>NC_057803.1:640784951-641095884 GCF_018294505.1 Triticum aestivum | reverse complement strand
CCATTTCACAGTGGCCCTCGAGCACTACCGGGACGCAAAGCTTTCGCCCACTTTAACGCAATACCACATTACACGTCTCTTACACTTACAATGCCCGGTCCACACGGCATAATCTCATTAAAGAGTAACTCCGAGTGTTCCTCGACCACGGAGAACGTGAGGCTGCCTTGACAGCCACACACTAATCCGACCTTGCAGGTCAAGGCCCCTAAAAACAGGTCATTCAGACCTCGGACACGGTTAGGCGAGTCCGGCGTAAATAAACAAGGGGCTTCCCAGCCGCATACCCCCTTTATAAGGGGCCGCGCGTATAAATGATGAGAGCCAATAAAGCTCAATTTTCTTCATCTTCCAAATTATACTTTATTTTAATACAATTTTTGCACGACATTTCTTAGAAACTAAGTCCTTCTCTTTTACAGATGAAGCACGTGCTACACCCGTCCAGGATACAGCACAACGGAGACACAGGCGCAGACGTGCAGCAGGGACCCGTTGCAAGGATTCTTTTCAGATTAAGACCCTGCGTAAACCTTTCTTACTATCTCTTGTTGATACACATCCCCCGGTTTCCTACCATAGCCGAGGAGGAGGCTGGCGTTTTGGCATCGGCCACGTCAGAAGTTCCCGCCTGTACCTGGACACTAGGGGCTTAGGGCATTGTTCTGCCCGGTATCATAAAGACCGAACACCTCAGGGAGTGTTCGCCGTCTCGAGTTAGGCCTTATATGCATCAGCTCCGAATCATGTCTTGGGTCAAATGTTGGGTTTGCCCGGCTCCTGTGTTTTGCTGCCTTACGTTCCGCTCCATCGGCTAACGCGGCACCAGGAGAACTACTGCGATTGTACCCCGGTTCGGCCGGGCGAGCACCTCAGTAGAGAAAGCCGAAAACTGACTGTCATGATATAGCGAGAGACTGGTCAACCACTCGATCGACCATTGGAATGTCTAGAATTCCTCCGCTTTGACAAAGGACCGCTTCCCGGTCAGGCACATACGCGCCCCGAGTTCGGAGAAGAGCGGTGTCGCTAGGGGCTATATAGTAGCCCCACATTCGAGCTCCTATGGCTAAGTGAAAGTGATAAAGCATTATAGTCCGGTTGCCTAGTTTGCTACGCTATCACCTCCTTAAAAGGACCAAGACGTTGGATTAAGTGTGAAAAAGCACTTTTCTTTTTGCAAACACCCCCGCACCATGTGCGTGGGGGCTGAAGCCAAAGACTGCCATGTTTCAGATTATACATACACATACGGCCGCACAAGAGATAGTTCAATACTTGAACGCACAAGTATAAAAAGCTATTGCATTATAAACATGATCTCAGAAATCATACATGTCATTTAAACATAACATCTTTCGAGCACTGTGACTCTATTAAACGAGCGCCCTGCAGGACTTCCTCAAAATAGTGCTCGGTAGGGAATCGGCTTTCATCCGAACCCCGGGATGAAACAGTGGTGGCATCCATCTTCGCCCAGTATGTCTTAACACGGGCGAGAGCCATCCGTGCACCTTCTATGCATGCCGACCGCTTCATCGCCCCGATATGCGGCACCGCCCCAAGGAATTGCTGCAACAAGCCAAAATAACTCTTCGGCTTGGGCCTTTCCGGCCACAGATGAGCAACCACATCCGTCATGGCAAGTCCGGACAATCTATTCAGCTCAGCCCACTCAACCAGCCGATCACTCAACGGAACTGGACGCTCTGAACTATGGAATTGAGACCAAAAAAGCTCTTCCATTTCGTGATCTTCCTGGCTTCAGAAGTGCACGACTGCTTCCGCCGCACTCGCCGCCAAATCCGGAACCTCCGCACTGCACAATCGGCCCAGCTGAGCATACTTCGGATCCGTGAACTTCCTACGCAGCATAAAAGGCTTTCCAGCCACAATGTCTCTGACCTGATGTAGTTCCTCCTTCATAGCCCGCATTGCACTACGGGCATCCTTGGCTTCGGCGTCGGCCTTCTTCAGGTCCTCTTGCTCCGCTCGGCGTTCTCTTTCAAGAACCTCCTGGCGGTCGGTAGCATCTTTTAATTTCGCGGCCATTCCGGCCATCTCCTCCCTGCTTCGGCAGTGAGCAGCCTTCTCGGCTTCTAGCTCTTCCGCTGCCTTCGAGGCAGCCGCTTCGCTTTTTCTGGCTTGCTCCTTGGCCCGAGCAAGCTCTGCTCGAAGGTTTTCCACAGCAGCAGCACCATCTGCATCAAGCATACAAATTGTAAGGAATGGGCGTCAGCTCCCTTACTAGGCGACCGCGGAGCAACCACATACCTTGTGACTCATCAAGTCGTTTATTGGCCAGCGAGATGTCCGCATCCGCAATGTCGAGTTGCCTCTTCAGCTCGGCAACTCCATCAGTCCGGCTGGCCACCGAACATTCCGCCACCTGCATAGGAAAGGCGACAATCTATAACTGAGATTATGATCCTCGGCACGCTGTCGCTTTCGACAGCATACCAAGTCTCAGAGGCTACTATCTATACAGGGCACACTTCATGTGCAAAACTGTCAAAAGGTATATCATTTTTTGCATACCTCAAACCCCGTCAACAAACTTCTGATGGCCTCACACAACCCGCTTTCGGCAGACGAGATCCTCTCAATCACCATACTCATTAATGTGCGGTGATCTTCTGAGATAGACGCCCTCTTGAGCAAATCTTGCAGCTCCACCGGCCGTACTCCAATGGGTGCCGAACTCTCCGGCCCCGCCGGACTCGGGGAGACCCTCCGTGACGAAACCTCAGGGTCGCCCGCCCCGCACGATGGGGCGGCAGATGGAGGCGTTTCGCTTTCCATCATCTCCAGACGAAGGTCTCCCGAAGATGAGCTGTGCTGAGATGGGCTGAGATCCGAACTACAAGGTGAAAACTTCGGTTACCCTTAAAAATTAAGCAGGGGTGTCCACTATTACAAAATCCCCCCTTTTTTACTTATGGCTCGCTGGAGGGCTGATTCCTCTGAGGAGACAGTATGGCCGGGGCTCTTCCCGGCACAGGACCTTCCGGTACAGATTTCTTTCCCTGCTTTGAGGCCTTGGCCTCCGGGTCTTCGGAAGCGGTCCTCTTCTCCCCCTGGAAGGAGGGACTCTCGATTCCTCCCTTACTGAAAGCCTCCTTGGCAGAGGTGGTAGTTCCCCTGTGCCCCCCTTCGCCCTCCTCCGAAGGTGCAACCTCCAACATTTTGATTAACACGGGATCCTGCGTGGTCTCAGGGAGGGGGGTCGGACACCGTATTACTTTTGCTTCCGCTATCCATTCCTGTCCAAGGGATAGCTGGTTAAAAGGTAAACCCACGATAAATAAATGGACGATGTGTCCGGACACAGGGCTACTTACTTGAGTATCCAGGCGATTGCAGCTTAGGCCAGCATCCTTGGTCAAGTCCGGACGCATCCCTTGCGATCCGAAGAACAGTTTGTACATCTCAACGGGTGTCAAACCCATGAAGTGTTGAAGAGCTCGTGGCCCCTCCGGATTAAATTCCCACAGGCGGAGGGGGCGACGTTTGCAGGGCAATAGGCGCCGGATCAGCATAACCAGTACCACTACGACCAGATTGATCTCCCTTTCTTGGAGGCCTCAAATCCGGTCCTGCAACAGGGGTACGTCTTTGGACGGCCCCTAGTCACGCCCCTTGTTGACCCATGAAGTCAGCTGTTGTGGAGGGCCCGAGCGGAAGACGGGCGGCGGCCTCTGCCTGCTGCCCCTGGGAGCGGTAATATAGAACCACTCCTGTTTCCACAAGCCGAGCTCCTCCTGAAAAGAGCCCTCGGGCCGTGGAGCATCGGCCCTCTTGCTTATGACCGCCCCGCCGCACTCTGCCTGACGCCCCTCAATCATCTTCGGCTCCACGTTGAAGGTTTTGAGCCACAAGACGAAGTGAGGGGTAGTGCGGAGGAAGGCTTCACAGACGACAATGAATGATGAGATGTGGAGGATGGACTCCGGAGCGAAGTCGTGGAATTCCAGCCCATAGTAAAACATGAGCCCCCTCACGAAGGGATCCGTCGGGAAGCCTAAACCCCGACGGAGGTGAGACACGAACACAACGCTCTCGCCAAGCTCGGGAGTAGGAATAACTTGCCCTCGGGCAGGCAGCCTATGTGAAATCTCGTAGGTTAAGTACCTGGCGTCTCTCAGCTTTAGCACGTCCTCTTCCGTGATGGAGGAGGGCATCCACCGGCCTCGTAGGTCAGGGCCGGACATTGTCGAAGATCGAAGGTACCCGAATCTAGAGCCCTGGGTGTTGGAACTCAGGGCGAGGGGCGGATTCGATAGAGGATTGAAGGAAAAGAACGGGCCTTGGTCTCGTTATAAAGAGGAAGAATACCAAGAGCCGTCCCCGTGACCATTTGGAACCCGCCTTCGATGGAGGGGGCGTGGCAATGGGCGCGGTTGGGTAACCCACGTCCGTATTTATGGGAATCCCGGAATAAGGGGAACACAATCTCTGCTTCGACAAGACGTGTCAAGGAAACTACTTCGCTAAACGCGCTGAGGTGGTACAATAAAAACGATTCTAGTAAAGGCTTGGTAGTGGTGTGACGTCACGCCACAAAATACATCAGCAGATTGAACTTGTGTAATATTATTCTCTTTACGGTGGTACGTGGAATTTATTTTTGCAGAGCCGGGAACTATCCTGGTGTTCACAATCTTCTACAAATTATTCGGAGGAAGAACCCGCCTTGCAATGCAGAAGACAACATGCGCGCCGGACTCATCGTCATTGAAGCCTGGTTCAGGGGCTACTGAGGGAGTTCCGGACTAGGGGGTGTCCGGATAGCCGAACTATCATCGTCGACCGGACTCCAAGACTATGAAGATACAAGATTGAAGACTTCGTCCCGTGTCCGGATGGGACTTTCCTTGGCGTGGAAGGCAAGCTTGGCGATACGGATATGTAGATCTCCTACCATTGTAACTGACTCTGTGTAACCCTAGCCCTCTCCGGTGTCTATATAAACCGGATGGCTTTAGTCCGTCGGATGAACAACAATCGTACCATAGGCTAGCTTCTAGGATTAGCCTCCTTGATCTCGTGGTAGATCCACTCTTGTAACACACATCATCAATATTAATCAAGCAGGACGTAGGGTTTTACCTCCATCAAGAGGGCCCGAACCTGGGTAAAACATCGTGTCCCTTGTCTCCTGTTACCATCCGCCTAGACGCACAGTTCGGGACCCCCTACTCGAGATCCACCGGTTTTGACACCGACAACGATCATCTGGACGAAGGGGATACTATGTCTACTACACAACCTTCTTCTTGTAGACGTTGTTGGGCCTGCAAGTGCACAGGTTTGTAGGACAGTAGCAAATTTCCCTCAAGTGGATGACTTAAGGTTTATCAATCCGTAGGAGGCGTAGGATGAAGATGGTCTCTCTCAAGCAACCCTGCAACCAAATAACAAAGAGTCTCTTGTGTCCCCAACACACCCAATACAATGGTAAATTGTATAGGTGCACTAGTTCGGCGAAGAGATGGTGATACAAGTGCAAAATGGATGGTAGATAAAGGTATTTGTAATCTGAAATTGTAAAAACAGCAAGGTAACAAGTGGTAAAAGTGAGCGTAAACGGTATTGCAATGATAGGAAACAAGGCCTAGGGTTCATACTTTCACTAGTGCAAGTTCTCTCAACAATAATAACATAGATAGATCATATAACAATCCCTCAACATGCAACAAAGAGTCACTCCAAAGACACTAATAGCGGAGAATGAACGAAGAGATTATGGTAGGGTACGAAACCACCTCAAAGTTATTCTTTTGGATCAATCTATTCAAGAGTTCATACTAGAATAACACCTTCAGACACAAATCAACCAAAACCCTAATGTCACCTAGATACTCCATTGTCACCTCAAGTATCCGTGGGCATGATTATATGATATGCATCACACAATCTCAGATTCATCTATTCAATCCAATACAAATTACTTCAAGGAGTGGCCCAAGGTTTCTACCGGAGAGTCAAGAATGTGTGCCAACCCCTATGCATAGGTTCATGGGTGGAACCCGCAAGTTGGTCACCAAAACATACATCAAGAGGCACATGGTATCCCATTGTCACCACAGATAAGCACGGCAAGACATACATCAAGTGTTCTCATAAAAGACTCAATCTGATAAGATAACTTCAAAGAGGAAACTCAATTCATCACAAGAGAGTAGAGGGGGAGAAACATCATAAGATCCAACTACAATAGCAAAGCTCGGGATACATCAAGATCGTGCTATTGAGGGAACACGAGAGAGAATACGAGAGAGAGAGAGAGAGAGAGAGAGAGAGAGAGAGAGAGATCAAACACATAGCTACAGGTACATAGCCTCAGCCTCGAGGGTGAACTACTCCCTCCTCGTCATGGAGAGCGCCGGGATGATGAAGATGGCCATCGGTGATGGGTTCCCCCTCCGGCAGGGTGCCGGGAAGGGCTCCCGAGAGGTTTTCGGTGGCTACAGAGGCTTGCGGCAGTGGAACTTCCGATCTATCTTCATATTTGGTAGTTTTAGGGTACGTAGGGTTATATAGGCGAAAGAAGTCAGCCGGGGGGTGCTCGAGGGGTCCACGAGACAGCGGGTCGGGCCCTATAGGGGGGGGCTATCTCTTGGGCTCCTCGAGGAACTTATGACTTGATATCCAAGCCTCTAGGATGATATTCTTCCAAAAAATCATGATTCCTAAGGTTTCATTCCATTTGGACTCCGTTTGATATTCCTTTTCTTCGAAATACTGAAACAGGCAATAAAACAGCAATATGGGTTGGGCCTCCGGTTAATAGGTTAGTCCCAAAAGTAATATAAAAGTGTATAATAAAGCCCATAATCATTCAAAACAGATAATAAAATAGCATGGAACAATCAAAAATTATAGATACGTTGGAGACGTATCACTGACCTGCCTGAGGAAGATTACATATAATTTCATAAGTGCTTGGTTGATTTCCACCTTCGGCTGCACTGCTTGTTTGCTCCTCCACACATGACAGGATCGTTCCACACTGCATTCAGCAAGTCAACGTACGAATAAGCTAATTTCATCTTGCGGTGGTCATTGTACCTAGTTACGAATGTAGGAATACCTGGAGCACCATGAGGTTAGCTGACAGCAGGTAGATGTAGCCATATAAAATTTGTGTGGTGCAACCAAAATTGAGGTTTGTATCCCTTCCCGTTATGATAATTATTCTTGAAGTTGGTAGAATGTGACGGCTTGTTCTTTCAATCAAACTTTCCTTTCTCCTGAGATTTGTTCTTGTTGTTTTGGGGCTGGTTGGGCTGGAAGTTCTTCTCGTTTACCATGTGGGCACTAGAAGGTCCCTCAGCGACCCGAGCACGTGTGTCTTTTGCTCTCGCCTTCTCCTCAAAATCAAGAGTGTTAATGAGATCCAAAATAGAAAACTCATGTCTCTTGTTTTTCAGAGAAGTAGCAAAATCGTTCCACGAAGGTGGAAGCTTGCCAATGATGGTCCCAGCAACAAATTTGTCCGGCAACACACACTTAAAGTACTCAAGTTCCTTAAAGAGTGACTGTATCTCATGAGTCTGCTGAACAACAGAGTGCTCATCAGTCATTTTGTAGTCACAGAATTGCTCCATGACGTACAACTCATTGCCAGCGCCCGAGGGCCCAAACGTGGCCTCGAGCGCAGCCCACATGTGTTTGCCGCTGTCAAACGACATATATGAATCCACAATGGAATCGTCAAGAACACTCAGCGGGGCAGCTTTGAAGAGGGTATCCATGTTCTGAAAAGCTTCCTGGTGTGTAGGATTAAGATCGCCCTCAGGCTTACCCTTAATGGCGTCATAGCAGTACATGATCTGAAACCAATATACTGCTCTTGTGCGCCACCTTTTATATTGCACCCCCTTAAAAGTAGGCGGCTTCAAAAGCGCAGCAAAACCACTCGGAGTAAATTGCCTGTAATCAGGTTTTTGGATTGGATTGTTGAATATATGAGCAATTTAGTATGAGATTTAATCCGAATCAGAAGTAAATAGATCATGACGACAATTGCAAACATCAAAACCACTCGGTAACCAGGAGGACAGAATCACATACTGTACAGTGGGAGCAGAACCGATGTGGTTGATGTTGTCACTCATGTCGTTGATGAAGAGGTTACCGAGGTCGGGGAAGAAGGCTGTCGTTGAGGAAGTCGTCCCTGGCAGCAGTCACATGAGTGTGCTCCCCAAAAACCTGATCGCCCCTCTCCCGTACTGATGCGGAGCATCCCACGTTCATCCCCATGTACACTCCGACTACTCTCCAAGCCCCAAGAGGACATATGACGAGACCTCGAATATACACCATTGAACACAAGGTGAACTCGCTCCTCTCCGAACCTTCACTTTCTACATGTGAGACATGGCTACTACCTCATGCATGGATCTTGCATATACTCAGGTACGACCGAGACGACCATGGAGAATCCAAGGACCAAGGCCAAGCATGGAAGAGAAGGAGGAAGAGAACCTGGCCGCTCCAGAACAAGCGGTACAACCGGTCAACAACCGCCCGAGAGGTACAACCGGCCGACTACCGCCCAACAATCGACCACCTTTCTGTGATCGAGCGGTCCAAGGCCGGTACTGCACCGGATGTACCGGTAATTACCAAATGACCGGTACTACCGCCCCGACAACCGGTACAACCGCTGGTCCCTCCGACGTCCATCTCCAGAAGCCAGCGCCTGACCTCCCAGCGGTAGTACCTCCTTCCTCGTCCGGTACTTCCGTCCTGCATGAGTTACCAGCAGTACAACTGCCCCCGCGACCGGTACAACCGGCCTGTCTGCACACAGTGTATTGGGCCGAGCCCGTGTACCCCTTCGCCCTCACTTACCCCTTCATGGCTCTAGACTATATATACTCCTCCACCTCCTCCTAGTTAGGGTTAGCATTGGTTTAGCTCATATTTTGTGTGAGAGCCTTGCTCATCCACTTGGTTACTTCTCCTCGGAGTTCATGACCTCTTCGGAGAAGATCCCCCAAGCGGATTCAAGACCCCTTTCTAGGGAAGACCCCAAGACCTCCTCACGGAGAAGAACGGTTCCTCTGTATCCTCTTACCTTTGTTGATTGTGGATCATGTGTTACTCTTTGTTGTCGGTGATCTAGCACTCATGTGATTGATTACTTGTCGGTTGAGTGTTTCTCTTCGTGATTCCCCGTAGGATCCACTCCAAATGTGAAAGATCGTCACCATAGGGTTCCGCCCTACATCATCTTGGTATCATGAGCCACGTTGATCACGTTTTTGGATCCCCTACCCCTCTTTTTCTAGCTTGATTTTGTTGCTTGCGTCCTAAATCCGAAAATCCCCACCAAAAATAGCCCCAATTTTTTTTGTGATTTGTTGGTTTGATGATGTTTTGTTGATTTTGATCTGTGGATTTGCTTGGTTTCAAGTGGATCTAGCTTTCCCCCAAGTTTGCCCACTTCCCATCCACAAAATCTCTCCAATTTTGCCCCCGAAATCATCAATTTCCGCCCCAAAATCGTGCCCCGATTCAATCTGCGAAGAATCCCAACACAAGCAGTACTACCGCCCACCCAAGGGGTACTACCGCTGAGTACCACAAGCGGTACTACCGCCCATCCGAGCGGTACTACCGCCCACGCCAGTTTCAGCATTCCAAGTTTCACCGTTTTGCCCATAACTTCCACATCCGGAGTCCGGTTTTCGCGTTCTTTAGCTCGTTGAGAAGCTATTGACATTCCCCATCCATCTAGATAGCTTCCAACACCATTTGAATACATAATTTTTTTCAAAATTAGGCAATTTTGCCTAGGTCCTTGTCACTGCCCGGATTTGGTAAAATCCAAGTCTTTGTGCTTATTGTGCTATCCCTGGATCATAGCTAGCACACACAGTAACAAGAATGAATATCAATAAAACATACATCATTTTACTACAACGATAAATACAGAATTAAGCAAATACATACCATTAGCTCAGCTCAATGCTGGCACATAATACAGCGGAATAATACGTAGTCGCTAAGTTAGGGCTCCATCAACGCCACTGGGCTCATTGAGTGTAGACTGTAACCCTATTGTCTCTTAATCTGTCGAGATCTGCACATGACAGGTGCAGATGAGTACGTGGAATGTACTCGCAAGTTGCAAAGGAAAGTTTAATAGAATATACATGTAGGGTGAGTAATTGTGGAGGTTTCATTTGCATAAAGCTAATTTTCTCCTATACTAAATTTTGTAAACTTCTTTTGAAATAGAAATATTTTTAGTATAAAAAGTAGGAGTGAGACACTTGGATATACACACCAGTGTTCATTCTCCAAATTTAGTTAAAACATCAGGTTGAAGTGAAACACAATCGCTGTGCTCAATCCTCAACTTTAACCCTTAAAACAGACTTTTAGAAAAGAGAGAGGAGATTCTTCTTCAGTCCAAGTCTTCAGTTGCTCAAATTGCCCGTAACCGGGGGCACGGCTAATCGATTAGATTAAACCCTCTGAAGAGGTCGTACACGTTCCCCACATGACACAACCAACCCCGTTTATCATTACACACTTGGGTATACGACTAGGAGAAGATTGTGACGAAGCCTTTCCGTAACAGCACCCTATACCTGACCAAGCCGCCCGCAACTTAGGCAATGAAAGCCCCTCTCCGATGGCGGTCCTGAGGTAAGGGTTTCCCGTTAGTACTAAGCTAAGCCAGAGCCCATAGTAGCATGTGGATGTACTGGAAGCTACATCAAACTGTACTTAGAAGATCTCATTCCCTTGGACGGCGGTCCCCACCAAAAACTTGTGTGCAAGACCCCAGTCGGGCGCATTCACTGCAAGACCCCGATGGGCGCAATCACTTGTAGACGCTCCAGTCAATACCATTCCGCCCAGGGAGTAGACGTAAAATAATATATAGTTTTGTTTTTCAATAGTTTTCACAAAACGTTGCCCCAAAAGAGGCAAGTTTAAAGGTTCAAAACAATTTTGGTTTTCATCCCACCCATTTTGTGCAAGCGTGGCCAAGCGTGGTTGCAAGTTTTGAACCTATGGCTCTAGCTAGTAGTAATACTTTGTAAAACTTTTGTAAAACATGCATAGCATTAAAATTCAAAGAATTATGCATAATATGAAAATATAGGTCGAAGCATGATCAATTTGTAACTTGCCTGATTCTTGAAGTTGATATACTCTACTCCGAGTCGTCTCTCCTTCACCTTACGATATATCTAATGATACAAGAAAATAATTCAACATACAATAAAATCAAAATGAAGATCCAAATAAAAGATACAGATTCACGATATAAATACATCGGTATGATAATTATTGAGTCATGGTATGGTTGGGATAAGATCGAGTTTCTTTGGATGGAATATGGCATAGATTTTATTCTAGGGTGGGTCAAATGTGTTAAGTGAAGATCATGGTGTCAATACATAGAGCGATTGAGAGACAATATTTGATAACAATAATTTCATAAAAAAACGATTTAGAATATTAGACTTATGGCCGACTATGGGTATTGAAGGTCATGAGTTTAGAAGATAAGAATTAACAATTGACTAACTCCAAATTTTTGAGGTAGAACATATGACCAGATAGGTTTCTTGTGGTCTTCTAAGCAGGTTTAACCAAGAATATAATTTAATCGGATGAAGATATTAACTTTTGACTAAAGAGGGTCAAATGTAAGGGGTTGGAGCTAAAACAGTAACAAAACATGATAAAAAATATATGAAATAAGTTCTGACAGAAAGGCATGGTCTCAAGGATCAATTTTGGTATAAGAAACATTTTCTTATGAATTACAGATTAATAGATCTAGCAAAATTACTCAAATTACCATTTAAATCAAAACTAAATTTTAAATTGCTCAAAGGTGAATTTTTAAATTTTTATAATAAAATACATGTTCCAACGAATCCGGGGATGTCTTATTTGTTAAAATCGGACATACGGTTTGAGAGATACGATATTTTGAAGTTTGGATAAAAATCTGAAATGAATTACGGGAATAAAATTAATCTGCCACGTGTCGCGCTGCTATTGGAGGATACCGTTTTGTACTTAGAAACAGAAAGGTGCTGGATGCTCACCTGAGTTTGGCGGCTATGTCGCCGGAGTATCGCCGGAGTTGGAGAAGAGAAGTCTCCGGTGTAAACGACTGTATGAACAACGTAGAGCAACTCGAGGGAAGTCCATTTGGCAAGGTTCCGGCCTCGTCCTTGTTCTGTGGTGGAGATGGGAGGTCGCCGGAGTTGTACCGAACTCCGGTAGGTAGCGTACTTGCAGATGGTGCGTTCCGGCTGCGTATTTGAAGGAGCTAAGACGTCAGTGAGGTCCGCAAGGAGGTGCAACATCCAGAGGAAGAAAAAGGAGTCGCGAGAGACTCACCGGAGGCGTCGCGAGGTTTGCCGGTCGCTGCAGCGGATCTCAACTTCGGCGAGGAGTTACTCACAGAGGAGTAGGAATTGGTGAGGGCTTTTAGGGGAGGGGTGTGAGGATGTCTAGGTACTCCTCTGGGTGATACTTATAGGGTCAGGGGAGGTCAGAATTGAGCGGAGCGCCATCGGTTTCATGGGTGTTAATGGCGGCTGTTACTTGTGCTTCTAATGGCCATTAGGGGGAAATTAGGGCGCACTAATGGAGGGGAGGGGTCGAGGGACGAGAGGGGAACCGGTTCTGGGGGTTAATGGGTAGGGAGAGGAGGGGAGGGATCGACGTACATGCGTCCATGGCTGTTGCTCTCTGTTGTTCACGTTCTGTAACGATGAGAGGAGGAAGAAGATGGCCATCAGTTGGGCCGAAAAGATATGGGCCTTCGTGCAAGATATTGGCCCAAAGGGAAAGTCAAGGCAAATAAAACAAGGTGGGTTGTGCTGTGCTGTTGCCTCGCGCCTGTGTGAGATTTAGGAATTTCGTACATAAGTACGTGCACAATTTTTTTACTTAAAACAAATAAACAATAAAAATGTCTAAATTAATGTCAATATTATTTAGAGTCCAATAAAATTAGTTTTCATAATTTAATAAAATAATTTCTGTGCACAAACTACTATTAGTGCTTTATGGACATAATTGATTTACTAAAAAAAAATCAATTTTGAGTTTTGCAAGTTCACAAAAGGATAATTGTACCATATTAAATATTTCCAAATATATCATTGGAGAAGTCATGTTATCTCCTCTCATTAAATTTTTGTTTGAATAATTTGAAAATATTTAAATGGCACTAAAACTCCAATTAAGATCCAAGTTCAGATGGAACTAAAATTCAAAGAACTTCACATAAAATATTATTCCACCATATTTTGAGAAAGTCATTTTATTCTCACTCCATTTTTATTTATGGTTTCAAAATATTTTATAGGTGTCCAAAAGAAAAGCAATTGGATTGAAATATTTGAAACAAGAAAAAGGTTTTAATTTCCCATGAAAATCATAGCAATTCACTCAATAATATCTTATTATTAACATTCCAAAATTTGGAAAATTTTGGGATGTTACAGTCCTCCACCATATGATCCGCATATCCACCATAGCCTTCCGCAACCTAACCCAATTTGTTCCCCATAGCATTAGTGGTTGCTTGAGTAGTGATTCGAGTCTCCTAAGGTGTTTCGGCTACTTAGGGACAATTGTTTCTTCATCAACTACCACCACCACCACTTCCGCATAGACGTGCCAACCATACATTCCCACCGATCACCCAAACCTAACCCAATTTTGTTTGAGTTGTGGCTTGTGCCTCCTAAGGTGTTTCGGCTACTTTGGGACCATTGATTCAACTCCGACACCGTGTATATCCCATCACTCCACTCCCACATTGCCAAGTGCAAACCACCACCGCTTTCCGCTACCACCATTTTGACATTTGACGTTTGAGATTTTGAGTTCGTGGTTTTTCCGTTTCCTAAGGTGTTTCGGCTACTTAGGGTCGAGTCTCCATCATCTTGGTTTCTACATCAAGAACACCGCCAGTGATCACCACCACGGACAGTAACCTCCATATCATCTTGGTATCGTGGTATCCCTCCATTGTATATTCCCTTGCAAATTGCATTGATAATTCCTAGGCCATTTTGCGTCACTTGCCTATCGAGACTAGCCATTTGAGTATTGCCGGGCCACGTTGCTTGTGCACATTAGTGATCTACACCATCCATTGCATACATACCATATCATATTGGTATCATATCTTGTGTCACAAGTTTGTTCCCGCATATACACAATTGCTATCTTGGTTTGTGCATTGTGCAAAAGTGGCCATAGAAAAAAAGAGAGAGAGAGAAATAAAGCTTTTAAGCAAAAGAAAGAGAGCAAAGAAGCTTGTAAGCAAGTGCCATAGCATCATACCACATTGCATATAAGATTGTCATATCCGATCATCTTGGATCATCTTGAGACGAACACCGGGAACCATACATACATAGCATACTTGGGATAGAAGTTTATCCATTTTGCATCTTATAGGTTGTGCACAAGTGTCGTATCCGCCTATTGAGCAATCGTGCTAGCGTCTCTCTTGTGTTGTGCAACACGAGCGTTTTCCGTGGATTCCACATTTTGTACTCATTCCTTGGTTGCACGACCCCATTTATCTATCCGTGTGTGTGTTTCCGTGTGCCACATATTGCTATTGGTCTACTTGTTTCGCTTGCGAATTTGTGAATCTCTTTCAACATTATTGACTCTTGCTAACATTTTGCATTAAATTTTTGTGCCAGTATCCTCACCGAGCTCCTCCATAAGCTTTACTTGTGTAGGTGTGAGAACCGACAAGGATTGGTACCAATAGTGCTATTTCATTGTCCGCATTTGAGTGAACTTGATTCATTGTCAACATCGGTCAAGGTACATTGGTATAAGTTCTTCTCTTTCTCCACTCATATTTGCTCGAGTCTTGTGATGGATAGGCAAGGCATTTCCTCTCCGGTCCTCGACAACAACGACGGCGTGAACAACTACATCGCCAAAGCGTCAATCTTTGATCTACAACGACAAATGCAAGGCGCACAATCAAGATTGCGAGAGCGCATCGAGAACATCTCCATCGGCATTCGTCACTCCGAAGCAAGGAGAAGGGACTACGTCGACAAGAAGCTTTCCGCACATAAAGAGGAGCAAGATGCAAGGATGGAGGAGATTAGAGCCTTGATCAAGTCTTCTTCCCCTTCGTCATCTTCAAGGCGGCAACATTCAAGACACAAGTCTTCGGAGCGCCAAAGCGATGCAAGTGCAAATCGTCCTCGTCCACATCTACATGGCGACCACCATCACGTTCGTGATCCACATCGTCATGAAGGGAAAGTCACTCCAAGCATCATGTGCACGACGACGACGACGAACGCCTACGAGCTCAAGCACGACAACGACATCATCATCATGTAGATGCTCCACAAGCACAAATGTACAAGTCCCAAGAAGACCTACGTCACGCCAAGCCGAAGCTTCATGAGCAAAAGAGAAGACCGCGAGACGACCACCACCAAGACGGTGCTACGGCTACAACAACAACTTCGGCATCTTCGCCAAGTGCTATCAAGGCATCTTCGCCTTTGGACGTACGACATCTTCGCCCACTTCCCACGTGTATGCCTACATCGACTTCATCAAGTCCAAGGCGACCACCTACAAGCGAGGGCGATACTTCCATCTTCGGAAGCCCCTCAAGGAAGATGGCCGAGCATGGGAAACTCCCTTCGGTAATGGAGACGAGCTACGAGGTGCCACATCATATGGACCTCCAACACCAATACGGTGACAAGAATGTCGAGCAAGGGTCATCCCCTTCGACTACGGCGACAAGCGCGAACCTCTTCAACAACACGAAGATGGTGCCCATATTGGACTCAATCTCTGAGTCAAGCTACGCGACCGCGCATGGAGACATTTGCACGTACACCTCTCCGACACCCACATATGAAGAGATGCCCCAAGTGCCATGTGAGGAGAGCCACCACCATATGAGTGACATGAGTGACTCCACTATACATGACATTGAGAGCATTTCCTATGAGAAGATGAGTGTGACCACCACTAGCCCCACACATGAGAGCATGCCACACATCCTATGTGAGGTTGAGCGCCATTTGAGTAACTCCACCAACCATATGAGTGAGTGCATCTTTGAGGGAGTGCGTGAGCCACAACACTTAGATAGTGAGGTAGTTGACACGACATGTGAGGCCACTATGATTTCTAACGACTTAACCTCTACTACTATTGTGTTTTCTTCTTTGGTGCCAGGTCTCCTACATGACGACATCCCTATCCTCGATGAGCCCATCCCTCCAATGGAGACACCGATGGCCACGGTGGATAATGATGCACCCCCCCCCCCCCACATGGTTCCATCAAGATGAAGATGACAACGAGTGGTTCTTCGACACATCACCTACAACACATGAGCGACGCTCCAAAGGTAACATAGGTGATGGTGCTTCTCTTGTCCTACTAGTGGACTCTCTTGACATTGATTGCTCCCATGATGTTGACCCACCTATTATCATGCTTCATGCTAGTGAAACTTCTTCATGCCTTGAATTACCTATTTATGATGAATATGAAGATGAGCATGTCGAGTTGCCTAGTTGTGATGCTATGCTCCATAGGATATCATGTGAAAATTCTATTGGTCACTTCATATTTGACAAACCATTGAACTTGTCATATGCTATGAGTGAGATCTCCCATATTGCCTCATTTCAATCTCAACATACTAACTATGCATGCCCCATTAAAGTAAATCCTATTTGCACTTATGGCATAGATGACGAGATGATAGTCATTGGCTTTTGTTTTTCATGTGATGATATTGCCATGCTTCCTTTACATGATTTGTGCAATTCATCTACTATGCCATGCCATGATCACATTGAACCAAATATGCATTGTTTTGGATGTTGTCAATATTCTCCATGTGATGTTCCTACTAATGCTCATGAGGAGACCCCCATAGTTTCCTCATACATATTAGGAGATTTTGATGCATTCAATACTTTGCATGATTCCCATAATTGCGTGCACCATATGCATTCCATGAATAACAATGCTATAGATATTTCTCATGATGCATTACATCATTTGAGTCTCCATTATGAAATAAATCATAACAAACCTCTCATGATGGATGACATGTTTCTATATCACGCATCTCATTTATTTGAGCATTGGATATTTTGTGCTAACCGACACATGCACGTGCGCATCATGATGGATGATGTGTACATATACCATGCACACACAATTTTCTCTTTGTCTTTGTTTTGTGTAGGTACTTATGAACACTCGTCCACCTCACAATCCCATGAGTTGACGAAACGAGCTCTTGAGAGCAACGACGCTTTGGGATCCCGTGGACTATCCTTACCACCATTCCCTTCGCGCAAGGATTACGCGCATCTCTTCTACTTGGCTCTCACATGGCTATGGGCTATTTACCACTTGTCACCTTATGCCCATTCTAGCGTGTTCACTTTGCATGTTATGCTTGTTTCTATGCCTTTTGCCTTGCAATTGTGACCCTTGCTTGCATTTACCCATGATGCACCATTATGATACTCCTATGCGTATTTGCATGCTTGGTGGAGATCCTTGTTGCTATTGCCATGGTTATCATGTGCCCCATGCTATCGATGCTTGTTGTGTAGGGAGAGTCATGATGACCCATTGCTACTTACATCTGGCCTCTCGCCAATACATTCATGTCATTCTACTCATATCTTGCTTTCATGCTTTTGATATGTCATGTGCATTATTCATGCCCACTATTTTCACACATGACATGCTTGCCATTATTCCCTCAAGTATGTTGCATCTTCGCACTACTAGCATGCTTGACTTGTTTACTATGATTGCTTGCTATGTTGCATCACTCACGTTCCACTCTTTTACTTTCTTGGGTTGATGACATATGCTCATGCCTCTCACATGATATATCTTGATCATTGTCTCTTGTGTCCATTAGTTGCCTCTTTCATATCCACTTGTATTGAGTGCAACCATACTATGCTTATTGATCTTGGAGACTTTGACACTTTACTTGTGATGCATGCTTGTTTGATTGAGCCTATTGTATTTGGTTGTTCTTGCATCATATGCCTCCATATTATGAAATGCGCCCGTGTACTTTCTTATGATGAGCATGATGCATACACTTGTTGGGTATCTTACCACACAAATGATAGGTTTTTCACACGAATGATAGGATTCACAAGGCATTACCGTCATGAGACATATTGGTTATGTGAAGGCATACATGATGTACGACACCAACATTTTCGACATCCTCATAAAGGTGAACTCCTTCCCTTTGAGCCATCCTCAAGTTTGCATATTGGATGGGTCACTCTTTCATTGTTGTTTCCTTCTTGTTGTCTACATGTTACATCTATTGGATGGACGAGCAACATTGGAGATTGGCTCTACGGACCTTCACATTGAGGAGCGCTCTCATTTCTTGGATGCACCTTCGGACTTCCACTCATGCCACGACATCGAGCATTGGTACATCAAAACTCCTTTGGCACATTGCACTCACACCTCCATATTTGTTGATTGTGCTCCCACATGTCATGCTCGATGGACATATCATACTCACCACAAGTTTGCACCCCATGCATGGATTGACACACATTATGATTGCCTTGTTCCATCTTGTATTCCCATGACATCCATGATATATGAGCTTGTGCATTTCCTTAGCAAATTTGTTGTGATCTTCCTTGATGGCATATTCATACATCATGATCATATTGTCCACCATCAATTGCATGATAACATACACATGTTGAGCATCCATTGCCATATTCATGCTATTGATAAACCGTCTCACTATGACATCATTTTGCACCGTGGTTGCATTAATCATACTTACAACACATTTGTGTGCACAATGATTGCATTTCCTCCCATGAACGCTTTGCATCTCATTCTAGATCATCTTGATAAGCTTCATGCGCTTTGTCACGACCAATCTTGCTGCACGGACTCATTCTTATATGCTGGACATTTTGTGTGCGCTAAGCGTTGTATTTCCGAGTGTTGCTTGCGTTTGCTCTTTTTGCATGTCTATCACTCCGGTGACACCTTGGACTACTTGGATTGCGCCAAGTCTTCAACTTCGTCCAACTACAAGTCCGTCCACGACAACCATTTCCATGGTGATGAGGATCACGATCCGAGGTCGGATCTTTCCCAAGGGGGAGGGGGAGATGATGCGGAGCATCCTACGTTCATCCCCATGTACACTCCGACTACTCTCCAAGCCCCAAGAGGACATATGACGAGACCTCGAATATACACCATTGAACACAAGGTGAACTCGCTCCTCTCCGACCTTCACATTCTACATGTGAGACATGGCTACTACCTCATGCATGGATCTTGCATATACTCAGGTACGACCGAGACGACCATGGAGAATCCAAGGACCAAGGCCAAGCATGGAAGAGAAGGAGAAAGAGAACCTGGCCGCTCCAGAACAAGCGGTACAACCGGTCAACAACCGCCCGAGAGGTACAACCGGCCGACTACCGCCCAACAATCGACCACCTTTCTGTGATCGAGCGGTCCAAGGCCGGTACTGCACCGGATGTACCGGTAATTACCAAATGACCGGTACTACCACCCCGACAACCGGTACAACCGCTGGTCCCTCCGACGTCCATCTCCAGAAGCCAGCGCCTGACCTCCCAGCGGTAGTACCGCCTTCCTCGTCTGGTACTTCCGTCCTGCATGAGTTACCAGCAGTACAACCGCCCCCGCGACCGGTACAACCGGCCTGTCTGCACACAGTGTATTGGGCCGAGCCCGTGTACCCCTTCGCCCTCACTTACCCCTTCATGGCTCTAGACTATATATACTCCTCCACCTCCTCCTAGTTAGGGTTAGCATTGGTTTAGCTCATATTTTGTGTGAGAGCCTTGCTCATCCACTTGGTTACTTCTCCTTGGAGTTCACGACCTCTTCGGAGAAGATCCCCCAAGCGGATTCAAGACCCCTTTCTAGGGAAGACCCCGAGACCTCCTCACGGAGAAGAACGGTTCCTTTGTATCCTCTTACCTTTGTTGATTGTGGATCATGTGTTACTCTTTGTTGTCGGTGATCTAGCACTCGTATGATTGATTACTTGTCGGTTGAGTGTTTCTCTCGTTCTCCCCGTGTTTTCCCTCTAGTTCTTCCGTGTGTTCTTCGTGATTCCCCCTAGGATCCAATCCAAACGTGAAAGATCGTCACCATAGGGTTCCGCCCTACATCACGTACAGGATCAGGAAAGGCGGGGTTCGGAGGACTGCTATCCCTTCTCGCGGTGCACGCCGGAAGGAGGGCTGGAGAAGAATTGTGTGGCGGCGCTAAGATCTAGAACGGTGCGAAACCATATGATACAGTGGCGGCGAGGGTAAAGCATGTCAGGTCGGTCATGCGAGTATAATAGTAGGCCTTTGGCCCCCAAACCCCACGTCCAAGTCAATAATAGCTCAAAAAAAGTCAATAATAGCCCCACCAAGGTTTGTCTCAAAAAACAGAGTAATTAAGGCGTCCGTTAGTCCCTTTAGTATAAATACAATATCATTAATAATGGCCCCACATTTTGTCTCACAAAGTATGTTGGAGTACAACCGGCTACACATTTACAATCCGCTTCTCTTCTCTCTCCTCTTCTCTCTCCTTCAACTAAGCACAAATACTATATTTAAATCCTTATAGCCTGCTTATGTTATCTAATTGTAGTACTTGATCTAAAGTTACTATCCACTGGGTAGTCTGAAATGCCGGGCGTGCAGCGGGCGGTGCCCTCGGTCGGCGCGCCACTTCAACGGCGGAAGCAGTGAGAGGCCTCGTCGCCCTGACTTGCCATCAATGTGGAGCGGCGGGCTCAGCTGGCACCGGGCGGGAAGCGCGTGCGGGAGGGGGGAGCGGTTTTTGTTGGGCCAAGAAGGTGAGAAGCCAACTTGGGATCGGTCCGGACGGGGAAATATCATGTGCTCCCATACTCTGCATATGACACTAGTCTATGTTACTACTCCCTCCTTTCCGGTTTATAGAGATGTTTAGAGTAACATAGTAATATATTACAGTACAAGTTACTCCCCACTATGACCAGCGTTGGCCTCTCCCAGTGCTCCATCATGTATAGCTGCTAAGCCTGCCATGTAGGCATAAAATATGATGTGACACCAATAAACTAAGCACCTATGCATTGAAGACTTGAGTTACTAAGCCATTTAATGCACTTAGCACCTCATCTAAAGATCATTAATAGTATAGCTAGGGCCATGTCATCTACAGCCCATCTTATAGTCAACATGTACAAAATAGTAGATCAAAAGAGTGTACTACTACTTTTTTATTCTGTGGCCCACCTTTCATTCTCAGAAAGTGCCTAGGAGCACGTGCTAGAGCTGGCTCTTCACGAAGAGCCCGCTTACCTTCTCTCTCCTCTTCTCTTTCCTCCAACTAAGCAGAAATATACTAGTTTATTCCTTATAGCCCGCTGACTCAGCTCTATTGTACTTGCTCTAAGCACATCTAAGCACTTACTAGCACCCCCTTGACCGTGGACCTTGACGGTGTACGTCACCTTGTGTCTCATAATTTTCCTCCTTGTCATCTGAGTCCTAGAAGATCTCACCCACATCATCATTAACATGCAGCCGCCTTGATAGACAGCGTGCATAGAAGGAGTAGAGGAGACTGGGGACGCACCACCACCACGTCGTGGGTACTCCGTATGTGCTCGTGTGCATGCAACATGCATGGTTTTCCATCGGTGCTAGCTCTAAGGCCAAGGCTGCGGTCGTCTTCATCTCCGACTGCGACTAGTAGTTGAGCAATGACGGCAAAGAGGTGTTGCAAGAGATGCGTATGCACCATTGCGTGCGAGCTTCACCATAGCACGACGAACCAGACGTCACCGCGGATGGCGCACGCCTCCATGCAGCCGAGTGTGTGCGCATTCATGTGTTATTCACGTGCATTCTGCGGTCGAGCGTGTGTGCATGCACGTCTTGTGTACGTGTGTTGTGTGCTCCATGTTGTGCACGTATGTGCATGAGTTGGATTGGATGGATTTAGTGCGTTGGCTTGTGTACATGCGTGGCTGCATGCGTCCTGTACATGCGACAAGTTCATGTTCTTTTATTTGTTTATAGGTGGGCAGGCGGCAAAAAACAGGGGAAAACACGCAAGGTTCCTTGCAGACGCTCCACCACGAGGTTCCTTGCTGCTCCTCGGTCGTCGGGAATCTATGCTCTTCAACTCTTTTCTTTTACGTGAGCTTTGTTCATCATTTTCCCAACACGCGAGACATCTAGCATCAAGGTGCACGTGTCATGCAAGAAAATGGAGATAAGCAGATAAGCAATGCGTAAGTGAGTCGTGCGGGGGGGGGGAGAGCGGGGGGAAACCCTTTTTCGTAAGTGAGTCATGCACTTCTATGGCACCTACGCAATATTTTTTCTCCTCGATGGCACGTGAATAGTGCATGTACTCAACGACGGGGCACGGGATGGTAGCAATGACATGGTCAGCTCTTTTTTGGAGAGAGTACGCAGTACTAGTAAATAACTTTGATGTGTCCCGTCAACTCGCAGAACGACGAGAAGCTTGATTACGCCTTCTCCCTCGCCAATGCATGCACGGTGGCTCGCAGCACGAGGAGAAACTTTTGCTTACAAGCGGTGGACATCAAGCAGTTCATTTGGTGTCAGATTGGCAGAAGCACTACTGTAGAACCATCGACTTACGGAAGAGGCGAAGAGCCAAGCGCAAGGTCACCTACTAACCTTAGCCTAGGCATAGTGGGAGTAACATAAGTAGGGGTACCTCCTTTTTTTTATTCTAGAAATAACCACACGTGAATATCAAGGTGCTAGTGACGTAGAAAAAATTTCCTGCAGTCCATGCTCAGCCCTCCTCTATCTCTCTTCTCAGCCAGACAGCGGACGTGCGGAGCCCATCGTCTGTTTGCTCACATGCGGCCCCACAAGTCAGTGAAAACGCAAGAGGACCCATTGTACCTGCACATCTTTCACCTCGACATGCTGGTGATGAAAAACAAATCCAATAAAGATCTTCGGTGGCCGCTTTTGGAGTTACTACTCAAGATTAGTAAGATTCTATTTACAGTTTAACCCAAGAGGCACATCTCGTGGCTTCAACTACCACTCTATTTTCTTTCATGACACGACCTAGATGTTGGATGTCCCACGTGTTGGCAAAAGGAGGAAGAACCCGACCAAATCTTCGGTTGTGCTCTCGGATTAGACTAGTTATGCTAACTTAAAAAATTTATTGTGTACTCCCACCGTTCCAAAATACTTGACTTCCATTTGTCCAAAAATGGATGTACCTATATACTAAAACATGTCTAGATACATATATATTTTGACAAATAGAAGGCATGTATTGTGCAACGGAGGGAGTAGAATCGATGCAAGTTTTTGTATTGGGAAGAAGAGTACATTCATATATTGATAGAGCGTTGGAGTTGGCCTTACAAGTGAGACCGCAGTTGAGGAAACCGACTATCGGCAAACCCCCACCTCGCCTGCCGCGCGATGACTGAGTTAGAGAAACAATGAGATTGAAGAGATTGCTCTACCACGGACTCGAAGAAATATGGTGTCAGATGGAAGTCGTGCTGGTGGCGTGTGCCGTACTCCTGGACGTGAATGCTTGTTCTGGCCCATGCCACCCTACTACTCCTACTACTTACTTATATAGTACTAGTATCGAGGATTCGAGGTGCTGGTTACGTACAATATGGCTACAGTAAAAACACCCGCACGACGCGCGAAGCATGTGAAGCTAGTACAAATAGTGTACTACTATTGTTGATTAGCCTCAACCGATAACCTGTTGCAATGCACGTACAATTATGTATTCGGAAAATATTTTTTTGCCTCGTCGCACCACTCACTCACAGAAGCAACTCGAAAGCCATTCATAAATTTAGTAAGTTTAACACAGGCGTATCATTTTATTACATACAACAGGTCATCAACCCACATTGACAACGAGGATACATTATAAATACTAAAGTTTTCACCACACAACAAATAACAAGCAATGAAATGAAATTCAACTCAACCATTCCTCGGCGTTGGAAACGCTTGCTTTGAACCACAAGTGATTCTCTTAGACGGGCCATCTATTGTCGATCTCGAGACCAACGCAGGACTGATCATCCAGGCTGAAGCGGCCTAATGTATCAGTACCAGGGTAGGGAACCACCCTAATGTCTGAGGTATAGACACAATTGCTTCTCATAAATGGTACTAGTAATGTTGTGTCAACAGCAGTTGGATCGCCATTCACCATCATCGGATAGTTTTGTCCAAGGAAGAGCGATTTTTCTCCAAGACTATCAATTCTGTACCTGGGAGAAGGTGTTGGCGCTAGCACACTAGTATCCATCCCGAATACCATGCAACGGGTGTTGGAATAGGTCCGGAGAGTGCGACCATGGGAGACAACATGTGCTCCCTCAGTAGTAACATCATCAGTGGGTTGTACACACACAAGAAGAGGTGATCCATCGGAATTAGTTGGCAGGCGCCACTGAGTATATACATTCTGCTCGTCCTCATGCTCGTGATAATCACCATCGCTGAGGGAGTCCTGGATTAGGGGGTATCCGGACAGCCAGACTGTACACATCATCCGGACTATTGAAGCGTGAAGATACAAGACTCAAGACTTCGGCCCGTGTCCGGATGGGACTCTCCTTTGCGTGGAAGGCAAGCTTGGCGATCTGAATATTGTGTTTCCTTCCTCGTAGCCGACTTCGTTTAAACCCTAGCCCTCTCCAGTGTCTATATAAACCGGAGAGGTTGGTCCTTAGAAGGCCGATCACAATTACAATCATACCATCATAGGATAGCTCTTAGGGTTTAGCCTCTACGATCTCATGGTAGATCTACTCTTGTACTACCCATATCTTCAATATTAATCAAGCATGAAGTAGGGTTTTACCTCCATCGAGAGGACCCGAACCTGGGTAAACATTGTGTCCCTCGCTTCCTGTTACCATCAGCCTAGACGCACAGATCGGGACCCCCTACCCGAGATCCGCCGGTTTTGACACCGACATTGGTGCTTTCATTGAGAGTTCCTCTGTGTCGTCACTGTAGGGTCTGATGGCACCTTCAATTGTCAACAACACGGTCCGAGGGGAGACTTTTCTCCCTGGACAGATCTTTGTGTTTGGCGGCTTCGCACTGCGGGCCAATTCGCTTGGCCATCTGGAGCAGATCGATAGCTATGCCCCTGGCCACTAGGTCAAGTTCGGAAACTTGAACTACACAATGGATATTCGCTGAGACTTGATATTCGACGGATTTGGTCCTACGCCAGGAGCACCGAACAGTCACGATGAGCATGGCTTAGACCTGTTGTCGGATGAAGCTCGGGATATCACCCCCGCAGTAGCCTCGGATCTAAATCTGGAGCAAGTTGCGTTGCCTAAGGACGGAGGGGTGGACCCCGCCCCGCAGGCCGCACACTCATCGGCGGAGGAGCCGAACATAGGTCCCACCTCTGTGGAGGCCTGTAACCCCGGTCCCCCGGACTCGTATCTGGTTGTTGGTTCCGGTCCACACACCCTTGAGCCAGCCGAGCCAGGTTGGGCTCTGGTAATGGAGTTTACCGTTGCGGACATCTTCCAGCACTCGCCCTTTGGCGACATGCTGAAATCATTAAAGTCTCTCTCTTTGTCAGGAGGCTCCGGGCTGAACTATGTCCGGCTTGAGTGGGAAGCAGGCGACGAAGGAATTCGCTGCCGACCCACCACCCACTTCATAGCCATGGTCGATGATTTAACCGACGTGCTTGACTTCGACTCCGAAGACATCGACGGTATAGACGACGATGCAGGAGAAGTACAGGAGCCACCGCTCATAAGGTGGTGGAAAACCACCTCCTCATACGATATATATATGGTGGACACTCCGAAGGAAACCAATGGCGACGAGGCAGTGGAGGATAACCCCTCAAGAGGAAAAGCAAAGCATGAGCATCTTCGGCGCCGCTCCAAGCCCTGCCACATCAATACCGGACCCAGAGATGAAAGCAATCCGGATGGTGCCGAAGAGGAATATAGCCCTGATCAGCCTACCTTCAAGCAGGCCGGACCGGCCATGGTGGGATACTTGGAGAGGGACAACTATACGCCCCCCCCCCCTCTGAAGACGAGGTAAGCCTCGGCAATGACGAATTCGGCGTGCCTGAAGATCCAGCGGAACAAGTTTGCTTCAAGCGACGGCTCATGGCCACAGCAAGGAGCCTGCAAAGGAAGCAAGAGCAGCTTAAAGCTGACCAATATTTGCTAGTGGATAGATGGACCAAGATCCTGGCCACCGAAAAGTACGGACTCGACCGCCCTAACAAAGGGCATACGCGGCACAACTCGCTACCTCAACCTAAGCAGGAGAACCAAAGGCACACAACACGACGTCCACACACCACTACGGTCCAAGAAAGTAAGAAGGATACACAAAGAAGCATCCTCAAGCCTCGGCGCAATGGTCATAAACGTCAAGTCAGGGAAGCTGGTGCCAAGTCCAGCAACTCCTAGTCCGGTCAACGGACAAAGAACAGCTCAAGCCTATTCGGCCCGAGCCACACACTCGATCAACCGTGTGAAATTCACGGTACTCCTAGAAGGACGACCAAGCATAACAATAGAGAATGCCGAATCCTCAAAACAAAACAACCGGTTATGTGTCAGAAACAATGAGGGGAGGCATCTAGTCAAGAGACCCCCCAGAGCATAAAAGTACGGCCGATCGCCCCTGATCATACTCACCACAGCAATTCAATTTCCATACCCCTAGACCTAGTAGTCCAGGGGCTCCATAACACACAAAGCCCCCACGGGTAGAAACCACAAATTACATCTTCTAAAGGATGCCAGGTGCAAAGGCCAAGTTTATAGGCCCACCACCCTAAAGGTTGTTTTCGAATCACCCAAAAAAATTCCACGCTAAAGAGTAATTCTTCAGCTGCCGGATTAGGCCAACACCGTGTGATATAATCACGTCCACGGACAAGGCCGGACCCCACCCTTAGAGCGGAAATCATACAGCTGCCGGAGTAGCGAGTCGCGCATGCCTATCAAAATTTTGATATGACAGCCAACTATCCACACACCAACTGATGAGTCCGCGCTACTTTACGGTATAATGACTGGGTTCACCAGGGTCCGATTAGGAACCCTTAGACGGACCACAAGAGGATGTTCAGCTGCCTCCAAGCATTTGCCTTTACAAACTAACTTTGACGCAGAACAGGATTGGCGGCGTGGAATCGGCCCGGGCACACAAGGGCAGGAACATGCAGGTAGAAGACAGTTTCGATTCACTCTTGATCCACTCACAAACCCCTCCAATCCGGACATCACAGGTTCCGCCAAAAACACCTCTTTTCATAATCATACATCGTACTCATATGCATAGACATATCATCCTACTACAATGCGTAGACTTAATTAACACTTACTGGGCGTCATTTATCGCTGACGCCTCTTTGCCAAAAAAACGGCAGCCACGCTTCGTGTTATGCCCGGTTATGCTAGGGGCTTCACAGTGCAGCAATAAAGTCCGACCACCTTTTCGGTTGCTCGGCACCCCAAACTTATAGCATTATATGCATCAGCTCCGAATCATGTCTTGGGTCATTGGTTGGGTTTGCCCAGCTCCCATGTTTTGGTACCTTACGTTCCGTTCTATCGGCTAAGGTAGCGCTGGGAGAACTACTGCGATTGTGTCCCGGTTCTGCCAGACGAGCACCTCAGTAGAGAAAGCCCAAAACTGACTGTCATGATGCAGCGAGAGCTGGTCAGCTGTTCAAGAGGTTGAAAAATCCTTAAAGATTTATTCTGCATAACGCCATTATAAATGCAGAGAGCGACGGATCGGTCTTTCGATCAGGCGCCAATAGAGCCCCTAGTTCGGCCTTCCGAACACTAGGGGCTGCACCAACCATACTCGAATTCCTATGGCTAATTGAGAGTAGTAAAGCCTTATAGTCCGATTGCCTGGTTCGTGGTGAGAAACACCTCCTTAAAAGGACCCAAACATGGGATAAAGAGTGTTCAGATATATCCCGAACACCCCCGTATTCTTTTTACGTGGGGGCAGAAGCCGACGACTGGCCAACTCTGAGGATTTACATACAATAAATAGCCGCACATGAAGAACATATGTTCAAACAAAACAGGCACTATATAATGACAGTGCCATTATCCCATATTACAAAGAGCGGCACGAATGCCCTCAGGGAAATATAATGTCTTTGGTACACTTATCCGCCGCAAGGCGGGCCCCTTTCAGTACACCTTCATAGTATAGCTCGGGCTTGCGGTGCTCCTTACCCTCCGGCGGCCCCTCAGTCATCAGCTTCTCCGTGTCAAGCTTCCCCCAATGCACTTTTGCACGGGCGAATGCCATGCGCACACCTTCTATACAGATTGATCGCTTGATAGCATCAAGCCGGAGATAGGCGCCCACAATCCGCTTTACAAGTCCGAAGTAGCTGCTTGGAATTGGCTCCGCAGGCCACAGCCGGACAACCAAGTCCTTCATGGCTAGTTCGGCCGCCTGGTGCTGTTCCACCAGCTGCTTCAGCTGATCGATAAAAGGCACCGGATAGTTCGGCGCCAAATACCGCGACCAGAAGTTTCTCCCCGTAGACTTCTACTCCTCGGTCCAGTAAAATTGGGCGGCATCTGATATGCTGTGAGGCAGATCCGCAAACGCCCCTGTAAAAACAAGAATTCAGCTTGTCGCTTAGAGTTCTCCCCACTATCATGTAAAAATAGCCATGAATACATATGCCTTACCAGCCAAAACTTTCCGAGCCTCCTGAATGTCCCGTACAGCACCTCGGGCTTCTTCCCGAGCATCTTCCACGGCTTGGAGAGCTTGGGAGAGTTCGGATTCTTTCCCTACTAGACTCTGCTCCAAGCCCTCGGTTTTCTTCACAGCCTCCTGGAGCTCCCGCTCAGCTGTGATGACCCTGGCCTCATGTTTTTCATGAAGCGCATGTTCGGTAGCAGCCTTCTCGTGGGCATCAGCCACAGCTTTCTTCAGTGCCTCATATTTGGCACTCGCCCCTAGGGCATACAACACAAATACTTTTCAATAGGCACAATTTCTCATTCGTGCCTAATGCAAGACAATGTTTCAACATACCTTGCTTATCCTCTAATTGCTTCTTCACACGGCCAAGTTCTTCCTCGGCCCGTTCCAGGCTCTGCTTCAGTTCGGACACTTCCGCATTATGAGCGGCTGTCTTCTCCGCAGACGCATGTTTTCAAACAAAGAGGTACACGTCATTAACAAAGGTTCACACGAACAAAGAGGATTTGACCCCCCTGCCCGGCTCTCTATCTTTCGCCGATAGTGTATCAGGGGCTACTACTCATATTATGATCATTCCTCAAAGGTTTCTTAGAAACCATACCTCAAAAGCCTTTATAAGGCCAAGGCAGGACTCATTCAGCCCGCGTTCGGCAGACTGAATCTTTCCAACCACCGCACCCATGAGGGTCCGATGTTCATCGACGATACACGCGTTCTTTAACGCTGTCGATAGACCGCCCGGCAGCTCTGCATAGACAGAGATTACCGGCAGAGTAGGCAAACCTCCCTCCGTTGAGGGTGGCCGCTCGCCCGATCCTGGAGCCTTAGAGGCCTCCAGGACCTTATCCGGCCGTGGTCCGGACCCAAGATTTCCCCCATCGTCAACACGCTGTGGGGCCGCTGCCCCCATGTGTCCGGCTCCAGAGACATGCCCCCCCCTGCTCTGGGTCTATTTGAGATGACACCTCGGTGTCGTGCCTGGACTTTGGAAAAGGAGCCCGCGGAAGCGTCTCGCTCACCACAGCATCCGAGCTCAACGAATCCTCTGATGAGGACTGTCCGGCAGGTGATCTCGCCGGGTTGTACGAGATGTGGCGACACTTAAAACTACTGTACCCAGACGACCCTTGATGCATAGGCGCATTCCGATTTCGGTTACTTATGATTTTTCCAGGGGCTGGGCCCTGGGATCCCACTCCGGGCTATTATCGGTAGCCGGGGTGGATGCCTCTGGATGGGAACCTCTCCCCCTCTTGGGCGATTCGCCCTCCAGGGACGGGGAAGCTGCACGCTTCTTCCCACCCTTCATAGTGAGGCTCGTCCCCCTCTGCTTCCTCCTCTTCATCTTCGGAAGAAGGAGCGTCGCTGGAGTCTTCGGACTTGGCGTCCGAAGCCTCGCGGCGACGAAGGCCACTCTGAGTCTTCTTGACCTTCTTGGAGGCCTCCTTCTTTGGCGCCTCGTAATGCGCAGGGACCAGCATCTTTGTTAGAAGAGGTCCGGCCGGTTCCTCCGGTAGCGGGGCTGGACAATGTATCCGCTCCACCTTCTTTATCCATCCCTGAGGTCATGATGAAACACGATTAAAATGTCTCCCTCATGACATGCCAACTAAAGCATGGATGGACAGGGCGTGGTTGTAACTTACCGGGCTTGCAGAATGGGATAATTGATACCCCCGGTCCTTGGCGGAGTCCGGCCACGCTTTGCCGGACTTGAAGAGCACCTTCCAGATATCCTTGTGGGAGGAATCATAGAGCTCCCGAAGGGTTTGGTGCTCGGTTGGGTCGAACTCCCACAAAGTGCAGGCTCGACACTGGCAAGGGAGAACCAGGCTAACTAGCATCACCTGGACTACGTCGACGAGATTAACGTCCTTGTCAGCCATGCTCTAAACGCGCGTCTGGAGCAGTGATAGCTCATCGGACGGGGACCAATTCGGGCCCTTCTTGGGCCAGGACGTGAGCCGCAGTGGAGCTCCTGATCTGAACTCAGGAGCTGCAGCCCACTTTTTGCCGCGTGGTTCGGTGATATAAAACCACTGCTGCTGCCACTCCTTGATGGAGTCGTGAAGGTGCCCTTCGGCCAAACGGCCTTCGGCATCTTGCTCACCATGGCGCCGCCGCACTCGGCATGTTCGCCACACACCACCTTGGGCTTCACATTGAAAATCTTCAGCCACAGGCTGAAGTGAGGCGGAATCCGGAGAAAGGCCTCGATGATGAACGTCGAGATATTGAGAAAAGAGTTGGGGGAAAGATTATGAAAATCAATCCCATAGTAATACATGACTCCACGGACAAATGGGTGGAGAGGAAACCCGAGCCCGCGGACGAAATGGGGAAGGAACACGACTCTCTCGTGAGGCTCCGGAGTGGGGACGACCTGTCCCGCTGGTGGGAGACGGTGGTCGATCGTCTTGGCCAGATACCCGGCTTCCCGGAGCATCTTGATATCCTTCTCCCGGACGTTAGAGGCCATCCATCTGCCTCCTGCTCCGGATCCGAACATCTTTGGAAAACTTCTCTTCGATGGAAAAGTGCTTGGGCGTTAGGGCTCGAATAGAGGGGAATGAGCTAGCGGAAGGAGAAGGCGTGGGTAAAGAGAAAGAGACCTTATCTCTTTATAGGGGCGGTAAATGCTTTTTGCGCCTCCCCACTTGCCTGGTGGAACCTGTTCGACTGCCACTCGCCGCGATTAGTGGTGCGGTTGGATTACCCATACCCGTATTGATGAGAATCCCGTGATAAGGGGACACGATCTTTGCTTCGACAAGATGTGCCAAGGAAACCGCCTCGCAATATATGCTGAGGCTGGATGTGGGAAAACGGTTCGGATAATGACCCGACCTTGATGACATGTCACGCTGTCTAGAAAGTTGCTAGCAGATGCATTTGTGAAATATCATTCTCTGTACGGTGATATGTGAGGATCATTTTGCAGATACGGACACGGTTGAAGTGTTCAATAATTACCTTGGAGTATTCGGAGAAGGAACCCGCCTTGCAATGCCGAAGACAAGACTACGCGTCGGACTCATCGTCATTGAAGCCTGGTTCAGGGGCTACTGAGGGAGTCCTGGATTAGGGGGTATCTGGACAGCCGGACTGTATACATCGTCCGGACTATTGAAGCGTGAAGATACAAGACTCAAGACTTCGGCCCGTGTCCGGATGGGACTCTCCTTTGCGTGGAAGGCAAGCTTGGCGATCTGGATATTGTGTCTCCTTCCTTGTAGCCGACTCCGTGTAAACCCTAGCCCTCTCCGGTGTCTATATAAACCGGAGAGGTTGGTCCTTAGAAGGCCGATCACAATTACAATCATACCATCATAGGCTAGCTCTTAGGGTTTAGCCTCTATGATCTCGTGGTAGATCTACTCTTGTACTACCCATATCTTCAATATTAATCAAGCAGGAAGTAGGGTTTTACCTCCATCGAGAGGGCCCGAACCTGGGTAAACATTGTGTCCCTCACTTCCTGTTACCATTAGCCTAGACGCACAGATCGGGACCCCCTACCCGAGATCCACCGGTTTTGACACCGACAATCGCCATCTCCCCCTTGGTTATAAAATTTTTCAAGTATAGGTGGTGGAATGTTCATAGGACCTTGGAAACACAAGAAGAAGGTTAATTAGTAAAGACAAACTTTCTAACCCGCATGCATGTGGATGAAACAATTATAATTACGGTGGAAGACAAACGTACCAAAACTACGAGGATCCCATGCAAAAACAGTGCCATGAGTGGTGGAAGCAAACACAAGACCCTCGTATTGAATTGCATAACAGTACATATCCGTGTATAGAAATTGATTTTTGAGCAATATCCATCGAGTCAAACCACCAAGGACGGCAACAAGCTTGTCGAAGATAGCAACAACTTCATAGTTGTTGTAATTCCAAGAGCGGTTGGGAACTCGACAAATTGCTATCTTCCGTCGAAGACAGTCACCATGATCGTATTTGAATGTGTGTACAATACCTGTGTGCTCAACCTCTGGGCAATCTGCTGAGAGTTTTGGAAGTGGAACCCGGTCACGAGTGTACACATTCACAAGTTCCCACTCGCAGTTGGACCAAATGTAAACAACCCAATCTCCATTTGCGCCTGCCTAAGCCTTGCCCTCAAGCGATGGCATCTTAACATCATATGTATCATTATCAAGCGGCATCAACTTGCACAGGGCGAGGCCTCTGTCGTGCCGACGCCAGTCATCAGGGTCACGGCGAAGAAGATAGGGGAGATCAAACCGCTCCTTGACTCTTGGGTTCCTTGTAATGATGTTATTAGTTGAGTCAAAAATGGGCTTGAACGAACCTGCCATGCTAGCTGAGGAGATGATGTCGCACCGATCAATGAGTTCCTCCACCACGTCATCTTTCAGATCGGGGCAAGAATAACGGGGTCGTTTCCGGCCTGTTCCCTCCATGGAGAAGACGATCAAACAATGGCAGAAGAAAGGGTGAAGGGCTAAAGGAAAATGGAGGAGGGAGAGGAAGAGCATGCGACACCAGTTCCAAATCGAGAGGGAAAGGTGAAGAGTCGGTGGACAGTTTCTAGTTTGCCATGGTTCACGAAGAGGCGCCCTGGCCTACATGTCCGTTCGGAAATACTCCGACTACTCGCCGTCGTCTCACTGATATGTTGGAACGGCACCACATGTCAACGAAACATGGTGTGTAATTTCTCGTGCAAAATGCGATCTGGCCGCGTTGGTCCGAGTTGCCGCATTATTATTATTTTTTGAAAGTTTGCCGCATTAGTTATCGACCTTTATTTTCTTTAACATGCAATCTGAATGGATAGCTCCTGCGGTCATCACATGTGAGCGGATATAGTGATGGTTGATTCGCCCGAGCAACTTATTACTGTGGGAATATGGGAGTACCAGCGGATTCAAGGAACAGAGAAACGATGGTTGCTTCGTCCGAGCAACTTACTATGGCAAAGGTGGGGCTCTGTGATTTGACTGCTCACTAGTCATTACTACTGCGGCGCAACGACCGGGGTGAATCTTTCCCTGAAGTTGTGTTGTGCACTCAATATTGCTGCATGGTAGGTGGAGCTGGATGAAGGATGTCCAACATGTCGGCGAAACGAAGTTGAATTGTTTCTGGCATTGCTATCAATCCTTCAGGATTTGTTTATATGTACGCATAATTTTGATGAAATTGTACTGTGATGCTATGAAGGTTTCAACTTTGATTCCCGTAGGAAAAAAAAGGTTTCAACTTAGGATTCATGTGTCTTGCCTCGAGATTATCTCGTTACAACATTCCATCAAATACAAATGAAACTACCATGGCTAATGCATCTCAATGGTTCGCAGATCAGTGCCAATATTCACATCACAACTGAAGAAAAAGTTGTGAGAAGGAGTACAAATAAAGAAAAAAATATAATTGATCGATGTTGTTCGTAGGCATGGCTCCATTTCCTTGGCATAGTGTTCATTGCTTGGCAGCTAGTTTCACCCAGCTCAATAGCCAAAAAAGAGGTGTATGAAGAACACCACAATCCGATCATTTTGTGCAGCTCCACTAAAATCAAGCGGACCATCCCTGTTTGCAAAGATATCCAGTTAGTGTGATTACAATAATAGTGGAACTAGATGATGAAACATAACACACATAAATAGAAGCCGATCACCTCTACGATCTCTCTTTAGGACTAACTTCTTGTTGGAAAGATTAGGCACGGAGTTGGATGAGGAGGATAGGAAAACCAATCTCCCTTTCCGCGGTCCCATAGAAATGTAAAAACGTTGCACGTGTGACATTTAGGTGGAACTGCACAAAACACTCTTTAGAAAAGTGATTTGTGCAGTTCACCAAAAGGTCGCAATAGCAACAAGGTGAAAATGGATAGCCCTATTTGCAAAAGGAGGTCGAAAGGAAACAATTACTGCCCAATAACACTAGTTGAAGACACATACGCCAACAAAAAAGAAGCATGTTCCATGTAAAAAGGGAAAGATAGCACATGGTGGTTTATCAAAAAGGGTTTGAGGACGAGATTGCAAGATGGAAAGTACGCCGGCCGAGATACGATTTAAGCAAACAACTAAAGAAGATCCACATGCAGCAACGTGGGAAGATGGGCAGTGGAGCAAGGCCGGAGGAAGCTGTACCTGAGGGTCGTCGGGATGCTACTAGGAGGGCGCCGGCGGCCGGGATCTGCCCATACTGAGACAGCGAGCAAGTGGCGAAGGCCCTACCGCGCCGGAGCTTGGTCAGAGAGAACGGCGGGTACCGCAGATCGGGACGAGCTACCTCAACGCCGTCGAACGGAGAGACGATGCACATCCTCCCTTTCCGCGGGCGGACGAGATGCGACCGGATCACTGACCAACGCTGAGAGAGAGAGAGAGGCCACGCCGGCCTTGTGTGAGATAGTATGACGAGAGACAAACCCATTTTTCCATTTTCCCCACGGCAATCGTTTTATATTCTAGGCGTGGTACCCGACCCTCCTTCGAGTAAACAACCGCTACACACTTCAAATTATCACGTGGGCTGCCTTTTCGTACAGAAACAAACTCCACCCTGTACCCGCGCGGGTGTGGCCGGGAACGAGACGTGAGTACGTGCGTCCTGCGTGCACTTCTTCTTTAGGTGCAAGTACGTACGTGGGTGGGTGTGAGAGAGATGGTTTGTGCGAAACAGAGGCAATGTGTTGATGATATCTCAATCAAAAAAACGTAACATATGCAATGTGTGTGAAATGGAGTCATGGACGTGAGATATCGATAGAATTGAAAATAGGGATGAAGTGTGTGGCTGCTTGATCGATAAAGAGTGCCATCGAATTTGTGTTTGCCCACGTCAAAGATACAGGGCGGCTAGCCTACAGGAATTTGAGAGGGCAGAGGTGCAGTTCTTCTCCCTGGCATGGATACCTACCTACAATGTTCGACTATCGGTGTGTGTGGGTGTGGGGGGGGTAGAGACCGGTCGACTAGTATATGTGTCGGGAAGGAGAGAGACCTAGCTATGTATTGACAGAGATCAATCGACATCCATGGATATGTGTAGCCGAGGAATAAGGTTGGGAAAAAGACAAAGGTAGAGCGTCGGAGGGTTGGTGGTGGAGTGGCGTCTCACAAATGGTGGGAGAGGCCTGCTAAACAAACGGAGGGTATGAGTGCAATATCAATAATAGAGGGCGGGGGGATGTCTGTCTGTCTATGCACGTGCGTGTGAGAGACGGGTCGGGAGGTATTCAAGGATGATGAGGGGAGAAGATATGGTTGTGGTAAGCATGCGTAACTACATAGGAAGATCAACCGTCGTGTGTCCAAGAAAAGGAGAGACATAACTAGCGAGGTAAGTGTATCGGTGCTTGGTGAAAACGAATTATAGTCGACCTGGCTATATGTAGGGAGATCAGTTCATATACACGCCTGCATGTGTTAGAAGCAAATAAGGTCCGGAGAGGCAGACATGGGTAGAGGGTGTGGCTAGGAGGTGGTGCGAGAGGCCTACCATGTCGAGGGGGGAGGAGTGTGCGAGCATGTGATAAATGAAAAGAGGGGCGGGAGTGTGCACCTGTGTGGAATCGTATTGGACATATGGGGGCATGGACGGTGAGAAGAGAAGAGGGGAAGTATATATGTGTTTGTTGTAGGCACACTTGGCTAGAGAGGTATATTGATCGGTGTGTGCCAGAAAGAAGGAGATGGGTGCCTACACACGCCGCTGGTGGACGACCTAAAGAGAAATAATGAACGTGCATGATGGAGGGGACGCTAAGGGTGTGTGAGGGGGGCGGGCGTGTGCATGCACGATAGAAAGTTAGCGCTAGCTAGCTACAAATAGAAGAGGATCGTGAGGTGTAAAAGACGAACAAATATCATAATCCATTATAAAAAAGTGGATACGGATACTTGAAGGATATTTCATAATGTAGAACATTGATTATAATTTGGGCTAATGTGTGGCTTTTGCAACTCAGGTCTAAATACTTGTCATAATGTAGGAGGCGGGGCACTATACTTTGTGTGGTAAACACGGTGTACGTATGGAAGATGGTTTAGATTATGAATATATAGTTAGTACATCAAATGTACTATTATTTGGAATCAACATCAAGTGTATTCAAAAAATAGAATTCGAGTTCATGTAGTACGCATAGTTAATATCTCTCTCTATAGTAATCATGTGGTGTGTTATTAAGGTAATACACGAATGATGGTTGAAGTTGGCAACAATCATGATTTTAGATTCATATTGAAACAGAGAGAACGAATTCAAATTTAGTTCGAATTGCAGCGGTAGTATAGACATTTGGAATGCACTAAAATGTTGCTATGAGTAGGTTACATGCATTATACAGCAAGCGAAAAAATTTAATCGGACATAACATGCATTATATAGCATTTGTATAGTAAAACGGGGCAAGATTCTCTCTTTGTGTGGTGTGAATAGTTTTATTTTTTTCGTTTTCTTTTTGGTTGAGGGAAGTGTGAATTGATTTGGTACGTACAAGTACAATATTACTACACGTTAGGATTGTCCCTAAAATTCAACCCGCGTCTTGTTGTATCCCGAAAATTCAAATATCGTGCTCTCAAAACTGGCGCCTTCACAACCCGCGCCTTGCTATCCCAAAATTACAACGCGCGTGAAAACTCTCTCCAGCTGCCAAATCCTGACACGCGAAATCCCCCTTCTAACCCTAAGCCGAAAGGGCCGCTAGTTCAAATCGGTGGGGGGTACTTTTGTAACACACCCTATATTTTGGACAAGCGCGTCCCCAAGTCATGCTTCACCCCCTCCCATCGCCCCCTTTTCGCCATTCAAAATCCCAAGCCGCCATAACCTCTCCGCTCCAGCCGCGAAACCCCACCCTCCTCTGTCCGCCATGTCACCGCTGCCCAGCCGGAGCCTCTTCCCCGACGACGTCATGCAGCGCAACAGTTCGACGTGCCTCGTCCACCTCCCCGGATGAGGATCCGTCGTCCATCTCACCATCCCGCCGGTTCTGCCGCCCCGTCCTCCACCTCCAAGGAGCAGCTCCGACGATCGCCTCGTCTATCGCGGCTGCTCCATCCCCACAGCGCCGCCTTAACCTGCTCCACCGGAACCGCAGCATTGATAACCCACAAGTATAGGGGATCGCAACAGTTTTCAAGGGTAGAGTATTCAATCCAAATTTGTTGATTCGACACAAGGGGAGCCAAAGAATATTCTCAAGTATTAGCAGCTGAATTGTCAATTCAACCACACCTGGAAACTTAGTATCCGCAGAAAAGTGTTTAGTAGCAAAGCAATATGATAGCGGTGGTAACTGTAACAAAAGTAAAGACAGCAAAAGTAATGTTTTTGGTATTTTGAAGTGATTGTAACATTAGCAACGGAAAAGTAAATAAGCGAGAACCAGTATATGGAAAACTCGTAGGCACCGGATCAATGATGGATAATTATGCCGGATGTGGTTCATCATGTAACAGTCATAACATAGGGTGACACACAACTACCTCCAATTCATCAATGTAATGTAGGCATGTATTCTGAATATAGTCATACGTGCTTATGGAAAAGAACTTGCATGACATCTTTTGTCCTACCCTCCCGTGGCAGCGGGGTCCTATTGGAAACTAAGGGATATTAAGGCCTCCTTTTAATAGAGAACCGGAACACAGCATTATCACATAGTGAATACATGAACTCCTCAAACTATGGTCATCACCGGGAGTGGTTCCGATTATTGTCACTTCGGGGTTGCCGGATCATAACACATAGTAGGTGACCATAGACTTGCAAGATAGGATCAAGAACTCACATATATTCATGAAAACATAATATGTTCATATCTGAAATCATGGCACTCGGGTCCTAGTGACAAGCATTAAGCATAGCAAAGTCATAGCAACATCAATCTTAGAACAAAGTGGATACTAGGGATCAAACCCTAACAAAACTAACTCGATTACATGATAAATCTCATCCAACCCATCACCGTCCAGCAAGCCTACGATGGAATTACTCACACACGGTGGTGAGCATCATGAAATTGGTGATGGAGGATGGTTGATGATGACGACGGCGATGAATTCCCCTCTCCGGAGCCCCGAGCGGACTTCAGATCAGCCCTCCCGAGAGAGATTAGGGCTTGGCGGCGGCTCCGTATCGTAGAACGTGATGATTTCTTCTCTCTGATTTTTTTCTCCCTGAAGGCCAGTATATGGAGATGGAGTTGGCGTCGGAGGGCCACCAGGGGGCCCATGAGGTAGGGGGCGCCCCCAGGGGGGCGCCCCCCACCCTCGTGGATAGGGTGTGGGCCCCCTGGTCTTCATCTTTTGCGACGATTTTTCTTTATTTTTTCTAAGGTGTTCCGTGGAGTTTCAGGACATTCCGAGAATCTTTATTTTCTGCACAAAAACAACACCATGGCAATTCTGCTGAAAAAAGCGTCAGTCCGGGTTAGTTCCATTCAAATCATACAAGTTAGAGTCCAAAACAAGGGAAAAAGTGTTTGGAAAAGTAGATACGACGGAGACATATCAAGCATCCTCACCGACTCCTCGGACGAAGTCAAGGCCTACTCCGCACCACCAAAGAGGTTGTACACTCATCGCATCGCACCTTCTCCTTAACTCGACCTCCCGGCGCCGATAGTGCTCCATCTCGCACCCCCATGGAGCGGCTACCTTGAAGCCGGCGCCACGGGCGACATCTCCACGGCGGCTCTCCCCCAGTGCGAGGCCCCTTCGGCGGTGGTGTCCATACTAGCCGGATCTGCTGCCGCTGTTCCGGCTATTGCTCGCTCGCTCGCGTTGTTGCTGTTGCTGCTCCGGCTCTCGCTCCATCGCTCGCTCGTCCAGCTGCTGCTGCTGCTCTCCCTCTCGCTCGTGTTGTTTCTCTACTCCGATTAAGCCACACTTCAGTCGACTGAATCGACTTTTGGGTCAGTCGATTTTCACGGGTTGGGGGGCTTGCCGTAGTTAAGAAAGAACCACCCGCGGCGGGGACGGGGGCTCGCCGGAGAGGTACCCCACTATCTATCTTAGGGTTCAGGGCAGGGGCGCGGTGGGCCTGGAGGGCTGGCCGGGGTGATGGTGGCGAGTTGTTTCGGGGCGGCGAGGCGGCGCTGGGGCCGGCGGTTCGGCCGGTGGTGGCTGGCGGCTTAGGGGGGTGATACGTCTCCGTCGTATCTACTTTTCCAAACACTTTTGCCCTTGTTTTGGACTCTAACTTGTATGATTTGAATGAAACTAACCCGGACTGACGCTATTTTCAGCAGAATTGCCATGATGTTGTTTTATGTGCAGAAAATAAAAGTTGTCGGAATGACCCGAAACTCCACGGAACAGCTTAGAAAAAACAATAAAAAAAATCCTCGCGAAAGATGAAGACCAGGGGGCCCACACCCTGTCCACGAGGGTGGGGGCGCTCCCCCTGGGCGCCCCCCTACCTCGTGGGCCACCTGGTGGCCCTCCGACGCCAACTCCAACTCCATATATTGGCATTCGGGGAGAAAAAAATCAGAGAGAAAAAATCATCGCATTTTACGATACGAAGCCGCCGCCAAGCCCTAATCTCTCTCGGGAGGGCTGATCTGGAGTTCGTTCAGGGCTCCGGAGAGGGGGATTCGTCGCCGTCGTCATCATCAACCATCCTCCATCACCAATTTCATGATGCTCACCGCCGTGCGTGAGTAATTCCATCGTAGGCTTGCTGGACGGTGATGGATTGGATGAGATTTATCATGTAATCGAGTTAGTTTTGTTCGGGTTTGATCCCTAGTATCCACTATGTTCTGAGACTGATGTTGCTATGACTTTGCTATGCTTAATGCTTGTCACTAGGGCCCGAGTGCCATGATTTCAGATCTGAACCTATTATGTTTTCATGAATATATGTGAGTTCTTGATCCTATCTTGCAAGTCTATAGTCACCTACTATGTGTTATGATCCGGCAACTCCGAAGTGACAATAATCGGAACCACTCCCGGTGATGACCATAGTTTGAGGAATTCATGTATTCACTATGTGCTAATGCTTTGTTACGGTTCTCTATTAAAATGAGGCCTTGATATCCCTTAGTTTCCAATAGGACCCCGCTGCCACGGGAGGGTAGGACAAAAGATGTCATGCAAGTTCTTTTCCATAAGCACGTATGACTATATTCGGAATACATGCCTACATTACATTGATGAACTGGAGCTAGTTCTGTGTCACCCTATGTTATAACTGTTACATGATGAACCACATCCGGCATAATTATCCATCACTGATCCGGTGCCTACGAGTTTTCCATATACTGGTTCTCGCTTATTTACTTTTCCGTTGCTACTGTTACAATCACTACAAAATACCAAAAATATTACTTTTGTTGTTTTTACTTCTGTTACCGTTACTACCACTATCATATTACTTTGCTACTAAACACTTTGCTGTTGATATTAAGTTTCCAGGTGTGGTTGAATTGACAACTCAGCTGCTAATACTTGAGAATATTCTTTGGCTCCCCTTGTGTCGAATCAATAAATTTGGGTTGAATACTCTACCCTCGAAAACTATTGCGATCCCCTATACTTGTGGGTTATCAAGACCTTTTTCTGGCGCCGTTGCCAGGGAGCATAGCTCTATTCTTTGAGTCACTTGGGATTTATATATGCTGGACACTATGAAGAACTTAAAAGACGATCGAACTACTATTTTTCCCTCAACTACGAGGGGAGGTAAGGAACTGCCATCTAGCCTTGCACTAGATTCTCCTTCTGTTATAAGTAAGCTTGCGACACCTAAACCTGCTACTGCTATGAATTCTGATATGTCGCATGTTATTGATGATGCCAGTTCTGTTATGCACAATACTTACGATGAAACCACTTCTATGCTTGATACTATTGTTCCCCTTGGTGAATTTCTTGATGAGCAAATTGCTAGGTCTAGAGAAAGAGAAATTATTGCACCTGAATACAATGATGAGAGTGATGATGAAAATATGCCTCCTATTCCTGAAGGTTATCTTTTTGATGCAGAATCTTCTGCAGCTATTTTTGATTGCCAGGATAGATATGAACTTAAGAGGTTGCTAGTTAAATGGAGTAAAGAATATTTTAGAGATAGAATGAGACCCGACCCTGCTTTTGCTACTTCACCTATTTGTGTTCCCGATAAGGATTATTATTATTTTTCTGTTGATCCAGATATAATTACTTTGGTTGAATCTGATCCTTTTTATGGCTATGAATCCGAAACTGTTGTGGCACATCTTACTAAGTTAAATGATATGGCTGCCCTGTTTACTAATAATGAGAGATCACGCTACCTTTATTTACTCAAAATATTTCCGTTCTCATTAAAGGGTGATGCTAAAATATGGTTTAATTCTCTTGATCCTGGTTGTGTGCAAAGTCCCTAGGATATGATCTATTACTTTTCTGCTAAATATTTCCCTGCTCATAAGAAACAAGTTGCCTTGAGGGAAATATATAACTTTATGCAAATTGAAGAAGAGAGTCTCCCACAAGCTTGGGGGAGGCTTCTCAAGTTACTTAATGCTTTGCCTGATCATCCTCTTAAGAAACCTGAAATACTTGATATCTTTTATAATGGACTAACCGATGCTTCCAGAGATTACTTGGATAGTTGTGTTGGTTCTCTTTTCAGGGAAAGAACACCGGATGAAGCTGAAATCCTATTGAACAAAATGTTGACAAATGAAAATAATTGGGCACCTCCCGAGCCAGCTCCTGAGCCAATTTATGAGCCAATTATTGAGCCTATTCCTAAACCAACTCCGAAGAAGAGAGGTGTTCTATTTCTCAGCCCCGAAGATATGCAAGAGACAAAGAAATCTATGAAAGAAAAAGGTATTAAAGCTGAAGATGTTAAGAATTTACCTCCTATTGAAGAAATACACGGTCTTAATTTACCGTCTGTGGAAGAAGTATATGATCTAAATTACTTATTTACTGAAGCACCTCCCGATATCCCGACACAGGTAGTAAAGGTAAATTCTGTCTATAGATATGATAAAGCTGAAGTCCCTCCTACTAAAATTGTTAGTCAGTGCTTGGATGAGTTCGATAACTTTATGTTTAAGCAAGATGACTTTAATGCTTATTTTGGTAGACAATTAAAACAAGATGCTTATATGATTAGACGCTTGGGTGATTATATGGCTGATATTAGAGGTGAACTTAAACTTGTTAGCAAACATGCTTCTAGTTACCACTCAAGTAGAACAAGTACTTAAAGCTCAAAAAGAAGTGCTTGATGAAATGAATAGTAAGAAAAATTATTATGCTGTTAGAGTGGCTACTAGAACTGGTAGAATGACTCAGGAACCTTTGTATCCTGAAGGCCACCCTAAGAGAATCGAGCAAGATTCTTAGAGAAATGATATTGATGTACCTAGTTCTTCTAAAAGGAAGAAAAAGAAAAATGATAGGACTTTGCAAACTTCTAGTGAACCTATTGCTGAGTCACCTGAGAATCCAAATGATATTTCCATGTCTGATGCTGAAACACAATCTGGTAATGAACATGAACCTAGTGAAAATGTTAATGATGATGTTCATGATAATGCTCAACCTAGTAATGATAATGATGTAGAAGTTGAACCTGCTATTGATCTTGATAACCCACAATCAAGGAATCAACTTTATGATAAAAGAGACTTCATTGCTAGGAAAAATGGTAAAGAGAGGGAACCATGGGTTCAGAAACCCATGCCTTTTCCTCCAAAACCATCCAAGAAAAAGGATGATGAGGGTTTTGAGCGCTTTGCTGAAATGATTAGACCTATCTTTTTGCGTATGCAATTAACTGATGTGCTCAAAACAAATCCTTATGCTAAGTATATGAAGGATATTATTACTAATAAAAGAAAGATACCGGAAGCTGAAATTTCCACCATGCTTGCTAACTATACTTTTAAGGGTGGAATACCAAAGAAACTTGGAGATCCATGAGTACCTACTATACCATGCTCCATTAAGAGAAATTATGTTAAAACAGCTTTATGTGATCTTGGAGCCGGTGTTAGTGTTATGCCTCTCTCTTTATATCGTAGACTTGACTTGAATAAGTTGACACCTACTGAAATATCTTTGCAAATGGCTGATAAATCAACTGCTATACCTGTTGGTATTTGTGAGGATGTGCCTGTTGTGGTTGCAAACGTTACAATTTTAACGGACTTTGTTATTCTCAATATTCCTAAGGATGATTGTATGTCTATTATTCTTGGAAGACCTTTTCTTAGTACTGCAGGGGCTGTTATTGATTGCAACAAAGGCAATGTCACTTTTCATGTTAATGGCAATGAGCACACGGTACACTTTCCAAGGAAACAACCTCAGGTTTACAGTATCAACTCTATTGGAAAAATTCCATCGATTATAGTTGGAGGTTTTGAATTTCCTCTCCCTATTGTCAAGAAAAAGTATGATATACTTATTATTGGGGATGTCCATATCCCCGTTGAGGTAACTTTAGCGCTCACGAGAACTGCTGTCATTTTTATTTTAAGAGTGCTATTTAGTTAATTATTTTTGCAGATGATTAATAGATAAATTCCTCACGTCCAGCAATTTATTTTAGAATTTTTGGGGTTCCATATCTTGCGCTAGCTACAGATTACTACAGACTGTTCTGTTTTTTGACAGATTCTGTTTTTCGTGTACTGTTTGCTTATTTTGATGAATCTATGGCTAGTAAAATAGTTTATAATCCATAGAGAAGTTGTAATACAGTAGGTTTAACACCAATATAAATAAAGAATGAGTTCATTACAGTACCTTGAAGTGGTCTTTTGTTTTCTTTCGCTAACGGAGCTCACGAGTTTTCTATTTTGAGTTTTGTGTTGTGAAGTTTTCAAGTTTTGGGTGAATTCTTTTGATGGATCCTGGAACAAGGAGTGGCAAGAGCCTAAGCTTGGGGATGCCCATGGAACCCCCAAGATAATCCAAGGACACCAAAAATTTAAAGCTTGGGGACGCCCCGGAAGGCATCCCCTCTTTTCGTCCACTTCCATCGGTAATTTAATTGGAGCTATATTTTTATTCACCAACATGATATGTGTTTTGCTTGGAGCATCCTGTATTATTTGTGTCTTTGTTTGCTAGTATACCACAATCATCCTTGCTGTACACACGTTTTGAGAGAGCCATACATGAATTAAAATTTGATAGAATACTCTATGTGCTTCACTTATATCTTTTGAGCTAGATAATTTTGCTCTATGTGCTTCACTTATATCTTTTGAGCTAGATAATTTTGCTCTATGTGCTTCACTTATATCTTTTGATGTAGATAATTTTGCTCTATGTGCTTCACTTATATCTTTTGAGCTAGATAATTTTGCTCTATGTGCTTCACTTATATCTTTTGATATAGATAATTTTGCTCTATGTGCTTCACTTGTATCTTTTGAGCTAGATAATTTTGCTCTATGTGCTTCACTTATATCCTTCGAGTTAGATAATTTTGCTCTATGTGCTTCACTTAGATCTTTTAGAGCACGGTGGTGGATTTGTTTTGAAGAAACTATTGATCTCTCATGCTTCACTTAAATTAATTTGAGAGTCTCTTAAATAGCATGGTAATTTGCCTAATAATAATATGCTTGGTATTCAAGATTTGTGAAACTTTCTTTTGAGTATGTTGAATACTAAGAAAAGATTGAAGCATGATAATTTTTTTGAGATATGGAGGTGATAATATTAAAGTCATGCTAGTTGAGTAGTTGTGAATTTAAAGAATACTTGTGTTGAAGTTTGTGATTCCCGTAGCATGCACGTATGGTGAACCGTTATGTGATGAAGTCGGAGCATGATTTATTTATTTATTGTCTTCCTTATGAGTGGCGGTCGGGGACGAGCGATGGTCTTTTCCTACCAATCTATCCCCCTAGGAGCATGCGCGTAGTACTTTGCTTTGATAGCTTCTAAATTTTTGCAATAAGTATATGAGTTCTTTATGACTAATGTTGAGTCCATGGATTATACGCACTCTCACCCTTCCACCTTTGCTAGCCTCTCTAATACCGCGCAACTTTCGTCGGTATCATACACCTACCATATACCTTCCTCAAAACAGCCACCATACCTACCTATTATGGCATTTCCATAGTCATTCTGAGATATATTGCCATGCAACTTTCCACCATCTAGTTCATCATGACACATTCATCATTGTCATATTGCATATCCCGGTACACCGCCGGATGCATTCACATAGAGTCATATTTTGTTCTAAGTATCGAGTTATAATTGTTGAGTTGTAAGAAAAATAAAATTGTGATGACCATAATTATTAGAGCATTGTCCCAGTGAGGAAAGAATGAGGGAGACTATGATTCCCCCACAAGTCGGGATGAGACTCCAGACGAAAAATAATGATAAAAAAAGAGGCCAAAGAAGCCCAAATAAAAAAAGAGAAATGCCATAAAAAAAGAGAAAGGCCATATAAAAAAAATATAAAAATGAGAGAAAAAGAGAGAAGGGACAATGTTACTATCCTTTTACCACACTTGTGCTTCAAAGTAGCACCATGATCTTCATAGTAGAGTCTCTCATGTTATCACTTTCATATACTAGTGGGAATCTTTCATTATAGAACTTGGCTTGTATATTCCAATGATGGGCTTCCTCAAATTGCCCTAGGTCTTCATGAGCAAGCAAGTTGGATGCACACCCACTAGTTTCCTTTGTTGAGCTTTCATATATTTATAGCTCTAGTGCATCCGTTGCATGGCAATCCCTACTCACTCACATTGATATCTATTAATGGGCATCTCCATAGCCCGTTGATACGCCTAGTTGATGTGAGACTATCTTCTCCCTTTTTGTCTTCTCCACAACCACCATTCTATTCAACCTATAGTGCTATATCCATGGCTCACGCTCATGTATTGCGTGAAGATTGAAAAAGTTTTGAAAAAGTTAGAGTATGAAACAATTGCTTGGTTTGTCATCGGGGTTGTGCATGATTTAAATACTTTGTGTGGGGAAGACGGAGCATAGCCAGACTATATGATTTTGTAGGGATAACTTTCTTTAGCCATGTTATTTTGAGAAGACATAATTGCTTTGTTAGTATGCTTGAAGTATTATTATTTTCTATGTCAATATAAACCTTTGTCTTGAATCTTTCTAATCTGAATATTCATACCACAGTTAATAAAGATTTGCATTGAAATTATGCCAAGTAGCACGCCGCATCAAAAATTCTCTTTTTATCATTTACCTACTTGAGGACGAGCAGGAATTAAGCTTGGGGATGCCTGATACGTCTCCAACGTATCTATAATTTTCGATTGCTCCATGCTATATTATCTATTGTTTTGGACTATATTGGGCTTTATTTTCCACTTTTATATTATTTTTGGGACTAACCTATTAACCGGAGGCCCAGCCTAGAATTGCTATTTTTTGCCTATTTCAGTGTTTCGAAGAAACGGAATATCAAACGGAATAAAATCTTTGGGAACGTCATTTTCTCACCGAACGTGATCCAGGAGACTTGGACCCTGCTCCAAGGAACAAAAGAGGCGGTCACGAGGGTGGGGGGCGCCCCCCCTAGGGCGCGCCCCCCTGCCTCATGGGCCCCTCGTTGCTCCTTCGGCGTACTTCTTCCTCCTATATATACACACGTACCCCCAAACGATCACAACAGGAGCCAAAAACCTAATTCCACCGCCTCAACTTTCTGTATCCACGAGATCCCATCTTGGGACCTGTTCCAGAGCTCCGCCGGAAGAGGGCCGTCATCACGGAGGGCTTCTACATCATCATAGCCTCTCCGATGAAGTGTGAGTAGTTTACCTCAGACCTTTGGGTCCATAGTTAGTAGCTAGATGGCTTCTTCTCTCTCTTTGAATCTCAATACAAAGTTATCCCCCTCTCTCGTGGAGATCTATTCGATGTAATCTTCTTTTTTGCGGTGTGTTTGTTAAGACCGATGAATTGTGGGTTTATGATCAAGTCTATCTATGAATGATATTTGAATCTTCTCTGAATTCTTTTATGTATGATTGGTTATCTTTGCAAGTCTCTTTGAATTATCCGTTTGGTTTGGCCAACTAGATTGGTAGTTCTTGCCATGGGAGAAGTGCTTAGCTTTGGGTTCGATCTTGTGGTGTCCTTACCCAGTGACAGAAGGGGCAGCAAGGCACGTATTGTATCATTGCCATCGAGGATAACAAGATGGGGTTTATTTCATATTGCATGAATTTATCTCTCTACATCATGTCATCTTGCTTAAGGCGTTACTCTATTTTTAACTTAATACTCTAGATGCATGCTGGATAGCGGTCGATGAGTGGAGTAATAGTAGTAGATGCAGAATCGTTTTGATCTACTTGTCACGGACGTGATGCCTATATACATGAGCATGCCTAGATATTCTCGTAATTATGCACAATTCTATCAATTGCTCAACAGTAATTTGTTCACCCACCATAGAATACTTATGCTCTTGAGAGAAGCCACTAGTGAAACCTATGCCCCCCTGGTCTATTCTCATCATATCAATCTCCATCACTTTAATATTATTTTGCTATTTACTTTGCCTTTACTTTTACTTTGCATCTTTATATCAAAAAATACCAAAAATATTCTATCTATCAGATCTCACTCTCGTAAGTGACCGTGAAGGGCTTGACAACCCCTAATCGTGTTGGTTGCGAGTAGCTATCATTTTGTGCAGGTACGAGGGACTTGAGCGTGGCCTCCTACTGGATTGATACCTTGGTTCTCAAAAACTGAGGGAAATACTTACGCTACTCTGCTGCATCATCCCTTCCTCTTCGGGGAAAACCAACGCAAGCTCAAGACGTAGCAGTTTCCTTCCAAAAATAACTTCTCCAGTTGATTTCGTACCGTTTCGACTCCGTTTGATATTCCTTTTCTTCGAAACACTGAAATAGGCATAAAACAGCAAATCTGGGCTGGGCCTCCGGTTAATAGGTTAGTCCCAAAAGTAATATAAAAGTGGATAATAAAGCCCAATATTGACCAAAACAGTAGATAATATAGAATGGAGCAATCAAAAATTATAGATACGTTGGAGACGTATCACCCCGCTTCCACGGGAGGGTAGGACAAAAGATGTCATGCAAGTTCTTTTCCATAAGCATGTATGACTATATTCGGAATACATGCCTACAATACATTGATGAACTGGAGCTAGTTCTGTGTCACCCTAGGTTATGACTGTTACATGATGAACCGCATCCGGCATAATTCTCCATCACCGATCCATTGCCTACGAGCTTTCCACATATTGTTCTTCGCTTATTTACTTTCCTGTTGCTATTGCTATCACCACTACAAAATACCAAAAACATTGTTTTTACTACCGTTACCTTTTGTTACCGTTATCACCACTATCATATTACTTCGCTACTAAACATTTTGCTACAGATATTAAGTTTCCAGGTGTGGTTGATTTGACAACTCAGCTGCTAATACTTGAGAATATTCTTTGGCTCCCCTTGTGTCGAATCAATAAATTTGGGTTGAATTCTCTACCCTCGAAAACTGTTGTGATCCCCTATACTTGTGGGTTATCATCCATCATACCTACCTATATACGGTATCTACCTGCCGTTCCAAGTAAATTTGTATGTGCCAAAATCTAAACCTTCAAATAAACATTCTGTTTTGTATGCTTGAATAGCTCATGTATCAACTAGGGATGTCGGTATCTTCCATGTTAGGCGGGTTATTCTCAAGAGGAGTGGACTCCGCTCCTCACTCACGAGAAAATGGCTGGTCACCGGGATGCCCAGTCCCATGCTTTATGCAAATCAAATCAAAATAACTGCAAACAAAACTCCCCTGGGACTCTTGTTAGTTGGAGGCACTCATTGTTTTGAGCAAGCCATGGATTGATGCTTGTTGGTGGAGGGGGGTATAAACGTTACCATTCTATTTGAGAATCGCCTATAATGTGTGTAGCATGGAAGATATCGCCATCTCTCGGTTGTTATGTTGACAATGAAAGTATGCCGCTCAAAATATTATTCATATCTATTTTGAAACCGAGCTCTAGCACCTCTACAAATCCCTGCTTCCCTCTGCGAAGGGCCTATCTATTTACTTTTATGTTGAGTCATCACCCTCTTATAAAAAGCACCAGTTGGAGAGCACCACTGTCATTTGCATCCATTACTGTTAGTTTACATTGAGTATGACTTGTCTGGATCTCTTTTACCATGAATTACAATGTCTAGTCAGTCCTTGATCTTTAAAGGTGCTCTGCATTTATGTTTTGCGGTCTCAGAAAGGGCTAGCGAGATACCACCCTGTTATATCATATCATGATTGTTTTGAGAAAGTGTTGTCATCCGAGATTTATTATTCTTGCTCGCTAGTTGATTATGTCATTGATATGAGTAAACATGAGACCTAAATGTTATTGTGAATATGGTTAGTTCATAATCTTTGCTGAAAACTTGAATGCTGGCTTGACATATTTACAACGACAAGAGCAAACAGAGTTTGTAAAAGTTTTTCTTTATCACTTTCAGTTTATCAACTGAATTGCTTGAGGACAAGCAAAGGTTTAAGCTTGGGGGAGTTGATACGTCTCCGTCGTATCTACTTTTCCAAACACTTTTGCCCTTGTTTTGGACTCTAACTTGCATGATTTGAATGGAACTAACCCGGACTGACGTTGTTTTCAGCAGAATTGTCATGGTGTTATTTTTGTGCGGAAATAAAAGTTCTCAGAATGACCTGAAAATCAATGGAGAATTGTTTTGGAATATATAAAAAATACTAGAAGGAAGATCCACGTCAGGGGGCCTCCACCTGTCCACGAGGGTGGGGGCGCGCCCCCTGCCTCGTGGGCCCCCTGACGCTCCACAGACCTCAACCCTGACTCCATATATTCATTTTCGGGGAGAAAAAAATCAGAGAGAAGGATTCATCACGTTTTACGATATGGAGCCGCCGCCAAGCCCTAAACTCTCTCGGGAGGGCTGATCTGGAGTCCGTTCGGGGCTCCGGAGAGGGGAATCTGTCGCCATCGTCATCATCAACCATCCTCCATCACCAATTTCATGATGCTCACCGCTGTGCGTGAGTAATTCCATCGTAGGCTTGTTGGACGGTGATGGGTTGGATGAGATTTATCATGTAATCGAGTTAGTTTTGTTAGGGTTTGATCCCTAGTATCCACTATGTTCTGAGATTGATGTTGCTATGACTTTGCTATGCTTAATGCTTGTCACTAGGGCCCGAGTGCCATGATTTCAGATCTGAACCTATTATGTTTTCATCAATATATGAGAGTTCTTGATCCTATCTTGCAAGTCTATAGTCACCTACTATGTGTTATGATCCGGCAACCCCGAAGTGACAATAATCGGGACCACTCCCGGTGATGACCGTAGTTTGAGGACTTCATGTATTCACTATGTGTTAATGCTTTGGTCCGGTACTCTATTAAAAGGAGGCCTTAATATCCCTTAGTTTCCAATAGGACCCCGCTGCCACGGGAGGGTAGGACAAAAGATGTCATGCAAGTTCTTTTCCATAAGCATGTATGACTATATTCGGAATACATGCCTACATTACATTGATGAACTGAAGCTAGTTCTGTGCCACCCTAGGTTATGACTGTTACATGATGAACCGCATCCGGCATAATTCTCTATCACCGATCAATTGCCTACGAGCTTTCCATATATTGTTCTCACTTATTTACTTTTCCGTTGCTATTGTTATCATCACTACAAAATACCAAAAATATTACTTTTGTTACCATTACCTTTTACCACTGTTACCTCTACTATCATATTACTTTGCTACTAAACACTTTGCTGCAGATATTAAGTTTCCAGGTGTGGTTGAATTGACAACTCAGCTGCTAATACTTGAGAATATTCTTTGGCTCCCCTTGTGTCGAATCAATAAATTTGGGTTGAATACTCTACCCTCGAAAACTGTTGCGATCCCCTATACTTGTGGGTTATCAGGTCCCTGGGCGGCGGTGGACCGCGGGCCGCGGCACTACGGCCCGAAGGGGCAACACAACGGTGACGTGGGTAGGTGCAGCCGGGAGAAAACCACGGGGCGGCGGCGCTGCAGCCTGATGGGGCGACGCAGCGGCAGCCCGTTGCTCGATCGGTAGAGGGGCGCGCTGAACTTGGGACAGTCTTCACGGGGCCTGCGGTGGCGCGCGCAACCGACGGGCCAGGTCGGTCGCACGACGTAGATGGGGCGGATCATGGCAGCGGGCGGGTGATCAATCCGATCGCGTGTGTGGTCGGGGACACCGCTCGGTGGAGACGGGTGGCGACGGAGTCCGAGATGAAGCCGGCGACGGCGGGCGGCTATGATTGGCCGCCGCATGGCGCGAGGCCGCCGGGTATAGGCGACATGGGTGTCCCGGTCGGAGCAGGGCAGTGATGGCCGACGCAGGGCGAGAGGCAGGCCGGCGCGCGGACGACGACCTTGAGGGGCCGCCTATCGCGTGAGGCCGCCGGGTCAGTGAAGCAGCCGGCCGGTCGCGCCGGTGTCGGAGTAGAGACACAAGGTGTCGATGGCGGCGGCGGGCGACGCAAACCGATCAAGTAAAGATCGGAAAACCAAAAAGAAAACGCCGATCAAGATGACCGGCGGGAGAGAGAAAACCCCGGAGCAAGGGCTCGGGAAAAAGACTCTCTAGGGCAGCCGGTTAACATGGCCGGCGGACGAACCCTAGGTAAGGGTGGCGCGGCCCCCGGCGGCGGTCGTGGAGGCCGACCGCCCCAAGGGCGGCGCGGTAGTGCGGAAGCGGCGGCAATTAGGGTTTAGGATCGACTTGCGATAGATACCATGTTAGAAGGAAGAAAGAGGATTGGTGGAATAGTTCATTGTATTGCTTGAGCCTCATGAGCATATATATATATATATATATATATATATATATATATATATATATATATATATATGAGTACAATGATCTAGTTGGAGTACAAGACAAGCCAGAACAAATCCTAGTGTATCTCGTCTTTCCTAATAAACATTATACTCAACATTGACCATAGCCCCCTTTTCATGTTTAGTTGGATCATTAAGCAACTAACAACGATTCTCTGAGAGTTCTCACCCCTCTGCGTGCACTGATGCCATTCCCATGAGCTGGACAACCTCTGTGCGGTCGTCCCTACACCTCGGTCGAGCCTCCCACGAGGGACCTAAACGTCCCGCTCGTCCTTCTTCTATCGGCAACCCCAGCTCAAGCTCCTCCCGACGGCAGCCCCTGCCCAAGCTCTTCCACTGCCATTCCCGTGAAGCTCAACGACATCCGTGCATGCGGGGGAAGGCCGGATCCTCCTTGATGCCTCCAGCGCCACTACGGCTTCTCCCTCCGTGCTGCCTCCACCGCCATTGCCCGTCCCCGACTGAATCCAGCTCTCTCTCTCCGTGCGCCCCGACTCGAACCCCTCCTCTTGTGGCTTTCGTCGCCCCCAAACAGACCAGAGGATCTGCAGCCAAATCCCGTGAAGAGAAGATAAGGGAGAATATTTCAGTCTTTTGTTCATCTATATAACAACTTATTCGGAATCAGGTGGTGAATTAATGCTTAAACGTGCAAAAGGGGCTTATAATCAAGAGGCAAATCAAACAAGGGGGCTCATAAGCAAGGCAGATAAAGAAAGGGGTGTGTGAGCAAAGGCACAAAGGCAGATGAACTAGGGGGGCTTATAATCGGTTCTTCGGGGTGGGGGGGTGGGGGCAGCGGAGTGGGGTAGGGGACGCCGTTCGCGGCGATGTGCGTTTTTCCTGAACGAGAAAAGAACCTGATGTGGCTAATCACCTTGCTCCAAGATTCGTGCTAATGATCCAAGGGCACAAAACACGTTCGGGCTGCGTTCCACATAGTAATGTAGTACTCCCTCCATTCCCTTTTGTAGTGTGTATTAGTTTTTTTGCCAAAATTCCGCTGTGTAGTGCATATATGCAGCCTGAGCCTTGCTTGGACGAATTCATCCTCGACTAAAATCACGGGGAGCACAGCAGGTGGACGCACATGGGCTGGGACAGACCTTGCATGCAGGATTAGTCTGGTACTCCCCCCGTTCTTAAATATTTGTTATTTTAGAGATTTCAAATAGTTACCACGTACGGATGTATATAGACATATTTTAGAGTGTAGATTCACTCATTTTGTTTTGTATGTAGTCACTTGTTGAAATATTTAGAAAGACAAATATTTAGGAACAGGAGGAATACAAACCACACCTCCAGCGCATACATTGGTACAAGAGCTGCAAACTATGCGCACTAGCATTTACCAAGGTAATTAAACGACATCAAGTAGTTGCAGTAAGCAACATCAAAATCAAGTGGTAACAAAGGTAGAGCTCTGGAGAGCTCCTGCTCGGCTGCTCCTGGTCTGGACTCTGGACCGGAGGAAGGCCTGGTCGATTTAAATGCAGCGGAGGGAGATTGGAGTTGGACAAACAAGTTCGACCAGACAGCAGCAGCCCTTCTCCCCAGCTATCAACGGAGGTGGCGCAAGACGGTGGGAGCGTGAGTGGCGACGCGAGCTGGTGGCCTGGTGCTGCCACATGGAGCAGCGAGAGAGAGGCGGCGTTGTTGTGCGTTGCGGCGCCAAGCAACGGTGGTGGCGGCACACACGATTGGACAAAATCGAGAGTCCCAATTCGGCCGAAACCCTATCAAAAGAAGGTTTTTCTTTTCTTTTTTGATTCCACCCTCACCTTCTTCACACGAAAACAAGTCGATTGAGAGGCTTTTCTGAAAATGACATCGAACTATTTGGTTTTTTTTTGAACCGCCCGGTTCAAACGGTTTTTTCCGGTTCGATTGCTTGAACGGTCTGATTTGCTTAAAAACCACTGGGATCGCCGGTCCGGTCCGGTTTTTTAAATTATGATCTAATGTAATCATGCTCCCTAAACTAATCTTTGCTACCGTTCGTCGAGATCATCTTGTTTTGTTTGCTGGAAGTAGTGTTTTGGAGCTCAACTTGTCTGAAGGATCATCATGATGCGAGTAGTTAGGATTTGGTTTTGTGCTAGGTGAAGCAGCATTGTTGGGGACGACCTTCCAATTGCAGGCCTACCTTTTTGTCGCTACAAGTGATATCGTTAAACAGTCTCAGGTGTTGCGTTTTCGTTGGATTCTTGTTGCTGCTTTGCCTGGGACGTACGAAACTCGTGCGAGGCACCGTGTATTCAACATGATTTTTCTCAGGTCTGGGAAACACATAGCATTGGAGTGACATACGTCCTCTTTCAACACTGGAGAACCACAGGAAAAACTGCGTGGATGAGAATTTTCTTTTAAAACAAAGTGAATTTTCACAAGGATCCAGATCCTCTAAAAGAATCCAGTAATTTTCTCTGAATCGAGCCCTATAAGAAGGGAGCACTGATCATATTTTCAAGAAGTAGAAAAAACATCATACCACAAAATTCCTATGGATCAAGCATCAAAACAAAGAATCATGTAGACAAGATATAGCTCTTCTTCGAGATAATCACTTGACTAATTCAATTAAACTCAAAATCCACAATATATAGTTCCTCGAGTTTAATACGACGATACAAATACAAGTTCCCCACAGCTAAAAACAAGGCCCATGATCCTCATAATAAAGTTGCAACGATATACTGCAGGACGAACCGCGGCAGGCGAACGAACGACGACGATCTACTGCGACTCGACGGACGGCGGCGGCGTGTTGGCGGTGGAGTCGGGCTTGAGGCCGCCGAAGATGGGGTCGGCGAACATGGAGCTGACCTTGTTCTTGAGGCACTCCCAGTGGTCCCGACCCTGCGCCTCCGCGAACTGCCGGTACTGGTCCTTGGCCAGCTCCAACAGCGACGCGTCCTCGCCCACCGTCCTCTTGAAGCACGACGTCGCCGCCGCCGCCGCCGCCTGCGCCTCCTCCTTCTCTGGCGCCGCCGGCGCAGCCGCCCCCTTGTTCTCCATGAAGAACTAAAAACTGAGATTGAAAACTTGTCTACGTGAAGAGAAGAAGACGATATTGATGGTTGCGGTTGCGTTGGTTTGGTGGCCAGGGGGCGTGGCTACTTATATGCAGGGGAGGTCGGCCTATCTTGAGGAGGAAGAAGGGTCCGAGTGGAAATAATAATTGGATAAGAACACAAGTCGACCACACGAGAAACTACGAGTCCGGATCATCACCATGGCAGAAGTAAACACGGATTCTTAGCTTTGGACTGGACTGGATCACAAGTAAAAACGGACACTTTTCTTCTCTTCTCCGATGAGATGATGATTTCCCAAGTGCAAACGGGAACGGGAACTACTCCTTCTCTCTGTTCCTTCCTTGTTTTAATCCCCTTCGCTACCAATGTGCCAAGTGTAGTCTAGGAAGTAGAGATAGATTCGGGGGTAAAAGTTCTTTTTCTCAGTCAGTTCACTTATGTGTGTAGTCGCCTTGATAAAGTTTTATCGATGCGATGATGCCGAAATCTCCCTTAGTTGAGTCATGTATCTAAACTAATCTCTTTTTTTGCGAGAATATCTAGTCTAATACTATGCTCCTCAGGTCATTTCTAACCGGTTCCCAATAGCCGATTATAAAGAAGTAAAATTCTGCTTCCACTCCTCTAACCGGGACCTAACTAGTACCCAATAATTGGTAGAGTAGTAAACTTCTGGTTTTACTTCTCTAACCAGGATCTAACCGATCCCCAATTGGCCTCATAGGAGGATAAATTATCCTCGGCCGCCGCGGTTCTCCCTATATTTACTTCACCGCTTGCCGGCCGAGTAAAAAATATCACACTCTCTCTTCCCCTCCTCCTCCCCTCTGCCCTGCCGCTGGCGCCTCCCTTGTCGTTCGCCGCCTCCCCCTCCTTCCAATGGCCAGACGCGGTGGCCGGAGGTCCCCGCCGTCAATCTGCAGCGCGGATCCGCACTGCCACGCCCGTGGTTCGCTTTCAAGAGGCGCATCCTCTAGCCGTCACTGCACGGTCGATGCTTCGGCCCCCACTCGGTTCGCCGACTCCCCCCCCCCCCCCCTCCATAGCGGGAGCCGCATAGGACATACATCGGCATCCAGCAGTGCCCGTGGGGAACATGAATGGCGGAGATCACCGACCGGAAGACCCACAAGAGGAAGTGGATCGAGTCGTTCCACATGATGGCACTCGAATACGACCGGTGGCAAGTCTAGTTCCACGACTCCGCCGTGAGGCTCAATTTCCCTTTTGGGACGGCGCCTGCCCACCTCGTCCCGTTGACGCCAGGTGTGGTGGATCCGGCGACGGCTCGAGGGAACCGGGAGGCGAGGGAGCACCTTGCAACAGAGGCCGCAGACAAGGGTACATGCCGGACCTCCGCCGGGAGCACCCGAACTCGTAGAGGCAGAGCGGCCATCTTCGTGAAGAATGTTACCGGTGGTGGCATGTCGAGTAAAGATTGCCTCAACCTCCACTATGGCCCATGATGATGAGTAGTCTAATTTAGTTTAAGTTTAGTGTAGTTTAAGTTTGAATTTATGTTTAATGTTCGATTGTCAAGACTAGGTTGAACTTATGTTTAAATGTATGCAAATTTCAGTTGAATTCTTGCAAATTTATGTTTACCAAAACTTAGTCCACTGGTTTACTTGGCCGGATCCTCTATTTTTTAGGGGATCGGTTTTTGGTTTGAAATGGCCTTAGTTGAGTGTACCTAAATCTATGCTAACGTTTATTAATGTCGAGATCATCTTGGTTCGTTTCGTCTCCTGGAAGTTGTTTTACTTGTCTCGAGGATCATGATGCGAGTAGTTAGGATTTGGTTTTGTGGTAGGTGAAGCAGCATTGTTGGGGACGACCTTACAATTGCAGACCTCCATTTTGTCTGGGAAACAATGGCACCCTCTACAAATGATTATATATCGTTAAACAGTCTGAGGTGATGCATTTTCGTTGGATTCTTATTGCTTCTTGGGACGAAACTCAAGCGAGGCACCACCGTATTCAGCGATTTTTCAGGTCTGGCAAAACATATACGTCCTCTTTTAACACTATGGGTTAACACTAGGATTATTAGAGAACCGCAGGAAAAGCAATTCGTTTGTAAAGAGATTTGGGTGGATGAGAATTTTCTTTCAAAATAAAGTGCAAAACTTAGGATTTCACAAGGATCCAGATCCTCTGAAAAAATCCAGTAATTTTCTCTGAATCGAGCCATATAAGGAGCACTAACATATTCAAGAAGTAGAAAAGAAACATAATACCACGAAATTCCTATAATCGAGCATCAAAACCAGCATCAAAACAAGATATAGCAAAAATCACATTGAGAAAGAAAAAAAATCACAGCTAGATCAGAGTCCGGCGATCGTCATCAAGCTGAACGTGTGCAAAAACTCGGAGGTGTCGTAGTTTCGGTACTTGATCGGTCGGGCCATGAAGACGTACGACTACATCAACCACGTTGTTATAACGCTTTCCCTTCCGGTCTACGAGGGTATGTAGACAACACTCTCCCCTCTCGTTGTTGTGCATCACCATGATCTTGCGTGTGCATAGGAATTTTTTTGAAATTACTATGTTCCCCAACAGCGCCGGCCCGCGCCCCGCAGCCTCCTGGCTTGCGCCCTGTTGCCTCCCTCCGGCTCGATCTCTACTTCTGGATCGACCGGCTGGACGTCGCCACTGCCCTCTTGCCTTGCTCTGCTTCTGGATCGAGAGGCGCGTCTGCTCGCGTTTCGTGCTCGTGTGCGCCTTGGCCCGATCTAGATCGGGTCCCTTCTGTTTATTGACCAAAAAAAAGGAGAGAGAGAGATAAAAAGGGGGATATCTTAGTATGTCATCTTCAGGCTATGTGGTTGTTCCTCGATGCTCGGTGATCTTTAATGGCACCAACTATGCCGAGTTTGCAGGCTTCATGCGCATTCATATGCGTGATCTTCTTCTGTGGGGTGTTCTTTCTGGCGAGGTCCCCTGTCCGCCATGCCCTGTTGCGCCCGTGGCCCCAATCCCACTGGTGCCGCCGGTCCTTGCTGTTGATGCTTCTCACGCTGACCGGGATGCTGCCAAGGCTCTGGATGATGCTGCGGTTGATGCTTATGATCAGCAGGTATCCGCCTATTCCGATGCTCTCTGTGTACCGGGATGATCTGTCTGCTTACACTCAGTGGTGCAATGATGATGCTCGAGCTGCTGTTGTTCTCACTGCGAGTGTCCTCCCTCAGTTTGCTTCCGAGTTCACGGGACTTGGCACAGTTGCAGCGATGTGGTCTTATCTCTGTCAGCGCTATCAGCCCTCTGGTGATGCTCTCTACCTATCTGTGGTGCGTCAGGAGCACGCACTTCAGCAAGGTGATTCTTCTGTTGATGAGTTCTATTCACAGTGCTCTGCCATCTAGTGCCAGCTTGACTCTCTTCGGACAGTTGTTTGTGGAACATGTCGTTGCTGTCAGACTACTCAGTCTGATCTGGAGTTTCAGCGGGTCCATGAGTTCTTATCTCGCCTCCGGTCTGAGTTTGAGCCTCGCCGTGCTCACTTGCTTGCTCGTGGTCGTGTTCCTATCTCAGAGATACTTGCCGAGCTTCGTGCTGAGGAGACCCGGCTTCGCTCTGCTGGGTTGCTTCTGGTTCCATCAGTACTGGCCGCTCGGGCTCCTACCTCGTCTGCTCCCTCACTGCTCCGCCGCTCCTGCCTACTCCTCCAGGAGGGGTGAGCCGTCCTCCTTATGCTGAGAAGGGCATGTCGCGATGTGACACTGTCTGTGGTTACGGCTCCCGGCCAGGTCACCCAGAGTCTGATTGTCGCCAGAAGAAGCGAGACCAGAGACGCTCCTCCTTCAGCGGGACTCCTGTGTCTTCCTCGACTCTGTCACTCATTGACCCGGACATTGTTCGCCTCAAGCGTCTTCTTGCTTCCTCAGGCTCCTCGTTGACTGCTTCTTCTGCTGCTGTGACTGCATCCCCTTCCTCACCATCACCGACATCTACATAGTCAGGTACATCTTCGTGGGTTCTGGATTCTGGAGCCTTCTTTCATATGTCTTATGATTCTTCCACGTTGTCTTCTCTTTGACCTCTTGATTCGCCTGTTAATGTTCTTACTGCCGATGGCACCTCTCTTCCTGTTGCTAGTCGTGGTATTCTTTCCACTCCATCTTTTTCTGTTCCGAGTGTTTCACATGTTCCTCGCCTTACCATGAATCTTTTTTCCGCTGCCCAACTTACTGATTCTGGTTGTCGTGTCATTTTTGATACCGATTCTTGCTCCATTCAGGATCGTCGCACCAAGGCTTTGGTTGGTGCTGGCCCCCGGCGCCGTGAGTCAGCGGGCCTTTGGGAGATTGACTGGCTTTGTGTTCCTTCCGCTACCACCACTTCTGCCAGCTCTCATGCTCTTGCTGCCTCTTCGTCTGCGTCCTTCCAGCAGTGGCATCATCGCCTTGGTCACATCTGTGGCTCTCGCTTGTCTTCGTTAGTTCGTCAGGGCCTCTTAGGGTCTGTATCTGGAGATGTCTCCTTACATTGTAATGGTTGCAGAGTTGGCAAACAGACTCAGTTACCTTATCCTACTAGTGAATCTGTATCTCAGCGTCCTTTTGACTTAGTTCATTCTGATGTCTGGGGTCCTGCTCCCTTTGATTCGAAAGGTGGTCATCACTACTATGTTTTGTTTATTGATGATTTCTCTCGCTACACTTGGCTCTACTTCATGAAATCTCGTAGCGAGGTTCTCCCTATATACAAATGTTTTGCTGCCATGGTTCACACCCAGTTTGCCACGCCCATTTGTACTTTTCGTGCTGACTCCGCTGAAGAATATATCTCTCAGCTGTTGCGTGGTTTTCTCGCGGAACAGGGTACTCTTGCCCAGTTCTCTTGTCCTGGTGCTCATGCTCAGAATGGCGTTGCCGAACGAAAGCATCGTCATTTGCTTGAGACGGCTCGTGCGCTGATGATTGCTGCTTCCCTTCCACCCCACTTTTGGGCCGAGGTTGTTTCCACATCCACCTATCTCATCAACATTCAGCCATCTTCTGCTCTGCAGGGTGGCATTCCTATGGAGTGTCTCACTGGTCGCTCTCCTGACTACTCAGCTCTTCGTATGTTTGGATGCGTGTGCTACGTTCTTCTTGCCCCCCGAGAACGCACCAAACTGACTGCTCAGTTGGTTGAGTGTGTTTTCCTTGACTACAATGATGAGCACAAGGGATATCGATGCTGGGATCCAGTGGGTCGTCGCTTGCGCATCTCACGCGATGTGACTTTTGATGAGTCTCGTTCTTACTACCCACGTTCTTCTTCCTCGAGTCTATCTGTGGACGACATTTCTTTCCTTCTCCTTCCTGATGCATCCCGCTATGTGCCTCATGTGTCACCTCTTCCTTCGGTACCTCTCATTCCTTCAAATTCACCACCGACCCCGTCTTGTCCATCCTCCTCCTCCACTTCTCCACCATCATCTCCAGTCCGTCGCCCTCTCTCACCGTTTCCTCTCCACTATACTCGCCGATCTCGTACTGAGGATGTCTCCTCTGACGAGCCTTCCACCTCTGATGCACCTCCTCTCACGCCTCCCCCGGTTCACAACCTCCGTGCTCGGCCTCGCCCCCCGCCTGATCGCTACTCCCCTGATCGGTACGGTCTCTCTGTTATTGCTGAGCCCACTTCCTATCGGACTGCCATGACTCAGCCCGAATGGCAGCTTGCGATGGCTGAAGAGCTTGCTGCTCTTGAGCGCTCTGACACATGGGATCTAGTTCCCCTTCCTTCCGGTGTCCGTCCCATCACCTGCAAGTGGGTCTACAAGATTAAGACTCGCTTCGATGCTTCTCTTGAGCGCTACAAAGCTTGTCTTGTGGCCCGTGGTTTTCAGCAGGAGCAGGGGTGAGATTATGATGAGACATTCGCTCCTGTGGCCCACATGACCACTGTCCGCACTCTTCTTGCCGTGGCTTCTGTTCGTCAGTGGTCTATCTCTCAACTTGATGTTCAGAACGCTTTTCTCAATGGCGAGTTGCGTGAGGAGGTTTTTATGCAGCCAACAATTACAACTATAAGTCCCTCCTTGAGAGTCTTATTTCATAAGTCCCAAATGCCCACTTTAAGTCCCTATAAGTAGGGGTGGACTAACGAGCAGCTTGGCTCGTTAAGCTCGTACTCGTTAAGGCTCGGCTCGTTAAGCTCGTTAAGATTAACGAGCAGAAAACTCTGCTCGGCTCGGCTCGTTTGAAGCTCGTTAAGCTCGTGAGCGCTCGTTAACAGACTATAATGTGTTATGATGTACATGATGAATGTGGAGGTATGGTTTTCAAGATGAAATATGATGACAAAAAGAAATGAAGTAGTTTGTTGCCTCATATGTCGATTAGATTAAATAGATGGGCTGAGGTGCTACAAAAATTTTTTGTCACGTAAGATGAAAATTTGCGTTGTGCTGTTACTAACGAGCTTAACGAGCTACTCGTGAAACTCGTTAGCTCACTCGTTAAGCTTAACGAGCTAAAATCAATGATTGACTCTGTTCATTAAGAAGCGAGCTACGAGCTTAACGAGCCGAACTATCGAGCGCTCATTAAGCTCGCGAGCTACGAGCTTTTGGTCCAGCCCTATCTATAAGTCCCTCCTGTTTGGTTTAGATGGGACATGACTTTTTTAAGTCCCTAAACCAGTAAGTCCCTGGAAACAAACACCCTCTGAGTGTATCTAAATCTATGCTAACGTTTATTAATGTCGAGATCATCTGGGTTCGTTTCGTCTCCTGGAAGTTGTTTTACTTGCCTTGAGGATCATGATGCGAGTAGTTAGGATTTGGTTTTGTGGTAGGTGAAGCAGCATTGTTGGGGACGACCTTACAATTGTGGACTTCCATTTTGTCTGGGAAACAATGGCACCCTCTACAAGTGATTATATATCGTTAAACCATGTGAGGTGATGCATTTTCGTTGGATTCTTATTGGTTCCTGGGACGAAACTCAAGCGAGGCACCGTTTTCAGCGATTTGTCCAGGTCTGGCAAAACATATACGTCCTCTTTTAACACTATGGGTTAAGACTAGGATTATTAGAGAACCACATGAAAAGCAATTCATTTGTAAAGAGATTTGGGTGGATGAGAAGTTTCTTTTAAAATAAAGTGCAAAACTTAGGATTTCACAAGGATCCAGATCCACTAAAAAAATCCAGTATTTTTTTCTGAATCGAGCCATATAAGGAGCACTAATATATTCAAGAAGTAGAAAATAAAACATAATACCACGAAATTCCTAAAATCGAGCATCACAACCAGCATGAAAACAAGATATATAGCAAAAAATCACATTGAGAAAGAAAAAAAAGTGCTCTTCTTCGAGATAATCACTTGAAGAATTTAATAAACTCAAAATCCACAATATACAGCTCCTCGAGTTGAGGATAGAAGTTCCCCACAACTAAAAACAATGCCCGTGATCCTCATAATAAAGTAGCAACGGTATATAGGTCATCTAGACGGACGACGGCAGGCGAACGAACGACGACAATCTACTGCGACTCGACGGACGGCGGCGGCGGCGTGTTGGCGGTGGAGTCGGGCTTGAAGCCGCTGAAGATGGGGTCGACGAACATGGAGCTGACCTTGTTCTTGATGCACTCCCAGTGGTCCCTCCCCTGCGCCTCCGCGAACTGCCGGTACTGGTCCTTGGCCAGCTCCAACAGCGACGCGTCCTCGCCCACCGTCCTCTTGAAGCACGACGTCGCCGCCACCGCCTGCGCCTCCTTCTCCAGCACCGCCGGCGCAGCCGCCCCCTTGTCCTCCATCAGGCCCCGAAAAACTTGTCTGTATCTACGTGAAGATGAGAAGACGATGTCGCTGCTTGTGCTTGCGTTGCTTTGGAGGCCATGGGGCTGCGGGATCGTGCCTGCTTATATGCAGGGGAGGGGAGGGGGCGCTGGCCGTCTTGGACTAGGGGCAAAGAAAGAAGGAAACAGAAACAGAAACCGAACCGAACAAGAGGAAGAGAAAGAGAGCGCCCCGTTAACCAACCTTCTTGGATTGGATTGGATATAACTAACGGCCACTTCGGAGTTCGGATCACGATGATTTCCTTTCCCGGGTGCAGACGGAACGGGAGCTACTTCTGTGTCTCTGTTTCTATCCTTGCACCCTGCTCCAAGCCGCGAGCTTTGCTTTCTCCTCAAGAAACAAGCGCATGCTATGCTCCTGTCCTATATAACTCCAGCTCGCCGCCCACACCCCATAGCAGCATCAGCGACAGCGGCAATATCCAAACCTCTCCTCTTCTCGATACACCGGTGGGTTCCATAGCATTTTCTTGACGACCAAGCCCGGCCGCGACGTTCGAGTGCCATGGACACCAAGGGGGCGGCGGAGGCCATGCTCAAGGCGGCGGCGCCCATGGCCGCGGAGGAGGAGGCCATGCTCAAGGCGCTGGCGCGCAAGGAGGAGGCTGCTCCGGCGCCGGCGCCGCCGGAGCGGGGCCATGGACGACGACGGAGGGGATCAAGGGCGCGGCGTCGGCGGCGGCGAAGCGCTACTGGGCCAGCCTCAAGAGCCAGGCCCGCGCAGCCGGCGAGTACACGACGCACAAGGCCCGCGCGGCCGGCGAGTACGCGACGCTCAGGACCCGCCAGGGCGTCGCCCTGTTCGGCGAGCCCAACATCGGGCCCATCAAGACCATCGTCGATCGTTACTAGATAGGTTTCTGTTGATGAGATGCTGCCGGTAGGTTGAGGCTCCGATGATGACTTTGTTCACGTCTTCAGAGTTCAATAATTTAGCTCTTGATCCCGGCCCAATATCGTCGCCAGTTAGTCGATGAAGATCCTTCGTTGTTGTTCTTTCTTTTACCGGGATTTCCATTGATAGGATGATTATAAACAAAAATAATTTATTAGACATGCAATGAACCTGATCATCAACTCTTTAGCCACATCTTATCTTAGTAAGTATACAACACATGCATGGAACCTGATTCCTTCATCGGATGACACCAACGGCTGATATTTCAATTCATAATCTTTACCCTCAATCACGCTTGCATCCTTCACATTTTCTTCTCCGAGAAAACGACCTGAGGCTTTCATCCATTGCAGAAAATTCTCCACTGCTGCCTCCCGTAAGAGCATCATCAATGCAGATTCAGAAACAATCTACATAGAAATGAAACTACATGAGAAACAAGAATCAGTTTTCCTTGTAGTATGCACTTATTATGCAACATCGGCGTTAATTTCAGCTTGTAGCCTTGTACACTTACGCAACATCGACACGCAACCTGTTCATTATGGCAGAAACATTGTGACTTCCAGTTATCATGAAAAGTACTTCCTCCGTCGCAAAATAAGTGTCTTAACTTTGTACTAACTGTATAAAGCTGTACTCATCTTGAGACGGAGGGAGTAATCATTAGGTGCAGATCACAAGCCAAGCCTTGGGGACCTTGTTTCAGTAAAATCTCTACTTTGCAAGACCGATGTTTGACCTTCTATAATGGCTCATCAAATGAAAGTTAAGATCCAACAGGCCAACACGGCGTCACTTCTCACAAGGGGGTCTCTGATTTTTCAGTTTTATTAGACGTTTTCAGGGGTGCGAGAGTTTCGATCAATGTAATTCTCTGATGAACCCCTTCAGAATTTGGACTAGGGGTGTGTTGCTTGACGTTGCAGTCACACTGTCAATGCAAATATGATAGTACTCTAACAGGGAATAATTCCAGATTCAGATTCAGTTCAATACATATTCCAAGTAAGGCAAGAACAGGTCCATAATGCATCTCCATGAAGAACATATCAGTGCACTAAATCACTATCAGTAGCAAGGAAGAATACATCACCGAGTGGAGGCAAAATCCACCGCCTTTATTATTACCAGTCTCGGGAGCGTAGATCTGTCCTCTCCTACTGGCCTACTCGGCCTTCCCGGCGGCGTCCTGCTCCTCCTGGCCGCCGGCGCCGGCGCCCTTGTACTGGTCGAGGGCGGGGCCGGTGAGGCGGCAGATGCGCCACTGCTTGAACACCTCGGCGCCCATCCCCTCGTAGAAGTCGATGGCGTTCTGGTTCCAGTCGAGCACGCACCACTCCACGCGGCCCATCCCGATCTCGGCGGCCCGGCCGGCGACGGCGGACAGCATCATGCGGCCCAGCCCGCGGCGGCGCCACGGCGCGCGCACGAAGATGTCCTCCACGTACAGCCCCGGCCTGGCCAGGAAGGTGGAGTAGTTGGGGAAGCAGATGACGAACCCGGCCGTCACGCGCCCGCCGCCGCGCGGGGACGGGAAGGCGCCGGCCTCCGGGTCGGCGACCGGGGGGGACGCGGAGAGGTCCAGGCGGCGGGAGCCGACGGTGTCGCCCGAGGCCGGCGCGGGGGACGGGGACAGGTCGAGGATGAGGGCGGTGAAGGAGGCGAAGGGGGCCGGCCGGGGCGTGGGGAAGAGCGTGGAGGCCAGCAGCTCGTGGGTGGCGGCGAAGAGGTCGGTGAGGAGCTCGAACTCCGCCATCTGGTGGATGAGGCTGTGGATGTGCGGCACGTCGCGCGCGTCCGCCAGGCGCAGCTCCGCCCACACCTCGCCGGAGAAGGTCGTCGGCGCCGCCGCCATCTTGGTGCGGGCGATAGGGGTCGGGGGGTGGGTGGGTGGGATACGCTGCGCTGCAGCTAGGGTTGCTCCTCTGCTCTGGTCTGCTCTGTGATGAGATGACCGGTGGAGATGGAAATGTAGAGTGGTTTCTCTTTAAATTGATTGAACTTTTTACATATGATGATATGCTTAAAAACAAATTATGGTGCTCAACATTATCTGCTAGTCTACTAAGCCTCTGTGATCTTTGCACACCCCTTTGCATTTTTAGCACCAGGCCTTCTTTGGATTGAAGGATTTTCACAAGATTTTCATAGGATTGTAAACCTCTGGATTGTTTTCTACGGAATGCATTTGGATCACAGGATTGCCTTCTCAAAATTCTTCAGGATTGGGTTCCCAAGGCGCCGATTCCAGAGGAAGTCACGCCTAAGGACCGACCTCTTGGAAAGATTCCTAGCGTGAAAAGAGAGCGCTCGAGCGGCGTGTTCGCGTCAAAACAGCCGCGCGTCTTCGTGTGAAAGCACCACACATTGCTCTCGAAAAGAAAGAAAAAACACCTCGCACCGCTCTGAAAGGAAATAAAGAAAAGACATCAAATGTTACATAAATTGATCTACGTCTAGAGCGTTTGCTTAGCAATCAGGGGCGAAGGTTTCTTAGCACAAAGGAAATGAAATGTGTTTGGATCGAAGATGATGTTATCTCCATATCAAATAATAGTTCACAAATCATCAAGATGGTTTGAACATAATGGACAATGCCCAATTCTCGAGCAGAGGGGTGACGACTTGTATTTCTGACAGTTTTTGTATAAATTATATCATTTGTTTAATTTTATTATTCTTGGTAATGAGACTATTGTTGTTGCTATCCTCGTAGATTCTCGGAAAAAGAAATTTTTGGCCCACGAATAAGATCCAATGGACAACTATATTTCAAATAATTATGTATGAAAATTCATAAAATATTTTTGATATTTGTTCTATTTGTCTTGAGCGACTGTTTAGCATTTAGGAATGATGGTATTCTTAGCCATCAAAAAGGTAAGTACACTAATATCAAAGGTGGATATAGCTTCATATGACCATATAAAATGACAGTCGACATTAAACATGGTTTGAAAGAACTCGAATCAAGGATCTTTGGCATGTGAATCCTTTTTCTTTGTGGGGTTGCAAATCCTTCCAGTTGATGTCAGTGTTCTTAGACAGATGATTATCCTGCCAATGGATGTGATGCAATTGACAACTTATGTACTTATCATTTTTGAACAGATCATACCTTTAGCAGAGTTTTGAAATATCTTTGCATTAGATTATTGTCGGTAGAGAAACTTTACGGTTTGTTCCCGCTCCTGGATAGGGAAACTTCTCATCGAATAAACGACCATTTTTTCACCTTTTCCTTGTATAAATGCATTATTATTGTTTTATACAATTTTTATCTTCACTTTGTTATTTTTTGACGAGAATTTTTAATCAATTCATCTTTAATCATGGTAATACAACGGACATCAAAAATAAAAAAATTACATTCAGATCCGTAGACCACCTAGGACGAATACAAGCCCTGAAGCGAGCCGAAAGCGCGTCACTATCATTGCCCCTTCCTCTCCGAAGTTGGCAAAACTTGTTGAAGTAGATAGTCGGAAAGTCGTAGTGCTAAGGCCCCATAGAACAACAACCACCGCCGATGAATAGAAGCGTAGATCGGAAGGATCCAATATGAAGACACATGAGCGTAGATGAGAAAGACCAGATCCGAGCAGATCCACCAAAGACAGATCCGACGAAGACTCACCTCCACGCGCTTTTCGATGATGCTAGGCACACCAGCGAAACAGGGCTAGGAGGGGAAAACCTTATTCCATATTCAGGGAGCCGTCGCTGTGTCGCCTCCTGAGTAGGACACAAACCCTAACAAAAACGCAAAGAAACATAAAAAATGGAGCCCTCCCATCGACAATGGCTAGGATCCACCGCACCTTCGTCGTCCTAAGACCACATGAGACAAGGCAGATCGGTGTCGCCGTCGCCGGGAGGGAGAAACCCTAGCCGCATGTTTGCTAGAGAGGATGATGAAGGGATGAGTAGTATATGAAATAAACATATTTGATATTGCTGTTGTCCTTTATATGCAACATAGTTTATTCTGCTGAAGTTTCATTTATTCATTATAAATGAAGTTATTATTATTATTATTTGAATGTACACAGGACAAACTTGTGAGCATCATATAAATGAAAATCTCCCCTAAAAACGAATGAAATTTCAACTCATTTTTTTTGAAAAAAATAAACGAGATTTAAAACTGCGAGATCCCTTAAAACCCCCGGGCCGGGCGCCCTCCTGCCCGCCCCAACTAAACCCTAACCCCCACAACCACTCTCCCCTCCCACGCCGCCGGCGGCCGGGCGCCATGGTGAAGGCCTACCTCCGCTACGAGCCGGCGCTCTCCTTCGGCGTGGTCGCCTCCCCGGAGTCCAACGTCGTCTACGACCCCTCCGGCCGCCGCCTCCTCGCCGCCGCCCTCGACCGCTTCGCCGCCTGGGACCTCAAGCGCGGCCTCCCCTCCGCCACCTTCACCCCATCCTCCTCCTCCGCCTCCCTCGCCGTCTCCTGTGTCGCCTCCTCCCCCGCCGCCGCCTCCGCCTCCGCTTCCTCGGTATTCCCCCCCTCTCGCCTCGCCTGAAATTCGTCCCCTTTTCCTGCTCCCCGCGTTTCTGAACGAGCTGGATTGATTTTTCCTCTCTGTTGGCTTGTTCAGGTTGCGAGTGGCCATGCCGACGGGAGCATCAGGCTGTGGGACGCCGAGACCGGCGCCTGCGAGGCGACGCTCCACGGCCACCGCTCTGCTGCTTCTGCCATACGCTTCGCTCCCTCCGGTGCTGTCCTCGCCTCCGGCAGCAAGGACTGCGATGTCATCCTCTGGGACGTCGTTGCACAGGCCGGCCTCTTCCGGCTCCGTGGCCACCGTGATCAGGTTTGGATATGCTCTCTATCTCCATTTGCTGGCGTAGCCAACAATGCTAATTTGTGGATTGCTTGCTGCAGGTAACGGATTTAGTGTTCCTGGATTCGGGGAAGAAGCTGGTGACCTGCTCCAAGGACAAGTTCATCCGGGTCTGGGACCTCGACACACAGCACTGCCTTCAAATTGTAGGTGGCCACCACAGCGAGATATGGTCCATGGATGTTGATCCTAGCGAGAAGTTTTTGGTGTCTGGCTCGGCCGATCCAGAGCTCCGGGTGTTTAGAATCAGGCAATCAGCTGAAGAGGGCGAAGATTGGAACAAATGGGATGCACTCAAGCTGTTTGGCGAAATTCCGAGGCAGAGCAAAGAAAGAATTCAGACCATTAGGTTCAATAAGGATGGCAGTCTTGTGGCATGCCAGGTGGCGGGGAAAACTGCTGATATCTATAGGATTCTTGATGAAACAGAGGCCACACGGAAGGCCAAGAGGCGGCTGCACAGGAAGAAGGAGAAGGCTTCAGCGAAAGCTGCGGCGGCGGAAGGGAATGGTAGTGTCATAGATCCTTTGCCAGCTCAAGACTCTCAGAATCCCACTGTTGTGGTTACCGATGTATTTAAGCTCCTCCAAGTTTTGCGGACCAGCAAGAAAATTTGCTCTGTTGCATTTTCTCCAAGCAATCCACCAAAAGGCTGCCTTGCGACCCTGTCTTTGTCTCTGAACAATAACGTGCTTGAGACGTACTCGGTGGATATTGAGAAAGTGTCTAAGATGTACTCAGTTGAGATACATGGGCATCGTTCTGACATCAGGAGTCTTGCACTTAACTCAGAGGACAACCTCCTAATGTCAACTAGTCACAATGCTGTTAAAATCTGGAATCCTAGTACAGGTGACTGTCTTAGGACTGTTGACTCTGGATATGGGTTGTGCAGTGCATTTGTTCCTGGGAATCGGTATGGCCTTATCGGCACAAAGACTGGTACCTTGGAGATTATTGATATTAACAGTGGGAACTCGATTGATGTAATAGAAGCTCACGCTGGTTCCATACGATCGATTGTACTCATTCCAGATGAGGATGGAACTGTTAATGCACGGGGTTTTGTCACCGGAAGTGCTGATCACGATGTCAAGTTCTGGGAATACCAGTTAGTGCAGAAATCTGATTCGGTGAGTCTTCAGTCTATTTCTTATCATGGAGTCTATTGTAGTAATTGTGCACTGAATAACATTTTTGATATTTCATGATTTTCTCTTATTTTTATTTCTCTTTTACCACCAGTTTTATGAAATGAGTCGTCCACATGAAGACATGTCATTACTAATTTCCTAATTTAGCTTCTAAAAATGTGAAACCATGTGATTGCTTGTCCCATCTGTTTTTCATGTTGATATATGTTATTGGCTTCTATAGCTCTATCCATGAACTAAATAAGTTGGAGGCTTCCTTGTCTTAAGTAATGACTTTGTAAAACCGTAGAAGATAAGTTCCATGCCAAAAGAAATTCTTTTATCCCTCACTTTTTGTTCTTATTTGTATCAATTTCAATGGTAATGTGTGTATCCATTATTTGTATAGCAATTCTCAACATATTTTTGTGTTACCAACGATACCCCACAGCTCTGCTAAAAAGCTTGTGGATTGAAATGTGTGCTGTGAAATTCTTGCATTGGAAACTAGGATTTAAATTTATCTGCAGATATTCATAATGTTATTCTTTTGTTTCAGGACGCAAAGTATCTGAGTGTAACAAATGTGAGAACCTTGAAAATGAATGACGATGTCCTTGCAGTGTCCATTGGTCCAACTGGGAAGCATATTGCTGTTGCTCTTTTGGATTGCACAGTGAAGGTTGTATTCTTATACTCATTATGATCATGGTCTTGAGCTTCGCATCCCCCCCAACCCCCTTCCACACACACACACACACACAAAGTTCAGCATTTACTTGCTTAAAAAAAGGTTCATCATTTACTGCTTAGAATTGATGTATTTCGACCACGTTTCATAGTTGAGGAGAATAGTATCAAGTCGATGTACACATAAGTGAATATCTGTTGATTTGTGCTTTTCAGCGTGTTAATACATTTGAGCACATAATTTTCTGTGCTTCTATGAGGTGATCCGCCATCCGCCATCCTTTTTTTTATATTTGTGTCACTGCCAATCATTTCTCCTGACAATGTAAAGAAAGGAAATATAAGTGAGAAGAAATATTATTGAAATATACTTTCTCGTGCTAACTTTGCTATTCATGTATTTACTATTTAGAGCACAACCTCTGTATCAGCTAAAAGAAAGATAAGGGATAAATGCCACTAGCTAGGTGTTCATTTCAACCGTTGTACCTGAACATCTAAATTTTGCTTTGGATTTGGAGAATTGTTGAGTGATTTGACGATTTCTCTGAGATGCCAATTGGCGCCCTGCAAAATTGTAGCAATCGAAAAGCAATCTAGAAACAAGCCTGGCTTCAATTATTGCTTCCCCTAATATTTCACATTTTATGCAGGTCTTCTTTCTGGACACACTAAAGTTTTGTCTTTCACTTTACGGGCACAAGCTTCCAGTTCTCTGCATGGACATATCATCCGATGGTGCTCTAATAGTTACTGGTTCTGCAGACAAAAATCTGAAGATTTGGGGTATGGATTTTGGTGACTGCCATAAGTCCATCTTTGCCCACACAGACAGGTCCTTTCTTGCCTTTTGGTTTTATCTCATGCTCTGAATAGTGGCAGAATCCTTACAGGTTTTTTTGTGTTCCCTCTTGCAGTGTGATGGATGTTAAGTTTGTTCCTAAAACTCATTACATGTTCAGTGTGGGGAAAGATCGTACTGTGAAGTACTGGGACGCTGATAAATTTGAGCTTTTGTTAACGCTTGAAGGACACCATGCTGAAGTCTGGTGCCTTGCGATTAGCAGTCGTGGTGATTTTATCGTAACAGGCTCTCATGATCGCTCTATTCGGCGTTGGGATCGTACCGAAGAACAGCTTTTCATTGAGGTATTCTATGAATTGCCTTGAATGAAGTTTCCATGTTGAATATATTGAGGTATTCTATCAAGCCCGAGATTTGCCTTCTAATTCTTGAACCCACACGCACCAAAATTTGCAGGAAGAGAGGGAGAAAAGATTGGAGGAAACTTTTGAGGCTGATTTAGACAATGCGGTTGAAGATAGATATGGGCAGAAAGATGATGCTCCTGACGAGGGTTCTGTGGGTGTTCCTGGTAAGAAAACAAAAGAGACAGTAACTGCTGCTGATGCAATTATTGATGCACTTGACACTGCTGAGGAAGAAGAAAAACGTCTTAATGAGCAGAAGGTAGTACTCGAGTGCATTAACAAACATTAAGTTACCAAATGGACATTAACGTCAGCTGTGTATTTTGCGATTGTCAGGAGTTAAAAAATGATGGGGAGGGAACTAAATCTAAGCCTAATGTTATAATGCAAGGGCATTCACCTTCAGAATATGTTCTGAATGCAGTGTCAAGTGTCCGCCCAAATGACTTGGAACAAGCCCTTCTGGTAAGATTCTTGTTAATTTGTCATGGATTACTATATTTTAAATTGATCTTACCCGAATTTATTGCAGGTTACAGCCTTTTGAGTCCTCATCAGTAGTTCATTGTGAAGTAGACATATATTATATACTTATATAGTGCAACAATCATGTGCGTGACCTTTATGTAAGAAATGTGTCCCCTTATGATCCTCGCCTGTGTGTTCGTCATCTTGTCGAAACTAAAGTTGAATATGTCAACAATACAGACAAGTCATTGCCCTTTGTGCATCATATCGTAGTTCAGTTGAGTGTCTTTCAGTTGGAGCTCTGATTTTTCATGATGTGCTTCTTCAGTTAGGAATTGATATCTCATGATGTGTCTACATGAGAGCTATTCAACTGATTTCAAGTTATTATTTATGACGAACCATCAACTTAGCAACCAAGCGAATGGTATTTCTCTGCATATAATCATTCGTCATCTGATAACATGTTTGTATTTTCCTTTTTTTCCCTTGAGCAGTCGTTGCCATTCTCAGATGCACTAAAGCTCATGGCTTACTTGAAGGAGTGGTCTCTAATCCCATTGAAGGTACAGTGATATTGATACTTCGATATTTAATCCTAGTGCTGTATTAACTTGCAAAATTCCTGTCCGTGTTCTTAATTTCTGATCCTCACATTTCTGTATCAAATATTTTTTTTCAATTTCTCTTGATTGTGGCTACATATGATATTTCATAATTCATATTCATGCTGTCCTCTTGGAGTTGCACTTTCTATGATAGTATCCTCCACTATCCAGGACACACATGAAGTAGTTTGATTTTGTTTAGTGCGCGCTTGCCAAGTTTTGGGCTAGTTAAACTTAGACATGGCATTCGTTGTTGATTTGCTGCTTGAATTTGTGTGACCTGCTGCAGATTTCTCTCGATAACTTGATATGCACAAATCCTGATCTCTTTTGTCGTGACCATGCAGGTTGAGCTTGTTTGTCGGGTTTGCCTTGTGCTGCTTCAAACACACCACAACCAGCTAACTACCACACCGGCTGCAAGATCGATACTGACAGCACTGAAGGATATTCTTTACGGTAGAGTAAAGGTAAATAACCTGCAATCACCTCCTCTAGAAAATAGATAGCCGCTTTGCAGCAATCTGAGGTCATGCCCTTATTTGATTTTAAACATCCTCCAGGACTGCAAGGATACCATAGGTTTCAATCTCGCCGCGATGGATCATATAAAGGTAAGATAAGATGCCACCTTTGTATTTTAACATTTTAGTGCAAGTTGAGGTATTTTTATCCTGAAATTTTCAGTGCAACCAGGCCTTGACTTTTCGGCGATTTGTTTCATGCACATAAATCTTTCAGGAACTGTTGACGATGAGATCAGATGCGCCATTCCGGGACGCCAAGGCGAAGCTCCTGGAGATCAGGCAGGAGCAGTCGAAGCGGTCAGATAGGTCGGACGGCGGCGAGAAAAGGAAAAAGAAGAAACCCAAGGCGTCTGTACAGAGCTGAGCAAGGATTTATTTGTCTGTTTTTACTCAACTGTTGTAGATGTACACGCCACACTGTATTATTGTGTTCATTTCATACTGTCATGAGCACAGCAGAATTTTGAGAAGTTTGTGTGTGGGCCATTGTTACTTGGCGGTTGCCTGCTAGGGAAAGAAGGTGTACGTGTACCTCTCTTTTAGGAAGTCAATGCTTGGTCAAACCTTTTTTTTATGCTTTCAGAAATTGCAGCACCCCTAGCTTAAAAGTTTCAAAACAAATTCAAGGTTTTCAGAGCATTTGAAATATCAAACTTCTGGAAATTCGAGACCTTTTTTGAAAAGTAGAACGTTTAGAGTATAAAACTTTTGGGGAATTCAAACTTTTGGAGTTTGGACTGTAAATAAAGTCTTCTACTTTTGAAAACCTCCAATTTTTTAATAGAAAATCGTACTACAAAAGAATTGAGCTGTCATTTTCTGATCAGGTGTTGTTGCAGTTGCAATCCATAGGGCGACGCCAGATGCCACTGCTGTGATCTCAAATGCAAACCATAATTCCATATTGAGTAAACTTTTTTGGAAATGATAAATCCTGAACATTTGGAGTTTAAGCATGGCAACCCGAATCTTTTTCATGGCAACTTTTGTTCACGCGAGGTTGGCAAACATGGTAAAAACAGTTATGGATGATAGTGCTCTTATGGCATTAATGGGTCGAAACATGGTAAAGACCTGACTTATGTTTGATAAAATCCTTAGCATCAAACATGATAGGATTATTCAGTTTTCATCAAGTATATTCTTATAATGGTGCAAATGATGATGGATCAACTATTGGGCTGACCTCATGCACCTCTTGCTGTTCTACGGAAGTTTGGTTTAGCATTTTGTTTTTCTCTAGAGAAGACCATGTAATATGATTTGGAGCTAGTTGTCTTGCGGTTATAGAACTTTGAGTTTGTAATGTCTGTTCATGCCTAATAGTCAACATATACTGTAAAAGTTTAGGATCTATAGCATCCGGATACATGAGCCCATACTGGATGTGTATTTCTTCGAGGTATACTAAATTGACATGTTACCGGTTAATGCTTCATATATTATATAGGCGATCCATTCACGTGACTTCATCCTTTGAAATCTTGCGGGATCGCGTCCTCATATAGAGTATAATAGTACTCTTCTTTGGAGCTGAATCCATGTAGCATGAAGTTTTGCTCACACGGTAACTACTTAATGGACTTCGGTTTGCCACAAAATGAATTAACTGACCTTGGTTGTGGCTGACTTGGAACGATGTGTTTGAACATTGCACCTTCAGTCCTTTGCACACTCTTGTTATTTGTTTAAGAAGTTCCTCATGTTTATTTTGTTATGTGTATAGCTTTCAGCCTGCCACTGTTCAAATCTGCAAGTGCCTCACGCCATATGCTACTATGGCGATTGTTGAGCTATGTAGTTGCCAGCACTGCACGAGTTCAGAAATGAAGTATTCTGGTTTGACCATCTGAGTTCTACATTATGTTGTGTTGTGAGACCCAACACTTATTTTGGGGACAGGACAGCAAGCATGGACGGCATACACAGAGTCCATTCTGAACATGTCTACAGTAAGATCGTGGACATGTGTATGGATTATGAAAAATATATTACTACCTCGTCCGGTTTAGAAGGCGCGGTTGAAAATTCTCTGGGACCTAGGTGATTATCTATTGGTTATGAGATGGGCTAAAAATTCACACTACGCATGCATATAAAGATGGGCTAAAAAATAGCATTCACACTACGCATGCATATAGAAATAGTACTAATTAGCTACTAGAAATAAATGCAATGCGCCCTAAATTTTGTCTATTGTGAAAATGCACGCAACTTTAACTGTGCCTTCTAAACCGTGACGGAGGAAGTATATGTTTCGAATTTTACCACAGAAAATTTATGGCTGCAGATGCAGTTGTGCAATGGAGTGGGGGTGGTGGAGGAGAGGGGTGGATAGTTGGAGCAATGGAGAATGAAATGGTGCATTTAATTTTATAGTTACTATCCTCACAACTTATTTTATATAGGCAATAGTGAGCGAAGCGATGGCAGATCATAGATAAAGTTGCATAAAAAAGTAGTACTTGTCGACAATAATTATAAGTTGCCTGCCGAGCCTTGTCAAGATTAACCTTCATTTAACATATTGTATTATATGATGTGAAAATGATGATGTAGAATTTGCAGTTAAAACAATTTTGCAATAGTTGTGGTTCTGTAAATGAAAATATACTGTCGGCGTCGTGCGTGGGTGCCAGCAGCCCTGAACTGGCGCAGAGAGGGCCGAACAGGAGGTCCCCACTCATGCAGCCTGTCTTGTCTGGAGACAAAATGTGGATCGACAACAATTCCCGTATGAGATGTTATCTGTCACATTAGAGCCGTTCTGTATATGGAATTGACATCACACACGCTGGTCATCAAATGGCAATTTCATTTTATGCGATGGACCGAGTAAATGGCAATCACATCAACCACCAGCTAGCTGCGTAGCTAGATCAATAAGTTGCATGAGACCAAGAATTAAACTTGACGTCAGTGCCGAGAATTCGGCGCCGGCAAGCTAGCAATCGCATATGCCACTCGGCGTCGTTGTTCTCCTTGCTCATCGGGTTCTTCTCCGCGCTCCCCTCGAACAGGAGCATGTCGCAGGAGCTGGGCGCCTCGGTGGCATCCAAGAGTTTCTGAGACGCCGCTTTGAGGCGCCCAGCACGTAGGTCACCGACCACGCCCTCCAGGGTCTTGTTCATGTCCCTGTAGTAGCGGAGGCACTCCCCGAGGTTCTTGACAAGGTCGTCGAGGACGAGCACCGTCGATGTGACGTTGGCCACGGTAAGGTTGGTGGCCACGACGGCGAGCTCACGTGCGTCCTTGGCGGACGCGGCCGCCGAGTCGGCCGAGAGCGCTTCCACGCAGGAGTCGTAACCCACTTGCCCACCGCGGCCGACATCGACGCATGTCCTTGTGATGATCGCGGGCAGAGTGCCGACGACGAGGCCGCCATCTCCGGCCGCCAGGAGGAGGACGAGGGTGAGGAGTAAAGCAACCTGAGGATGCATCGCCATATGACTATTGTCGTATCCTACTCACCTCACCGTGACGGCGTGTATTTATGCAGGCAACCAATAGGACCAATTAAGTAATAGCTGGAATGGACCGTATACGAAGTAAAATGAGTGATCTATATACAAAGCAAAATGAGTGAATCTACAATCTAAATTAGTCTATATACATTCACATGTAGTCCATATTGAAATATTTAAAAAGACTTATATTTAGAAACGGATGGAGTACAACGGAAGATAAAATTCCGTATTTACTGAGAGAAATTAGTTACTCCATTAATACCAAATCAATCAGATTTAGGCTGGTTATAATGGAGAGTACCATATACTAGTAGTATCATGTAAAGTGTATTGATACTACCTCCCTAATGCATTGTACTATCATATATTAGTATCATGTATATTTTATTTATTACCATGCATGACACGTAGTAGTATATCATTTATTATGATACGGTATCATGATACGATACTCAACTTTCATTTTCTTTATTTAATTCTATAACATCTTATCAAAATTGCCTAGTTAATATGCATGATGTTTAAAAATATTTGTCGTAAGAATGGATGTATCTAGATGTATTTTAGTTTTAGATACATCTATATTTATCCATTTGTCCGACAAGTATTTCCGGACAGAGGGAGTACTAAGTATGATACTTCCATTACGACCGGTCTTAGCCAACGCTTGAGTATCAGATTTTACATTAATGACTGCCATCCGTCGATCATAAATCCAGAGTCATAGGTTCTGATATAAGATGGATGGTGGGGACATACAAACCCCGAGGATGACCGGTTCAACCAATCAAAACGCAAAGTTTTTGAAGTAATCTCTGCTGCTAAAAGGGTAGTTGGTAGGGCGGTGTGGACGGTTTGTTTTCACATTGCTGGCTTATTTTCGCAGCACCTTCCACTACCATCCCTCCACTTTGATTTTCCGTGGCAGGTGCCGATTCAATTAAATCACACAAATATTATATAATTAAGACTATGAAAATCACACTATATATGTCCAATCACCTTCCTAAAAGACAGGCATAAGATTTTTCTCAATACCTTTCAAAATAAAATCAAATATTTGTAGGATAAGACGAGGATATTGCCTACAAACCGAAGATGTAACATACATGTGCAAGTTAGATAAATCTACTGCTGCATGTTTGGGATGCGTGGAGTGGAGCATGCAGGATAATGATCAAACTGGTGCTTGTTGTGTTGGTAACAATAACACTCACTGAAAGAGAGCAGTATGTAGAAGCAAGGTTAAAGTTTATATTTGGTGTAAAGTGTCACGAGAGCTGCTCCTACGCAGTTCAGGTGTATGTAACAGAAGACACTCCTCTGCTCTTGCTCTGTTCCTAGTTGCTACCACGCGTCGCAAACACACGACGGAAAGCAGAGCGCCCGGCAGGCAGGTGGAGCGGGAGGAGCTAGCACCGGCCCACCGGAAGGCAAGTTATAGTACGAACAACTTTAGCAGATGCGCTATATTCCCATTTTACAAAATCGTTATATAGGCCGTCCATAAAAAAATGTTTTATGGTAAATATTTGTGCGGTCAAATATTGACATGAACTAGAATTCATATGGATGCACGGAATTCATATAAAATAGGCATGCCTTAATAGTTTATATTCAAAATCACACGCAATATCAAGAGATAGCAAGTTTGTCCCTATGAATGCGCAATATCAAGCCACAAGCGGCCATGGTCAAATCAAGCAAATATGATTGTTGCAAAGATTGTTGCCACCACCACCGGCCATAGCGCCACGATCACCATCTTCAACAACATGGCCCACCTGAGGGGTCGAGGATGAGCCCGACCTCGCGCCGCAACTGCCTTCTTCCTTGCCGGGCCCTTTCTTGCGACTTTGGCTGACTGGCGGAAGGGGTGCAGGCGGCGGCCATCCTCGAGCCGACGACCGCGACGGGAGCAAGGACGACCGCATCGGAAGAAGTTGGCACGACAACGGGCACGGCTCCATGGAACAATTAAAAATTTGCAACACCAACAAGGCGCCTTGCGGCACCAGGGGTGATACTCGTTCACACCAGCAATGGCTTCCAAACAATACCATCATGGGCCTTGGAGCACTTACCTAACCTATAGCCAGGGCCGGCCCTGTGTTTCGGGAGGCCCTAGGCGAACTCGACGACATGGGCCCTTTAAGTCCTAAGACCATATTTATACGTATGTGTTTGCGTGATACATACATACATACATACATACATACATATATATATATATATATATATATATATATATATATATATATAACTTTATTTGCATAATACTAAAAGTAAACTTTCGACCACACATTTTTAGTTTGAAATTTGACTACAATAGTTGTTGGACAATGCAAAATAAAACAAACATGACATGATTATCTCAAATAGGAAACAAATTTATTTGCTTCTCTGTATACTTTCACAATCTTCATTGACCTTAACATCTGAATTTTCATGCTCGGGATTAGTTCCTTGCCTATGTTCTTCACTGACATCAACAATACTTGAAGATGTAAAATACTTTGTCAAAGAACCCTTCAGTGGTTGAATTTTCAAATGTATTTCTTTCTTTTTTTCTTTTTTCAGCACCCGACAAATGCTTCTTAGGCAACATAGCATGCTAATGTCCTAATATTACGAAGCAAAGAGTAGACAACGAATTAGAAATTTATAGATCGGATGATCAGAACCCTAGACATGTACACAGAATGACAAAAAATTAGGATGGTTGAATACATACTATGAAAGATTGAATTAGAAAATTATACATCAAAAAATAGATACTTCATGGGATGAATAGTTTAATATACGTACTAAAGAAACTACTGAAATTAGGGATGGACGAATGGATCAGGAACATCCGAACATGGATATTGGGTACGGACCTGCGTTCGCATACATATGTATTGCCATGTTGCTGGAAGGCCGAGTTGTCGGATTGCTGCGTGCCGTGGAGACAACGAGCGGCTGAGGCACCGAGCGAGGAACGACAGAGCGACGGGCAGATGAGACGACGAAGAAGAACCGACAAGCGACGAATGGGAAAAGTCAGATTTTTTTTATTTTTGAGAAGAAAGGGAAAGCCAGACATTCCGATTGATTTGTTTCACATGTACGCGTGCATCGAGCGGTTGTGACTTGCGTGTGCGACGCCTTGCTACGCATTACCAGGCGATTCGATGGGCCGAGCCCATCTTGTTTTCTTCCTCTCATAATTTTTTCCTTGTCTATTTTTTTCTGGGCTATACTATATGTGTACTACATCATGGGCCCCCCTTCGGCCTGGGCCCTGGGCCGTCGCCCCTCTGCCCATGCCCCAGGGCCGGCCCTGCCTATAGCACTAGGGCACTCTCTTCCCCGTCTAGTATCAAGTCATGTACAAAATGGGACTGACCATCGCCGCTTCAAGATGAGTTGACTTCTACTACGATAGACGCTTTGACGTAATCTAGAGCATAGTGTCGTGGACATTCACCAACAGTGGATACCAGTGCAGCGGAGCCTTTATCGTAGCGTCGACCGCTGAGAGCCAAGATCTGATACTCATCTTGTAGGAGCCCCGCTACGGACGCGCCCTGCTGCAGGCCTATCGCCGCCAATTGCCGCAAAGCAAGCGCAACACTCGCTAGAGTTCGCTGCCCTAGACTATTTCTCCCCTGTGCGCGCACGGTGGTGGGAGGACGATGGCTGAAATGTCTGGTGGCGTGGGGATCATAGATAGGAGTAGACCGGATGGCTTATGGGGCGATTGATTATCCCCCCAAATTATAAGGTTGACGCTTAGCACGCCCCTTCCGTTTTTTTTATTTTGCTACTAACTTTTCTTTTATTAATTTTTCCTTGGCTTCTTTTGGTTTTTTACAATTTTTTATCTTTTTATTTTCTTTCGAGTATTTTACCCTTTTCTTTTTTCTTTTTATGTCTTCCTTTTCTATACATAATTTTTTTAAAGACGTGATGACCATTTTTACAACGCTTTTTACAAAAACATGATGAATATTTTCTTAGATATGTGATGCACATTTCCAACATTTTGATATATGATGAACATTTCTTAGATACACGAAGAATATTGTTTTTAATATGCGACAACCTTTTTCAAATAGATACGTGTGCGACGAATATTTTTATAGACATGTGACAAAATGTGTATAAATACACAATGGACAACATTAAATATCCACAAACTAACCTGTGGTTGGATGGTTAAAGGAACTGCGGTATCCCCAGTCCACCAGGAATTTCCGGCGATGCGCATTCAATGGTGACTGCTTAGTCTTTCGAAGGTGCTCATAGGGGTAGGGTGTGTGTGTGTGTTCATAGGGGTGAGTGTATGCGCGTGTATATGAGTGCTTGTGTCTGTACTGATATTAAAAAAAACATTAAATATGCTATAAATATTTTTGACCATCATGATGATTTTTAAATGAACAAAAAAAATTCTGAAAGAAAATAAAAAGCCGGACATGGGCCTGGCCCAGGCGTGCGCCTGCGTGGGCGTTTCCACGTCTCTTCGTCGCACTGTGCAGGGAGTAGGGGCACTCATATGCTGCCTCTGAGACAAAATATGAAACGAGTAACAATCCCCGTATGAGATGTTATTCTTTTTGAGACAAATATGAGATGTTAGAGCATCTCCAGCCGCGGCCGCAACAGGCCCTTCCCAGACGTTTTTGCCGCGTCGGCGCCTAAAAACGGCCCAGTCGCGTCTCCAGAAGCCCGTTTTTCGCCGGCTCGGGTCAAAACTGGTGCCCGTGGACCCAGGCCGAACCCGGCGCCCTGAGGGGCGCTTGGGGAGCCGGCACAAGCGAAAAAGGCGCGTGGGTCCGCCCTGGCGGCGACCTGAGGGTCTTTTCCCGCCTTTTCTTGACGCTTTTCCCTCGCATCCCTCCCGCTCGCTCGCTTTCCTCCCGACACTCCCTCCTTTTCTCCCGCCAAACCCCCTCCCGCTCGCCTTCCAGTCGCCGCCATGCCGTCGAAGAAGTATGCCATGCCACGCGCGGCGGCAACCACGACTGCACCGTGGCCCAGCCGAAGCAGAGGAAGCCGAGGGCGCCGCCATTGAAGCCACCGAGCATGTCGAACGCCGAGTGGAGGGTGGAAGTTCAGCGACGTGATGCAGTCACCGCCGACCGGCGGAACAGGGCCATCGCCAAGAAGGCCTGCGACAACGCGGCACGCGCGGCGGCGTCCTTCTCATCGGTCGACCACGCGGGGATGATGAATCCACCCGTCGTCAGTCACGCCAAGTACGCGCCCTGGGGACAACAAGGCGTCGGATCTTCATGGGGATCGTCGTCGCCCGGCTACGCCGACGGCGACGCGCACGGTGGGTTCAACCCAAACGTGACCTTCCCCCATGGCCACCCCGCGACGCGCACACCCTCGCCCGCCTTCGTCGGCGTGCAGTACCCTCCATACAACTACTCGCCGCCCGCCTACGCGTCCACACCGACGCCCCATCTCCACCGTGGACCGCTGCCCTTCTCGCACCTCGGCGACACCGACGACACAGGAGCCGACATGGACGACATCATCGTGACAGGATCGACCGCGGCCGCCGCGTCTCCCGGGTTCGCCACCCAGGACGAGGTAGTGGATCTCAGCGGCGACATGGAGGCCGAGCTCGGCTACGTCTACGGCGAGGACGCGCACGAAGCGCAGGAACCCGAGGAGGAGGAGGAGGACGAGGAGGAGGAGGAGGAGCCGGCTCCTAATCCGACGAAGGGGCGCCAGAAGAAGAAGCGGGCAGCTAGGCCAGGCGAACCGCGCATCAAGTGGACGTCCAAGGAGGAGGAATGCCTCGCCGAAGCATGGAAAGTCGTCTGCCTCGACCCGACCACCGGCACGAACCAGATCTTCGAGACGTACTGGGACCGCATCAAGGCCGAGTTCGACGAGCGGAAGCTCGTCGACCCCTACTTCAAAGGTATCTACATGCAGCGCGGCTCCAAGGCGATGGCGAACCATTGGGGACGTATCCAGGGGGCGTGCAACAAATGGCATCGATTCGTCGAGGAGGTCGCGGCTCGCCCGGAGAGCGGCGCCAGCGTTGAGGATCAGGTACGCACGCCGTTCGCCCGCATCTCTTCGTCGTCTACGCCCGCCGCCCGCCAACTGTTTGTTCCTCCGCGCAGTTGCTGCGCATGTTCACCATGGATCGGCGCGACAACCTCGACGCCGACTTCAAGTACCTCCACGTCTACAAGCGCATTGACAAGTGCGAGAAGTGGGCAGAAGTCCGACGTACTCTCGACAAGGCCAAGGAGACATACAAGCCAGACGTGATGACTCCGGGCGCGTCAGAGGGGCGGCCGGATGGCCACAAATTGGCAAAGAAGGGGAAAAATGCCGACGCGGCAACCGCGCGAGTGCAGGAGTCCATCGAGCATTGCCTCGCCGACGCCCAGGCCCGGGCCGTCCTACGTGAAGAGAAGACCGAGGCGCGGTGGTCGTCGCTGATGACGAACAACGCCATCAAGCTCGACCTGCTCCGGACCAACGTCGACCTGCTCCGGACGAACGTCGCCGCGAAGAAGAGGAACACCGACATGGCTTTTCTGATGGGCGGGGCGGACATGCTCCAGAGCAACGACGAGCAGCTCAAGGCGTGGTACATGGCGGAGCACGGCCTCATCCTGAACCAGATGCAGACGGCAACGCCGACGACGCCGACGACGCCAGCTCCCACGCCCATGGCCACACGGACGCCAAGCCCGAACGACGCCTCTACATCGCCGCCCAGCTGTACCGAAGCCGCACCGACACAGCCCAGCACCGAAGCAGCTCCGACACCGCCGAGCCCGCGCACGCCGACTCCGTCAACGCCTGGAGCCGACCCCGCCGACTGATTCGTTGCGCACGCGAACTTGCGGCGTGCGGCGCTCTGTTTTTTGTAACGCCAGACTACGTCCGATCGCCGGATTTGTGGCGTCTTTTGTGAGCGGGAACGACCTAGTTCAAATTTCTCGCATCCTGGGGCCGGCGCTTGGGGGCGTGACTGGGAGCTAGGTCGCCCCCAGGGGCCGAACTAGCGCCGGCACGCCCCAGGCCTCTCTATTTAGGCGCCCTGGGGGGCCGAACGGCTGGAGATGCCCTTATCTGTCACATAGAGTTTAGGGCAGTGATAGGCGGCGTACCGGCCCAAATTTGGGCTGGTCGTACCGCAATTCTACGATTAGCGTGCGTGTGACCGCTCGATTTGCCAGCTGGCCCACGCCCCTCATCGTCTTCGTCTTCCACCATCGCGAGATCCCCACATCCTCCCTCTCTGTGTATTTTCCCGAACCGTGCGCCGCCCCCACCGGGCTGCAGACCTCACAGCAGGCCGTCCCTCGCCCCCCCTGACAGATCGCAGTTGGCTGCCCTTGACATTGTTGCCGGTTGTCGCCCGGTTCCAAGGGGACGCCATCACCCCTTGTAGCTAAAACAACGCAAAGACGACCGGTGCCTCTCACCTTGCAGTACCTAGCCCCGCCCCCGTTGCCGTAGTGCGTCCGTAGAGGCAACACCGTGCTGCCGGCCGCAGCTCTCGCCATTGTCTTCTCGTACCATCGGCGTTCCCTTGGCTGAAGCTTTTTCCACATATACTGTTGAAGCTTTTAAGGCGAATGGTTGAAGATTTTCATGCAAATGGTTGAAGCCCTTTCCTTTTCGCTGTACTCGAATGAAGCTTTCTCAAATGCTGGTTGAATCTTTTCACATACAGTTGAAGCTTTTCAGGCAAATGGTTGAAACTTTTTTGGTTTTCATTGTGCCCGATTTGAAGCTTTATCAAAACGCCGGTTGAAACTTTTTTCATACAAGTTGCAGCTTTTTTTGTCAACGTTGTAGCTTTTTTCATTGTACGGTGCCCCGGTTGAAGCTTCGTCTATCGCCGGTTGAAACTTTACCTGTCAATTATTGAAGCTTTTTTTGTCAACATTTGTAGTTTTTTCCACTGCGCAATGCCCTGTTGAAGCTTTCTTTATTGCCGGTTGAAACTTTTCCCTTGCACAGTTGAAGCTTTTTCTTTCAACGGTTGCAGCAAACGTGAGCAAGGTTCCCCAGCTAGCCCATGGTGACCGTTGCAGCTCGCCACCCGTGCGAGATGCAGCTGCGTCGCGCGCTGGGTCGCACCTCACAGCCGCGCTGGATGCAACCATGCCCCTTGCCTGTGTCGCGCGTGTCCAGTCGGCCTTGTGGTAGCTTGGACGAGCCATGGAGATGAGGGTGTTTGGCAGAGCCGTAGGGCGTGGGTTATCGTTGAGTGAGTGGAAGGGGGGTGGTAGGAGAGCGCGCAGCCATGGCGGCGAGCGTCGGAAGAGAGGAGGAGCATGGCCATGGCGGAGCGTGCGGGAGAGAGGATAAGAAACGAGGAAGGGATGTGCGTGGGCTCGCAGAACACGTGGCACTTTGGCGTTGGTGGGTGTAGCGCCGTGCGCGTGAGTTCGGCAGGCGCGCCGCACACAAGGGTTTTCCTTCATTTTATGCGATCGATCGAAAAAAGGGAAATCAAATCAATCACCATCTAGCTGCGTAGCTAGATTAATAAGCCGCATGAGACCAAGAGTTAAACTTGACGTCGGTGCCGAGGATCCGGCGCCGGCAAGGTAGCAATCGCATATGCCAGTTGGGAGAGCCAGTCGGCGTAGATGTTCTCCTTGCCCAATGGGTTCTTGTTCGCGCTCCCCTCGAACAAGAGCAGGTCGCACCTGTCGGGATCTTGGTTGGCCTCCAACAGTTTGTCGGACGCCGCTTCGACGCGCCCGGCACGGAGGTCACCCAGCGCGCCCTCCAGGGTCCTGTTCATCTCCCTGTAGTAGCGGAGGCAGCCGCCGAGGTTCTTGACGAGGTCCTCGACGACGAGCACCGTCGACGTGACGTTGGCCATGGTGAGGCTGGTGGCCACGACGGCGAGCTCACGTGTGTCCTTGGCGGACGCGGCCGCCGGGTCGGCCGAGAGTGCGCCCACGCAGGAGTCGTACTCGTAACCCAGTTGCCCACCGGATCGGCCGACAGCGGCGCATGTCCTTGTGATGATCGTGGACGGAGTGCCGACGGCGAGGATGCCGTCTCCGGTAGACAGGAGGAGGATGAGGGCGAGGAGTTGAGCAGCCTGAGGATGCATCGCCATATGACTGACTGTCGTCGGTCCTACTCACCTCACCCTCACCCTCACCGTGACTGTCGGCGTGTATTTATGCCGGCAACGAATAGAACAGATTAAGTAATAGTTGGAATGAAATCAATATTTTGATTTTGCAATCTTTACCAAATCAATCAGGCCTAGCTAGTTAGCGCTTTAGTGTCTTTAACGACGCAAGATAAAATCCCGTGTTTATTGGGAGAAATCAGTTACTAGATCGTGTGTTAATGACTGCCATTCGTCGATCATAAATCGGAAAGTTTGGAAGTAATCATACATGGTTTATTTTCATTTATTTTTGCCTCACCTCCCATCACCACCTCTCAACTCTGATTTTTCATGGTAGGTGCCGATTCAACTAAATCACGTAAATATTACGTAAATCAATAATTTCAAAACTCACACCATATATGTGCAATCACTTTTCTAAAAGATAGCCATAGAAATTGTCTCAATAACCATCCAAAATAAAATCAATTATTTCTCAATAACAAATTGCTAATCCCGTGCCATACATCATTTTCTTATCTATTATTATCTCTACTATTGCATCACAGTCACAATTTTTCCTAATAAAAAATAAAATCTTATATCTTGCATATCTCTAACATTAAAAGGGAATCCCTCATGTTACCTTGGTCGATCTCCCCCCTCCCACCGAACGACCCCACCTCCTCGTCATCCATGTTAAAATGTCATGCCAAGTGTTGCTCCGGTCGCCGGCGAGATAGAGTAGGACATGAGACACATACTGGTTAACATGACTCGAGTCACTGCCTACCATGCTACTCTTCCTCGTCGGAGCATGTCGCTTGCACGTCTCCGGTGGACGTGGGATTGATGATGGATTCGTCGTGGTCGGAACCAGCTACGTGCACCACAACAGGTTTGCGGCGTCCGGGGTGGCCGTGCACCATACACAGCGTCGAAGAGTGTGACTCCGCCTCGCCAACATCTGCCACGATGGCTGCTGCCACCTCTCGCATCCGCTGCCTTGCACAGTGTGCATGTTGCACCATACTTGTGTCGGACGACGCCCATGCGTTCACCTCCGCCTCAGTGCGCCAACGAAGCGGTTGCGCATCCACCATCGCGTTCGGACGCCATATGGACCGCATTGCCTCCGATGAGGCAGGGGCAACACGCCTCGCGCGGGATCCATGCATCATTTGGACAGACGCAAATGGATTTCCGGAGGAAGGAGTTCGGCCGCTGCCGTCGGAGGACTCCACCCGAAAGCGACGGAGCGCAAGACGAATGGCCATCTCCTACTTGGGGGTTTGTGTGGGATGATGGAAGTAATTATGCGGAGTGGTCCGTATTTGAGAATTATTCTCACTGCTACACATAAGGCTTATGTCCTTGGTGCACCTTTAGGTGAGCCACCCGCTCCCTCGACTGTAGATGCTATGAACATCTGGCAGACTCGGGTTGATGACTACTCGATAGTTCAGTGAGTCATGCTTTATGGCTTAGAACCAAGGCTTTAAAAATGTTTTGAGCACCACGGGGCATATGAGATGATGCAGGAGCTGAAAATGGTTTTTGAGGCTCACGCCCGTGTGGAAAGGTATGAAGCCTCAGACAAGTTCTCTATTGTAAGATGGAGGAGAACAACTCCGTTAATGAGCACATACTCAAATGTTTGGGTACGCCAATCACCTCAATCAGTTGAGGTTGCTATTCCTGATGAAGTAACAATTGACAGGGTTCTTCGGTCACTACCACCAAAAAATCAAGAAAAAGCATCAAGTTTTGATGGTCAAAAAGACCACTAGTTTCAAAAAGGGTACTTCAGATAAGAAGGCTGGCAATGTCAATAATGCACAATGAATAACTTTAAATATGCGATAAATACTTTAGACCATCATGATGATTTTTCCATAAATATGCACACATTCCTTTTTGAAACATGGTTAATATTTTCCCTTTTAAACATGTGAAATGAAATTCGACCCCTATTCGTTGCACTGCGCAGGGAATAGGGGGACTCATGCAGCCTGTCGTCCATGGAAGCGAAATGTCAAAGAAGTAGGAGTAACAATTACCGCACGAGAGATGCTATGATCTGTCACATAGAGCCCATTGTGTGTATGGAGGTGACATCGCACACGTTGGACAACAAATAGCAATTTTACACGATCGATCGAGCAAATGGAAATCAGCTAGCAACAGCTGGGTATAGAGTACGGTGCCAAAGAGACCAAGAATCAAACTTAACGTCGGTGCCGAGGAGGATTCGGCAGCTGCAAGTCAGTAATGGCGTATGCCAGTCGGGACAGCAAATCGGCGTCGGTGTTCTCCTTCCTCATCGGGTTCTTCTTCGCACTCCCCTCGAACAATTGGATGTCGCAGCTGTCGGGCACTCCAGAGGCATCCGACAATTTGTTGGACGCCGCCTCGACGCGCCCGGCACGTAGGTCACCGAGCGCGGCGTCCAGGGTCTTGTTCATGTCCCTGTAGTAGCGGAGGCAGTCCCTGAGATTCTTGACGAGGTCGTCGAGGACGAGCACCGTCGACGTGACGTTGGCCACGGTGAGGTTGGTGGCCACGAGGGCGAGCTGACCTGCGTCCTTGGCGGCCGCGGCTGCCGGGTCGGCCGAGAGCAAGCCCACGCAGGTGTCGTAACCCACTTCCCCGCCGGGTCGGCCCACAGCGGCGCATGTCGTTCTGATGATCGCGGACGGAGTGCCGACGGCGAGGCTGCCGTCTGCAGCCGCCAGGAAGAGCATGAGGGTGAGGAGTAAACCAACCTGCTGATGCATCGCCATGACCGCCATCGTATCGTGCTTACCGTGACTCTCATATCGCAGCAGTCGGCGGCGTGTATTTATGCAGGCAAGGAATGGAACGGAATAACAGTTGGAATGAAAATCAATATGTACTATTTTACCAGCGACGGAAAAGATAAGTAATACATGAAAATGTATCAATATTTTGCTTTTGCAATATTTTACCAAATCAATCAGACCTAGCTAGCGCTTTATAGTGTCTTTAACGACGCAAGGTAAAATCCCGTATTGAGGAAAATCGGATGGATGGTGAGGACATACAATCCACGGGACGACAGGTTCAACCAATCAAAACGTACCGTTTTGGATGTAATCTTTCGGGAGTTGGTAGGTTGGCATAGTGGTTTATTTTTGCCTCATCTCTTATCATCATCTCTCCATTTTGATTTTTCATGCTTGCTTTGGCAGGTACCGACTCAACTAAATCACATTAATATTACGTAATTAAGAATTCAAAAATTACACCATATTGATGCAATTATATTTTTTAAATACAGACATAAGATTTTTCTAAATAAACTTTCAAAATAAAATAAAATATTTCTCAATAAGAGATTGCTTTTTTAGTAACAATAACAGATTGCTAATCCCGTGCAATATACCAATTATTATCTGACATTAACTCTAGTATTGAATCACAATCACAGTTTTCCTAATATGAAAACAAAATCTTAACTTGCTCAGGTTACCTTCGTCAATCTCCTCCCTCCCACCCAACGAACCCTACCTCCCCGACATCTCTATACTAAAAAAACTTATAGAACTCCTGTGCGTTGCTACAACCAACAATGCATATAGATGAATCAAACAACCGATTAAGATTGCCTCCAAGGTCAAAGTTCATTTCTCCTTCATACATTCGGGCATGTTCGGACATCAAATGGGCGCCTAGCAGGCTCCCCCAAATCCAACCGTATGGACAATCCAGCCCCCCCCCCCCCCCCCCAATCTAACCCATATGTGGGGTAGAAACCTCCCACACGAGGTCCCAACACAAAAACCTTACACCACGACGCACCCTTCCTTTTTCCTGACAAACGCTCCCCTTCCCGCTCGATTTCCCACCACAGCGGGACATTTCTCACCGAAGCCCTCTCCTTTAAAATCGGAAGACACCCACCTCATCTTCACCATGATGCCCTCTCTCCTTCACACCGTACTTTCTCACAGACTGCCAAGGAGGAGTCCCCGGCCAACCACCCCGCTCTCTGCCCTAGCACCCCCTCCCCCCGTGTTCTTGGCGATCCGCCACAGCCATCAAGGGGGACAAGCCGTTCATCACCTGTGACGCCCCCCGAGCCAAAAATATATGAACAGCTCGCTCATGTAATTTGTTGCAAAGCCATCACTAATGAAATGCAATTTGCCACATTTTTTAAAGTAAGGAAATTATTCTGCTCAGACAGTCGTATGTGAAAAGACCAACCCAAACCCCCATCCCTGTCACTCTTGACACAAAATCCACTATTCAATTTAGTGCCAAACAGTTTATTGACTTATTCTTCTAACACTTGAGCATAATTTGTCTTTCCATCATTTTCACGAAAGACATTAAAAAGATGAAGCATATGAGGCAACCTCGATTCCATTTTTTCTGTAGTTTTCTTTTATAAACTAAACTAGTGATAAAATAAGAAAATAAAAGATTCAATTGCAAGATCTAAAGATATACCTTCAAGCACTCAGCTCCCCGGCAACGGCCCAGAAAAGAGCTTGATGTCTACTACGCAACCTTCTTCTTGTAGACTCGTGTTGGGCCTCCAAGCGTAGAGTTTTGTAGGACAGTAGCAATTTTCCCTCAAGTGGATGACCTAAGGTTTATCAATTCGTGGGAGGCGTAGGATGAAGATGGTCTCTCTCAAACAACCCTGCAACCAAATAACAAAGAGTCTCTTGTGTCCCGAACACACCCCATACAATGGTAAATTGTATAGGTGCACTAGTTCGGCGAAAAGATGGTGATACAAGTGTAATATGGATAGTAGGTATAAGTTTTTGTAATCTGAAAATATAAAAACAACAAGGTAACTAGTAACAAAAGTGAGAAAAAATGGTATTGCAATGCTTGAAAGCAAGGCCTAGGGTTCATACTTTCACTAGTGCAAAGTCTCTCAACAATGATAATATAATTGGATCATATAACAATCCCTCAACGTGCAACAAAGAATCACTCTAAAGTTTCCATCGGAGAACGTAGGACAAAAATGTGCATCAACCCCTATGCATAGATTACCCCAATGTCACCTCAGGAATCCGCGAGTTGAGTGCCAAAACATACATCAAGTGAATCAATAGAACATCCCATTTTCACGACAGATATTCCATCGCAAGACATACATCAAGTGTTCTCAAATCCAATACTCAATCCAATATAACAAAACCTCAAAGAGCAAGACTCAATTCATCACAAGAAGGTAGAGGGGGAAGAACACCATAAGATCCAAATATAGTAACAAAGCTCGAGGTACATCAAGATCGTGCCAAATCAAGAACACAAGAGAGAGATCAAACACATAGCTACTAGTACATACCCTCAGCGCCGAGGGTGAACTACTCCCTCCTCATCATGGTGACCGCCGAGATGATCAAGATGGCCTCCAGTGATGATTTCCTCCTCCGACAGGGTGTCGGAACGGGCCCCCGATTGCTTTTCGTGGCTACAGAGGCTTAAGGCAGTGGAACTTCTGATTTAGGGTTCTTTTCGGAGGTTTGGGTATTTATAATATTTTTTGGCATCGGTCTCACGTCAAGGGGGTGCCCGAGGGGCCCACAAGCCTGGAGCTAGCGCCCCGGGGGTAGGGCGCGGCTAGCAGGCTTGTGGCCTACTCTATCACTTCCTGGCCCAACTCTTGTGCTTCGGGGGGTCTCTTTTGGTCCATAAAAATATCATCGTAAATTTTCATCCCATTCCAAGAACTTTTATTTCTGCACAAAAAATGACACCATGGTAGTTCTGCTTGAAACAACGTCAGTCCGGGTTAGTTCTAATAAAATCATGCAAAACCCTATAAAATTGTTGCAAACATGGCATGAATACTTCATAAATTATAGATACGTTGGAGACATATCAGGTGCCGTCTGGAGCAAGGTGGCTTCAGCCCAGAGGCTCTCATGGTAGCTCTCAGTCACCTACTAGAGAACAAAGCCTAGGGTGTTGGGTTTGTTGCCATGGGAGATGCCCACTGGGTGTTCTGGCTGAGGACCTGGCTGGGAAAGCATTACTACTAGTGCTGCTTCTGGTGATGGTGACGACGTGCATGATCCTCGATGGCGATGGTGACAAGGACGACGACGATGATGACGTATATTTTGTGTAGCTAGGGTTTGAAAACAATCTTATGGTCTATATATTCTGGTGAGGTGGTATATACTAACCCCTCACGGTGATCACGAACTTGCGGTGGTAGGATTACACCCTCTTTTGGATGTGGTGGTAGGATGACACCATAGTAGTGGTAGGTTGAACTTGCTATGCGGTATGATCATGCATGCTTACTATTTTCTCTTCTACTCCATTGCTTGTGTGCTTCATTGTTGGGGAACAAAGTAATTTCAAAAAAATTCCTACACACACGCAAGATCATGGATATGCATAGCAACGAGAGGGAAGAGTGTTGTCCACGTACCCTCGTAGACCGTAAGCGGAAGCGTTATGACAACATGGTTGATGTAGTCATACGTCTTTACGATCGACCGATCCTAGCACCGAAGGTACGGCACCTCCACGATCTGCACACGTTCGGCTCGGTGACGTCCCACGAACTCACGATCCAGTAGAGTGTCGAGGGAGAGCTTCATCAGCACGACAGCGTGATGACAGTGATGATGATGCTACCGAAACAGGGCTTCGCCTAAGCACCGCTACGATATGACCGAGGTGGATTATGGTGGAGAGGGCACCGCACACGGCTGGAAACAATCAACTTGTGTGTTCTAGGGTGCCCCCTGCCCCCATATATAAAGGAGCAAGGGGGAGGCCGGCCGGCCTAGGGGCGCGCCAAGGAGAGGGGGAGTCCTCCTCCTAGTAGGAGTAGGACTCCCCTTTTCCTAGTCCAACTAGGAAGGGGGAAGGGGAAAGGAAGGAGAGGAGAGAGGGAGGAAAGAGGGTGCGCTGCCCCCCTCCTTGTCCAATTCGGAATCCCAAGGGAGGGGGGCAGCCCTAGGCCCCCTCCTCTCTCTCACAAGGCCCATGTAGGCCCATTAGTTCCCCTGGGGGTTCCGATAACCCCCTCGGCACTCCGATAAATATCCGGTGACCTCCGGAACTCATCCGCTGTCCGAATATAGTCGTCCAATATATCAATCTTTATGTCTCGACCATTTCGAGACTCCTCATCATGTCGATGATCACATCCGGGACTCCGAACAATCTTCGGTACATCAAAATACATAAACTCATAATATCGATCGTCACCAAACGTTAAGCGTGCGGACCCTACGGGTTCGAGAACTATGTAGACATGACCGAGACACGTCTCCGGTCAATAACCAATAGCGGAACCTGGATGCTCATATTGGTTCCTACATATTCTACGAAGATCTTTATCGGTCAAACCGCATAACGATATATGTTGTTCCCGTCATCGGTATGTTACTTGCCCGAGATTTGATCGTCGGTATCTCAATACCTAGTTCAATCTCGTCAAGTCTCTTTACTCGTTCCGTAATTCTACATCCCGTAAATAACTCATTAGCTACATTGCTTGCAAGGATTATAGTGATGTACATTACCGAGAGGGCCTAGAGATACCTCCCCGACAATCGGAGTGACAAATCCTAATCTTGATTTATGCCAACTCAACAAACACCATTAGAGGCACTTGTAGAGCACCTTTATAATCACCCAGTTACGTTGTGACATTTGGTAGCATACAAAGTATTCCTCTGGTATTCGGGAGTTGCATGATCTCATAGTCATAGGAACATGTATAAGTTATGGAGAAAGCAATAGCAACAAACTAAACGATCATCGTGCTAAGCTAACAGATGGGTCAAGTCAATCACATCATTCTCTAATGATGTGATCCTGTTAATCAAATAACAACTCATGTCTATGGTTAGGAAACATAACCATCATTGATTCAACGAGCTAGTCAAGTAGAGGCAAACTAGTGACACTCGGTTTGTCTTATGTATTAACACATGTACTAAGTTTCCGGTTAATACAATTGTAGCATGAATAATAAACATTTATCATGATATAAGCAAATATAAATAACAACTTTATTATTGCCTCTAGGGCATATTTCCTTCATTCATTGCTTGCTCCTAGAGTGCTCCATTAGATGTTGTTTGTGTGTTCCATTGCTTGACGCTTCATCTTATTGCTCTCGTGCACTACTAGGATAAGTGGTATGCAATGTTCGTCAGGAGGGCTCCTGGAGTTTACGGTTCATGGGAAGCTTGCAATGAACAAGTTTTAGGGTACAATAATAGCATACATAGAGGGTTTAAGACCAGGTAGGCAACAGAAGAAGCTTACTCCAAGTTTGTGCGAAAGTAGGCATGCAACAGTGTTGAAGTTGGGAAGGCGGATCATCAGTTTGGACTGAAGAACTTCATCTTCTTCGTCCAGTTCATTGCCATTGCAGTGTTGTGGTGTTGGTGTGCTCAGTGTGATGCTGTGTAAGGTGTAGCAGTAGTGGGTAAGCTCACCAAAGAGGGTGCAAGGTGAACACAACTCTATGCTCGTATGCAACCAAACAACATGCACTAGTATGAGCACATCCTATGCAAGCAACCAAACAAAGTGCGTAGAGGCATCGCTATGATGCAGGGAGAGGATATGCTGGCAACCAATCAACATGCAAATGTTGGTTTTTTGCCTGCATATGCTCAACTAGGCTCTAGTGGGACCTAAAAATGGTGCAAGCAGCCAAACACACCCCTAGCATTTGATAATTGAGGATACTAACCAAATAGACCATCGGTAGGTCTCATGCAGGCATCAGGCTAAGCAAGTTTTGATCCAGGGTAACAACGAAACACACCCTAAATAAGCATGAACTATCAACGTCTGAATTCACGAAGCAACAACAATAAATAGAGTTTCTTCCAGTCTCATTCATTTACTAGCTTGCATAGTTCATTCGACCATCAAAGAAATCTAGCGCAAGGTGACATTTGCAAATGTTGCGGCTAACAAGTGGTTACATTGGACAACAGTGACAAGTACACAACGATCATTGATGCCATCAAGGACGCCGACCCCACACCGTACCAAGAAATGTCGCACGGTCTACATCAAGAGTGAAGTGTACAAGGTGGCGGAGCCAATTCTCATCGTTGAGGACATGTGGAATGTGACACAGACCGATGACATCAATTGAGGAACTCGGGGCATGGGCGATGGGGCGGGGGGGGGGGGGCACAGCCCCCACATCAGTATACTTGTTGAAGAAAAAATTGTGGGTCGGATTTAAGATAGTGGTGCCCGTCGTGTAAGGCGTGCAATGCGATCTGTCTACATTTTGTTTCTTTTCTTCTTCCTCTCTTCTTTCTCCTCTCAACGTCATTCCAATACTCATCAACATGAAGGGCTGACCACACCTACCGTGTGGTATCGTTTGTCATTTTCAATCATGCACGAATCCATCTGAATGCTTATCTGTGACGCCCCCGATTCGATCGTAAACTAATCATACACGCAAACATGTATGATCAAGATCAGGGACTCACGGGAAGATATCACAACACAACTCTACAAATAAAATAAGTCATACAAGCATCATATTACAAGCCAGGGGCCTCAAGGGCTCGAATACAAGAGCTCGATCATAGACGAGTCAGCGGAAGCAACAATATCTGAGTACAGACATAAGTTAAACAAGTTTGCCTTAAGAAGACTAGCATAAACAGGGATACAGATCGAAAGAGGCGCAGGCCTCCTGCCTGGGATCCTCCTAAACTACTCCCGGTCGCCGTCAGCGGGCTGCACGTAGTAGTAGGCACCTCCCGAATAGTAGTAGTCGTCATCAACGGTGGCGTCTGGCTCCTGGGCTCCAACATCTGGTTGCGACAACCAGGTAGAAGGGATAGGGGGAAAAGAGGGAGAAAGCAACCGTGAGTACTCATCCAAAGTACTCGCAAGCAAGGAGCTACACTACATATGTATGCATTGGTATCAACTGGAATAAGGCTATCATATGTGGACTGAACTGCAGAATGCCGGAATAAGAGGGGGATAGCTAGTCCTTTCGAAGACTACGCTTCTGGCAGCCTCCGTCTTGCAGCATGTAGAAGAGAGTAGACTGAAGTCGTCCAAGTATCATCACGTAGCATAATCCTAACCGATGATCCTCCCCTCGTCGCCCTGTGAGAGAGCGATCATTGGTTGTATCTGGCACTTGGAAGGGTGTGTTTTTATTAAGTATCCGGTTCTAGTTGTCATAAGGTCAAGGTACAACTCCAAGTCGTCCTGTTACTGAAGATCACGGCTATTCGAATAGTTTAACTTCCCTGCAGGGGTGCACCACATAACCCAACACGCTCGATCCCATTTGGCCGGACACACTTTTCTGGGTCATGCCCGGCCTCGGAAGATCAACACGTCGCAGTCCTACCTAGGCACAACAGAGAGGTCAGCACGCCAGTCTAAATCCTATGGCGCAGGGGTCTGGGCCCATCGCCCTTTGCACACCTGCATGTTGCGAACGCGGCCGGAAGCAGAACTAACCCCCTTAATACAAGAGCAGGCTTACGGTCCAATCCGGCGTGCGCCACTCAGTCGCTGACGTCACGAAGGCTTAGGCTGATACCACGACGTCGAGAGCCCATAACTGTCCCCGCGTAGATGGTTAGTGCGTATAGGCCAGTAGCCAGACTCAGATCAAATACCAAGATCTCGTTAAGCATGTTAAGTATCCGCGAATGCCGACCAGGGCCAGGCCCACCTCTCTCCTAGGTGGTCTCAACCGGCCCTGTTGCTCCGCCTCAAAGTAAAAGTCGGGGGCCGTCGGGAACTCAGGCCCATCACTACTTGGATGGAGCCACCTGCCCTTCAGCCCCCATCTCCGAACATTATCATAAGTAATGTAACAGTATAAGTATATATCATATGCCCGTGATCACCTCCCGAAGTGATCACGGCCCAGTAGTATAGCATGGCAGATGGACAAGAGTGTAGGGTCACTGATGGAACACTAGCATCCTATACTAGGCATTTAGGATTGCAGATAAAGATAACAACAGTAGTAGCAAGGACAGGCTATGCATCAGGATAGGATAACGAAAAGCAGTAACATGCTACACTACTCTAATGCAAGCAGTAGAGAGAAGAATAGGCGATATCTGGTGATCAAAGGGGGGGCTTGCCTGGTTGCTCTGGCAAGAGAGAGGGGTCGTCAACACCGTAGTCGAACTAGGTAGCAGCGGCGTCGGTCTCGGTGTCTAGTGAGAGAAGAGGGGGAAGAAACAATAAATATAATGCAAACAAATGCAAGACGATGCATGACATGACAAAGCGTGATGCTAGGTGTACCCTAACGCGGTACGAGGTGGTACCGGTGAGGGGGGGAAACATCCGGGAAAGTGTTCCCGGTGTTTTGCGTTTTCGGACAGATGAACCAGAGGGGGAAAGTTGTGTGTTTGCTATGCTAAGGATGCGTGGCGGACGAACGGGCTACGTATCCGGGTTCATCTCGTCGTTCTGAGCAACTTTCATGTAGAAAGTATTTTCATCTGAGCTACAGTTTATTTTATATTAGTTTTAAAAGATTTAAATCATTTTTAGGACTAATTTAAGTATTTTAATTCATCATTATCCAAAATAGTAAAAGATGACATCAGCATGACATCATGCTGACGTCAGCAGTCAACTGAGCAGTTGACTGGGTCAACTATGTGTGGGACCCGCATGTCATTGATTGATTAGGCTAATCAGGGGGTTAATTAAGTTAACTAGTAATTAGGTTAATCTAATCAAGATTAATTAATTTAATTAATTCTTTAATTAATTAACTAATTATCATTTTAATTAATTTTAACTATTATTTATTAATTCATTTTTTAAAATTAATTTAATTAGTATTATTATTATTTTTATTTCGTTTTCGTTCACACGGGGGTGGGCCCCGTTGTCTGTGGCACAGAGGCCTTGCGGGTCGGGCGCTGGGTGCGGGTGTGGTGCCCGTGCCCGAGGCCGAACGAGGCTGGCCTCGGACACGGCCCGCGGCGTGGGCGCCGGTAGCCAGTGGGGGGGCGAGCTGCGATGGACGGGGCGAGGCCAGGGACGGCGCACGCGTGGTCTCAGCGAGGTGCGGGTGCGGCGGCCGTCAGCGGGAAGGCGGGAGCAGCGCATGGGGGGGGGGCTGCGGGCAGAGCGGAATAGCGGCGTTGCGGGACGCGAGGCAGGCGAGACGCGGACGGGCGCGGTCACTGCGGCGGCAGGGAGGCGGGGGGAAGCAGCACCAGGGCGCGGGCGCGCGACCATGCGGCGTTCGCGGGCGGAGCCGTGAGGGGCGGGTGACGAGCGCGTGTGCGCGTGTGCGTGAGTGGCGGGCGGCCCGGAGCGTGAGCTCCGGCACGCGGGCGCAGCCGAGCAGCGCGGCCGGCGAATGGAGAGAGAGGAGGGGCGCGGGGAGGCGCAGGCGCACGGTGAGCGCGGGCGCACGCGGCGAGCGCGAGGGAGAGGGAGGAAGCGAGGCGCGTGCTCACTGGGACCGTAGGGGAAATGACAGCGGGGGTCGAGGGGGATGTCGGGGACGACGCGGCGGAGAGGGGCAGGCCGGCGAGGGAGGTCCGGGCGGCGTCGAGCGACGGTAATCGGCGACGGGGTCGGGGTGTCGTTCCCCGATCCAGATCTAGCGGGGGGGAAGGGACGAGAGAGAGAGTGGGGGTCGTGGGGGGTCTTGTCCCCGATCCAGATTGGATCGGGAGGGGGAGACGACATGGGGGGGGGGGAGTGCGGGTGGTTGGGTTAGGGTTTGACCAGGGGTGGGGGGTTATGGGGGGAGTGGGGTGGCCGGCTGGGCCTTTGTCCAGTTGGGCTGGTGGTCGAATGGGCCGGCCAGTTGGGTCGGCTGGCCCGGGGGGGGGGTTCTTTTCCTTTTCCCTTTTTTTGTTTGTTTGTTTTCTGTTTTCTTTTATTATTTCTTTCTTTTCTGTTTAAATCATTTTAAACCATTTAGCCATTTTATAAAAAGGTGTTTGTTGCCCCATAATTACCCTTGTAATATTCGGCAACGACCGAACATTTTTGTTTTAATTTTTAAAAACTTTTATTCTTGTCATAAATTTGAAATTTGAATCTTGAACGGTTTCGAATCATTGCGAGGATAGCAATAGTAACCGAGGTGTCATGGCACGATTAGCGTGGGATTACTGTAGCATGATTATCTGGGCGTTACAAATCTCCTCCACTACAAGAAATCTCGTCCCGAGATTTAGGAGGTAGAAGGAAACAGTGCGGGGTATTCATCACGAAGACGATCCGCGCATTCCCAGGTGGCTTCGTCTTCAGAGTGATTCGACCACTGGACCTTGAGGAACTTGATCGCCTTCTGACGTGTGCGGTGTTCAGGTTGGTCGAGAATGCGTACCGGATGCTCTTTATATGAGAGGTCCTGTTGCAATTCGAGCACTTCATGATCCACTACTCGGATTGGGTCCTTGAAGCAGCGACGGAGCTGTGACACGTGGAACACATTGTGAACCTGAGAAAGGTTTGACAGAAGTTCCAGTTGATATGCTACTTTTCCACGCCTTTCGAGAATAGTGAAAGGACCAATATAGCGGGGAGCTAGCTTTCCTTTGATCCCGAAGCGGTGTGCACCCTTCATTGGTGTAACTCAAAGATAAGCCTTTTCACCAGGTCGATAGACCATGTCTTGGTGATGACGGCGGCGAATGCATCTAACACTAATAAGCAAGTCTACGTCAGTCCCATGCGGTACTGCGGAGGTAGGTGTAGCCCGACAGCTGGTAGTGACGCAAAGGGAGGACCTCCACGCGAGTAGCCTGGGGTCCGCGGATACTCTGGTGCGGAACCCGATGCGCAGGTGGCAGGAGAGGACCCAATGCAAGAGAGTAGCCTCCCACATCTGGCCAGCCGACGCCCTGGGGCATCACGGTCCGGGCAGGGTAGATCGCAGAACGCGACAGATCCCCAGAGCGGACAGAGGGGTGCAACAGCGTCAGAGCACGATACAGGTGCTGACGGGTGGTGTACAACTCGTGGCGAAGAGCTCGGTTAGCTCTATCCAGCCCATCAACATGCAGAACCAGGTTCTGATGGTAGAAGGGCTCTCAGGTGACAGTGGAGTAGGCAGTAGTGTAGTATCCCTCCGCACCAACATCGGATGCGATAGCAATGTGCCTGAAGGGGGAGGTATCCAACTCCTGATACTCTCCACGAAGACGTGTCAGAGCCTCATAAGCAGCATCGTGGACCGCCATATCAATAGTCACTCCAACACCATGAGCAGTGTGCAGCACAGTAGTGGAGTCATACTCCCGAGAGTAGAGGTGGACAATGGCACGGTACTACTCTTGGTTGAAGTCCCGATACTCCTCATAGACGGTGTACTCAGGGTGCCAGCGATAACCCAGATAGGTCATCATCTCAACCAACACAGCAGGTGATCCTGAGGCACCAATGGCCATCGTGTGGCGCACGACCTGCCTCGTGGGTTCCATCTGAAAACAAGGATGTTTTCACAGGAGTCAAATGACAATGTGGATAATGTTCAAATACTACTCTAAAGAATAACTAGGGCTTATCCAACTTTGGGGTGAACATGGTCACGGGATCCTAGTGTTAGAGTTAGTAAAATTGTTTAACCCGAGTAGGAGAGAGTTCAGAGTCCCAGAGTAAGGATCGAGGAGTAAAAGATCCTAATACCACCCAAATGGCGACGTGTGCCCGTAAGGCACACAACCATGTTAGTAAAAATTTTGTAATGTCTAGACTCAACTTCGGCCAAGGAGTGTGGAAGGGGGATTCCTACAGGCAGTCGGCTCTGATACCAACTTGTGACGCCCCCAATTCGATCGTACACTAATCATACATGCAAACGTGTACGATCAAGATCAGGGACTCACGGGAAGATATCACAACACAACTCTACAAATAAAATAAGTCATACAAGCATCATATTACAAGCCAGGGGCCTTGAGGGCTCGAATACAAGAGCTCGATCATAGACGAGTCAGCGGAAGCAACAATATCTGAGTACAGACATAAGTTAAACAAGTTTGCCTTAAGAAGGCTAGCACAAACAGGGATACAGAACGAAAGAGGCGCAGGCCTCCTGCCTGGGATCCTCCTAAACTACTCCTGGTCGCCGTCAGCGGGCTGCACGTAGTAGTAGGCACCTCCCGAATAGTAGTAGTCATCATCAACGGTGGCGTCTGGCTCCTGGGCTCCAACATCTGGTTGCGACAACTAGGTAGAAGGGATAGGGGGAAAAGAGGGAGAAAGCAACCGTGAGTACTCATCCAAAGTACTCGCAAGCAAGGAGCTACACTACATATGTATGCATTGGTATCAACTGGAATAAGGCTATCATATGTGGACTGAACTGCAGAATGCCGGAATAAGAGGGGGATAGCTAGTCCTTTCGAAGACTACGCTTCTGGCAGCCTCCATCTTGCAGCATGTAGAAGAGAGTAGACTGAAGTCGTCCAAGTATCATCACGTAGCATAATCCTAACCGATGATCCTCCCCTCGTCGCCCTGTGAGAGAGCGATCATTGGTTGTATCTGGCACTTGGAAGGGTGTGTTTTATTAAGTATCCGGTTCTAGTTGTCATAAGGTCAAGGTACAACTCCAAGTCGTCCTGTTACCGAAGATCACGGCTATTCGAATAGTTTAACTTCCCTGCAGGGGTGCACCACATAACCCAACACGCTCGATCCCATTTGGCCAAACACACTTTTCTGGGTCATGCCCGGCCTCGGAAGGTCAACACGTCGCAGTCCTACCTAGGCACAATAGAGAGGTCAGCACGCCGGTCTAAATCCTATGGCGCAGGGGTCTGGGCCCATCGCCCTTTGCACACCTGCATGTTGCGAACGCGGCCGGAAGCAGAACTAGCCCCCTTAATACAAGAGCAGGCTTACGGTCCAATCCGGCGTGCGCCACTCAGTCGCTGACGTCACGAAGGCTTCGGCTGATACCATGACGTTGAGTGCCCATAACTGTCCCCGTGTAGATGGTTAGTGCGCATAGGCCAGTAGCCAGACTCAGATCAAATACCAAGATCTCGTTAAGCATGTTAAGTATCCGCGGATGCCGACCAGGGCCAGGCCCACCTCTCTCCTAGGTGGTCTCAACCGGCCCTGTCGCTCCGCCTCAAAGTAACAGTCGGGGGCCGTCGGGAACTCAGGCCCATCACTACTTGGATGGAGCCACCTGCCCTTCAGCCCCCATCTCCGAACATTATCATAAGTAATGTAACAGTATAAGTATATATCATATGCCCGTGATCACCTCCCGAAGTGATCACGGCCCAGTAGTATAGTATGGCAGATGGACAAGAGTGTAGGGTCACTGATGGAACACTAGCATCCTATACTAAGCATTTAGGATTGCAGATAAAGGTAACAACAGTAGTAGCAAGGACAGGCTATGCATTAGGATAGGATAACGAAAAGCAGTAACATGCTACACTACTCTAATGCAAGCAGTAGAGAGAAGAATAGGCGATATCTGGTGATCAAAGGGGGGGCTTGCCTGGTTGCTCTGGCAAGAGAGAGGGGTCGTCAACACCGTAGTCGAACTAGGTAGAAGCGGCGTCGGTCTCGGTGTCTAGCGAGAGAAGAGGGGGAAGAAACAATAAATATAATGCAAACAAATGCAAGACGATGCATGACATGACAAAGCGTGATGCTAGGTGTACCCTAACGCGGTACGAGGTGGTACCGGTGAGGCGGGGAAACATCCGGGAAAGTGTTCCCGGTGTTTCGCGTTTTCGGACAGATGAACCGGAGGGGGAAAGTTGCGTATCCGGGTTCGTCTCGTCATTCTGAGCAACTTTCATGTAGAAAGTATTTTCATCTGAGCTACGGTTTATTTTATATTAGTTTTAAAAGATTTAAATCATTTTTAGGATTAATTTAAGTGTTTTAATTCATCATTATCCAAAATAGTAAAAGATGACGTCAGCATGACATCATGCTGACGTCAGCAGTCAAATGAGCAGTTGACTGGGTCAACTATGTGTGGGACCCGCATGTCATTGATTGATTAGGCTAATCAGGGGGTTAATTAAGTTAACTAGTAATTAGGTTAATCTAATCAAGATTAATTAATTTAATTAATTCTTTAATTAATTAACTAATTATCATTTTAATTAATTTTAATTATTATTTACTAATTCATTTTTTAAATTAATTTAATTATTATTATTATTATTTTTATTTCGTTTTCATTCACAGGGGGGTCGGGCGGTGGGTGCGGGTGTGGTACCCGTGCCCGAGGCCGAATGGGGCTGGCCTCGGACGCGGCCCGCGGCGTGGGCGCCGGTAGCCAGTGGGAGGGCGAGCTGCGATGGACGGGGCGAGGCCAGGGACGGCGCACGCGTGGTCTCAGCGAGGTGCGGGTGCGGCGACCGTCAGCGGGAAGGCGGGAGCAGCGCACGGGGGGGGGGGGGGGCTGCGGGCAGAGCGGAATAGCGGCATTGCGGGATGCGATGCAGGCGAGACGCGGACGGGCGTGGTCACTGCGGCGGCAGGGAGGCGAGGGGAAGCAGCACCAGGGCGCGGGCGCGCGACCATGCGGCGTTCGCGGGCGGAGCCGTGCGGGGCGGGCGACGAGCACGTGTGCGCGTGTGCGTGAGTGGCGGGCGGCCCGGAGCGTGAGCTCCGGCACGCGGGCACAGCCGAGCAGCGCGGCCGGCGAACGGAGAGAGAGGAGGGGCGCGGGGAGGCGCAGGCGCACGGTGAGCGCGGGCGCACGAGGCGAGCGCGAGGGAGAGGGAGGAAGCGAGGCGCGTGCTCACTGGGACCGTAGGGGAAATGGCAGCGGGGGTCGAGGGGGATGTCGGGGACGACGCGGCGGAGAGGGGCAGGCCGGCGAGGGAGGTCCGGGCGGCGTCGAGCGACGGGAATCGGCGACTGGGTCGGGGTGTCGTTCCCCGATCCAGATCTAGCGGGGGGGAAGGGACGAGAGAGAGAGTGGGGGTCGTGGGGGGTCTCGTCCCCGATCCAGATTGGATCGGGAGGGGGAGACGGCATGGGGGGGGGGAGTGCGGGTAGTTGGGTTAGGGTTTGACCAGGGGTGGGGGTTATGGGGGGAGTGGGGTGGCCGGCTGGGCCTTTGTCCAGTTGGGCTGGTGGTCGAATGGGCCGGCCAGTTGGGTCGGCTAGCCCGGGGGGGGGGGGTTCTTTTCCTTTTCCCTTTTTTTGTTTGTTTGTTTTCTGTTTTCTTTTATTATTTCTTTCTTCTCTGTTAATATCATTTTAAACCATTTAGCCATTTTATAAAAAGGTGTTTGTTGCCCCATAATTACCCTTGTAATATTCGGCAACGACCGAACATTTTTGTTTTAATTTTTAAAAACTTTTATTCTTGTCATAAATTTGAAATTTGAATCTTGAACGGTTTCGAATCATTGCGAGGATAGCAATAGTAACCGAGGTGTCATGGCACGATTAGCGTGGGATTACTGTAGCATGATTATCCGGGCATTACAAATCTCCTCCACTACAAGAAATCTCGTCCCGAGATTTAGGAGGTAGAAGGAAACAGTGCGGGGTATTCATCACGAAGACAATCCTCGCGCTCCCAGGTGGCTTCGTCTTCAGAGTGATTCGACCACTGGACCTTGAGGAACTTGATCGCCTTCTGACGTGTGCGGCGTTCAGCTTGGTCGAGAATGCGGACCGGATGCTCTTTATATGAGAGGTCCTGTTGCAATTCGAGCACTTCATGATCCACTGCTCGGATTGGGTCCTTGAAGCAGCGGTGGAGCTGTGACACGTGGAACACATTGTGAACCTGAGAAAGGTTTGACGGAAGTTCCAGTTGATATGCTACTTTTCCACGCCTTTCGAGAATAGTGAAAGGACCAATATAGCGGGGAGCTAGCTTTCCTTTGATCCCGAAGAGGTGTGCACCCTTCATTGGTGTAACTCGAAGACAAGCCTTTTCGCCAGGTCGATAGACCATGTCTTGGTGATGACGGTCATACTGACTTTTCTGACGTGACTGAGCAGTCTTGAGATTCTCGCGAATAATGCGATCTTGTTCTTCGGCCTGCTGGATAATATCTGGACCGAAGAGTGGACGTTCCCCAGTTTCTGACCAGTTCAGAGGGGTTCGACACTTTCGTCCATATAATACTTCGAAGGGGGCCATCTTCAGACTAGCTTGATAGCTATTATTATAAGAAAACTCAGCATACGGGAGAGATTCCTCCCATTTCTTGCCGAAGGAAATAACACAAGCTCGAAGCATATCTTCGAGAACTTGGTTGACACGTTCAACTTGCCCTTGTGACTGGGGATGAAACGCAGTACTGAAAGATAAGTGAGTCCCCATAGCTTCTTGGAAACTTTCCCAGAATCTTGAAGTGAATAAGATGCCATGGTCCGAACTGATAACCAGTGGAATACCGTGAAGTGAAACAATTCTGGACATGTAGAGAGTAGCAAGCTGACTAGCAGTGATTGTCTCTTTGACCGCCAGAAAATGGGCAACTTTGGAAAGCCGGTCAATGACGACAAGAATAGCATCATTACCTTTCTGCGATTTGGGAAATCCAGTGACGAAGTCCATTTCAACATGGTCCCATTTCCATTCAGGAATAGAGATAGGTTGCAGAGTTCGAGCAGGCCTTTGATGCTCTGCTTTGATTCGGCGACAAACGTCACACTCAGCAACATAACGAGCAATGTCCTGCTTCATATTAGACCACCAGAATCTTTGGCGAATATCCTGATACATCTTCGTACTACCATGATGGATGGACAGAGGCGTATCATGAGCTTCTTGCATAACCCTTTTAGTCTTATCCAGGTTTTTCTTCGAACATGGTACCACTAGGCGGCCTTTGAAATACAAGGCGCCATCGTCGGCGATAGTGAAGAATGAGGGCTTTCCTTCTGCTAGATGGCGTTTAATCTTATGGACTTGAGAGTCATAACCTTGAATAGTCTCTATACCAGCTACGAGATCTGGTACGACAGCCAGGGTATTTAGAGAACCCTTAGTAACAACAAGAAGATTCATCTTGCGGAACTCCAGGGGAGGGGGAGCGAGTGCTCCAGGAGGAACAATATGGAGGTTCGGCTTTCTAAATTCTTCGACAAGCGAGGGCTGAACTTTGTGAACCTGGAGGTGGTTGCAGTAAGACTTGCGGCTCAAGGCATCAGCCATTACATTAGCCTTGCCGGGGGTATATGATATACCCACGTCAAAGTCTGCAACAGTCTCCATCCATCTTTGCTGACGGAGGTTCAGATCTGGCTGAGTAAACAGATACTTCAGACTTTGGTGATCGGTGAAGATCTCGCAACGATTACCGAGAAGGTAGTGTCGCCACTGCTTCAGTGCATGAATGACAGCAGCAAGCTCGAGGTCGTGAACTGGGTAGTTTTCTTCGTGAGGGCGTAGTTGACGAGAGGCATAAGCAATCACTCTGCACTCTTGCATTATGACACAACCTAATCCTTGACGGGAAGCGTCGCAGTAAATGACGAAGTCCTTCTTAGTATTAGGTGGAGCAAGCACGGGGGCAGAAGTCAACTTGTCTTTGAGCGCCTGGAAACTTTCCTGACACTTGTCTGTCCATTCGAACTTGACACCCTTATGCAACAGATTAGTCAGAGGCCTGGCAATCTTGGAGAAGTTCTCGACGAATCAACGGCAATAGCTGGCGAGACCGAGAAAACTTCGGACTTGCTTGACATTCTTCGGAGGAGTCCAATCGAGAATAGCCTGAACTCGTTCAGGGTTGACGGCAATACCATCCTCGGAGATGACATGCCCAAGATAGGTTATTTCGGGGAGCCAGAATTCACACTTGGAATACTTAGCATACAGTTGATGCTCTCGAAGTTTTTCCAGCACAAGACGAAGATGTGCAGCATGTTCTTCTTCGTTCTTGGAAAATACAAGGATATCATCCAGATAAACCACGACAAACTTGTCGAGGTAATCCATGAATATATAGTTCATCAGACGAGAGAAGGTGGCGGGAGCATTCGTTAAGCCGAATGACATGACGGTGTACTCGTATGATCCATACCGAGTCACAAAGGCGGTTTTTGGGATGTCCTCCTCACGAACACGGATCTGGTGGTAACCCAACCTCATGTCGAGTTTGGAGAATACTGATGAGCCAGCCAGTTGATCATAAAGATCATTGATCCGAGGAAGAGGATATTTATTCTGAATGGTAGCTTGGTTTATAGGACGGTAGTCTTGGACTAATCGGTTTGTCGCATCCTTCTTCTTAACAAAGAGAGAAGGTGCTCCCCAAGGAGAGCAACTTGGGCGAATGAAACCTTTGACAAGATATTTGTCGATTTCCTCCTTAAGCTCAATGAGTTCATGCGGCGGCATCTTGTAGGGTCGTTTAGCTATAGGGGTAGTGTCGGGTTTCAAGTCGATGATGAATTCGACAGCTCTAGCAGGGAGAATCCCTGGAAGTTCTTCTGGGAAGACATCTTGGAATTCACGAACGACGGGAATGTTTCCAATGCCCTCGAGTGGTGCAGCGTTCAACGCATTCAAGGCATAAAGACGTGCCTCGGCGTTCTGAACTAGATGAGCTTGGTAAGCAATTATTTCATCAGTAGGGTGTAGCAAATGGATGACCTTAGTGGCGCAAACTATAGAAGCAGTATGCGCTTTCAACCAATCCATTCCCAGAATGAGGTCGATGCTACAGGACTTCAGTACGATGGGAGAGGCAAGGAATTCCTGTCCTTCAATTTCAACAGGAACATCGTGACTAACCATAGAGGTTTGACACTGGCCCGCAGGAGTGTGTACCACAATCGCAGTGTTCATCTCTTCGTATTTAATGCCATGCATGAATGCAAACTCAGCTGATATGAATGAATGCGATGCTCCTATATCAAATAAAACAGATGTTGGTACTGAATTTACGAGGAGTGTACCCATCACAGTAGCAGGCTGGTCTAGAACTTCATTGAGATCAACGTGGTTGGCATGAACACGACCATAAGACTTGGCATTGTTGTTGCGAGGCTGGTTGCTTCCACGGCCAGCTGTGGGGAGGGCCAGTTGATTCTGGTTCTGATTGCAATCCCTAGCACGGTGACCTGGCTGACCACACTTGTAGCAGAGACCATTATTGGGAGTGGGAACATGAGCTTGTGGTGGTGGAGCTGGAAGTATTGGCTGCCTAGTTGGAGGAGCAGGCAGACGAGGTGCAACATAGGTCTGCCTTGGGGCAGGTGCATTCGGCTGGTACATGCTGTTGGGAATCCATATCTTGCGCTTCTGCGAAGACGGGCCCGAAGATGAGCCCGTGTCACGGTTGCGCCTGTGAGAGCTCTGGTATTCCTGCAGACCAGTTTCGACATTGATGGCTTTGTTCACTAGAGTGGCGAAATCAGCAAAGTCATGCACTAGAAGTGCGAGCTTGATGTCAGCTTGAAGGCCATCACGGAACTTCTCCTGTCTGCGTGCATCAGTTGCAATGTCCTCTTCAGCATAGCGGGACAAGTCCAGAAACTCCCGCTGGTAAGCTTCCACAGTTTTGTTGCCTTGGGTGAGGTTGCGGAACTCACGCTTCTTACGGTCCATGACTCCCTGAGGAATGAAGCGAGCACGGAAGGCAGCTTGGAAGTCTGGCCAGGTGATGATTGTTCCAGCTGGCAGAGTACGCCTGTGGCTGTCCCACCATTGAGTTGTGGGTCCTTTCAGGAAGAAGGAAGCAAAGGTGACATAGCTGGCAGGGGCTACATCAGCAGACTCCATCTCATAGGTGATGTCACGGAGCCAGTCGTCAGCATCCAGAGGCTGAGTTGAGCTGCGGTACACGGTTGGGTTGAGGCGCATGAAATCTTGCAGAGTCACTTGGGTTGGCTGCTGGTTCATATTGGGGCGAGGAAACTGAGCCATAATATTCTCCATGAACTGACGATTCAGCTCAAACTGTTGCATCATCCCAGCCATGTACTCCGGCGGTGGTGGGGCGTTGCCACCACGACCACGACCACGACCACCTGGTCTAACCATCCTGCTAATATATAACAGTGGCAGTTCAGCATTGAGAAATTTGCGAAGACAAGAATCATTCATGATGAAACATGCACAACGAAAGCACCACGATAGATACTACATAGTAGTCGGCATATCTTACAAAAGAGATCATGCATAGAGTTCGTTACACAGTGATCAGTACATAGGCTAAGACATCATAGGCGGCACACAGGCTCGCGGCGAATGCATCTAACACTAATAAGCAAGTCTACGTCAGTCCCATGCGGTACTGCGGAGGTAGGTGTAACCCGACAGCTGGTAGTGACGCGAAGGGAGGACCTCCACGCGAGTAGCCTGGGTCCGCGGATACTCTGGTGCGGAACCCGATGCGCAGGTGGCAGGAGAGGACCCAATGCAAGAGAGTAGCCTCCCACATCTGGCCAGCCGACGCCCTGGGGCATCACGGTCCGGGCAGGGTAGATCGCAGAACGCGACAGATCCCCAGAGCGGACAGAGGGGTGCAACAGCGTCAGAGCACGATACAGGTGCTGACGGGTGGTGTACAACTCGTGGCGAAGAGCTCGGTTAGCTCTATCCAGCCCATCAACATGCAGAACCAGGTTCTGATGGTAGAAGGGCTCTCAGGTGACAGTGGAGTAGGCAGCAATGTAGTATCCCTCCGCACCAACATCGGATGCGATAGCAATGTGCCTGAAGGGGGAGGTATCCAACTCCTGATACTCTCCACGAAGACGTGTCAGAGCAGCATAAGCAGCATCGTGGACCGCCATATCAATAGTCACTCCAACACCATGAGCAGTGTGCAGCACAGTAGTGGAGTCATACTCCCGAGAGTAGAGGTGGACAATGGCACGGTACTGCTCTTGGTTGAAGTCCTGATACTCCTCATAGACGGTGTACTCAGGGTGCCAGCGATAACCCAGATAGGTCATCATCTCAACCAACACAGCAGGTGATCCTGAGGCACCAATGGCCATCGTGTGGCGCACGACCTGCCTCGTGGGTTCCATCTGAAAACAAGGATGTTTTCACAGGAGTCAAATGACAATGTGGATAATGTTCAAATACTACTCTAAAGAATAACTAGGGCTTATCCAACTTTGGGGTGAACATGGTCACGGGATCCTAGTGTTAGAGTTAGTAAAATCGTTTAACCCGAGTAGGAGAGAGTTCAGAGTCCCAGAGTAAGGATCGAGGAGTAAAAGATCCTAATACCACCCAAATGGCGACGTGTGCCCGTAAGGCACACAACCATGTTAGTAAAAATTTTGTAATGTCTAGACTCAACTTCGGCCAAGGAGTGTGGAAGGGGGATTCCTACAGGCAGTCGGCTCTGATACCAACTTGTGACGCCCCCAATTTGATCGTACACTAATCATACATGCAAACGTGTACGATCAAGATCAGGGACTCACGGGAAGATATCACAACACAACTCTACAAATAAAATAAGTCATACAAGCATCATATTACAAGCCAGGGGCCTCGAGGGCTCGAATACAAGAGCTCGATCATAGACGAGTCAGCGGAAGCAATAATATCTGAGTACAGACATAAGTTAAACAAGTTTGCCTTAAGAAGGCTAGCACAAACAGGGATACAGATCAAAAGAGGCGCAGGCCTCCTGCCTGGGATCCTCCTAAACTACTCCTGGTCGCCGTCAGCGGGCTGCACGTAGTAGTAGGCACCTCCCGAATAGTAGTAGTCGTCATCAACGGTGGCGTCTGGCTCCTGGGCTCCAACATCTGGTTGCGACAACCAGGTAGAAGGGATAGGGGGAAAAGAGGGAGAAAGCAACCGTGAGTACTCATCCAAAGTACTCGCAAGCAAGTCGCTACACTACATATGTATGCATTGGTATCAACTGGAATAAGGCTATCATATGTGGACTGAACTGCAGAATGCCGGAATAAGAGGGGGATAGCTAGTCCTTTCGAAGACTACGCTTCTGGCAGCCTCCATCTTGCAGCATGTAGAAGAGAGTAGACTGAAGTCGTCCAAGTATCATCACGTAGCATAATCCTAACCGATGATCCTCCCCTCGTCGCCCTGTGAGAGAGCGATCATTGGTTGTATCTCGCACTTGGAAGGGTGTGTTTTATTAAGTATCTGGTTCTAGTTGTCATAAGGTCAAGGTACAACTCCAAGTCGTCCTGTTACCGAAGATCACGGCTATTCGAATAGTTTAACTTCCCTGCAGGGGTGCACCACATAACCCAACACGCTCGATCCCATTTGGCCAAACACACTTTTCTGGGTCATGCCCGGCCTCGGAAGGTCAACACGTCGCAGTCCTACCTAGGCACAATAGAGAGGTCAGCACGCCGGTCTAAATCCTATGGCGCAGGGGTCTGGGCCCATCGCCCTTTGCACACCTGCATGTTGCGAATGCGGCCGGAAGCAGAACTAACCCCCTTAATACAAGAGCAGGCTTACGGTCCAATCCGGCGTGCGCCACTCAGTCGCTGACGTCACGAAGGCTTAGGCTGATACCACGACATCGAGAGCCCATAACTGTCCCCGCGTAGATGGTTAGTGCGTATAGGCCAGTAGCCAGACTCAGATCAAATACCAAGATCTCGTTAAGCATGTTAAGTATCCGCGAATGCCGACCAGGGCCAGGCCCACCTCTCTCCTAGGTGGTCTCAACCGGCCCTGTTGCTCCGCCTCAAAGTAAAAGTCGGGGGCCGTCGGGAACTCAGGCCCATCACTACTTGGATGGAGCCACCTGCCCTTCAGCCCCCATCTCCGAACATTATCATAAGTAATGTAACAGTATAAGTATATATCATATGCCCGTGATCACCTCCCGAAGTGATCACGGCCCAGTAGTATAGCATGGCAGATGGACAAGAGTGTAGGGTCACTGATGGAACACTAGCATCCTATACTAGGCATTTAGGATTGCAGATAAAGATAACAATAGTAGTAGCAAGGACAGGCTATGCATCAGGATAGGATAACGAAAAGCAGTAACATGCTACACTACTCTAATGCAAGCAGTAGAGAGAAGAATAGGCGATATCTGGTGATCAAAGGGGGGACTTGCCTGGTTGCTCTGGCAAGAGAGAGGGGTCGTCAACACTGTAGTCGAACTGGGTAGCAGCGGCGTCGGTCTCGGTGTCTAGCGAGAGAAGAGGGGGAAGAAACAATAAATATAATGCAAACAAATGCAAGACGATGCATGACATGACAAAGTGTGATGCTAGGTGTACCCTAACGCGGTATGAGGTGGTACCGGTGAGGGGGGGGGGGGAACATCCGGGAAAGTGTTCCCGGTGTTTCGCGTTTTCGGACAGATGAACCGAAGGAGGAAAGTTGCGTGTTTGCTATGCTAGGGATGCGTGGCGGACGAACGGGCTGCGTATCCGGGTTCGTCTCGTCGTTCTGAGCAACTTTCATGTAGAAAGTATTTTCATCTGAGCTACGGTTTATTTTATATTAGTTTTCAAAGATTTAAATCATTTTTAGGACTAATTTAAGTATTTTAATTCATCATTACCCAAAATAGTAAAAGATGACGTCAGCATGACATCATGCTGACGTCAGCAGTCAACTGAGCAGTTGACTGGGTCAACTATGTGTGGGACCCGCATGTCATTGATTGATTAGGCTAATCAGGGGGTTAATTAAGTTAACTAGTAATTAGGTTAATCTAATCAAGATTAATTAATTTATTCTTTAATTAATTAACTAATTATCATTTTAATTAATTTTAATTATTATTTATTAATTCATTTTTGTAAATTAATTTAATTAGTATTATTATTATTTTTATTTCGTTTTCGTTCACAGGAGGGTGGGCCCCGTTGTCTGTGGCACAGAGGCCTTGCGGGTCGGGCGCTGGGTGCGGGTGTGGTGCCCGTGCCCGAGGCCGAACGGGGCTGGCCTCGGACGCGGCCCGCGGCGTGGGCGCCGGCAGCCAGTGGGGGGGGGGCGAGCTGCGGTGGACGGGGCGAGGTCAGGGACAGCGCACGCGTGGTCTCGGCGAGGTGTGGGCGCGGCGGCCGTCAGCGGGGAAGGTGGGAGCAGCGCACGGGGAGGGGGGGGCTGCGGGCGGAGCGGAATAGCGGCGTTGCGGGACGCGAGGCAGGCGAGGCGCGGACGGGCGCGGTCGCTGCGGTGGCAGGGAGGCGGGGGGAAGCAGCACCAGGGCGCGGGCACGCGGCCATGCGGCGTTCACGGGAGGAGCCGTGCGGGGCGGGCGACGAGCGCGCGTGCGCGCGTGCGTGAGTGGCGGGCGGCCCGGAGCGTGAGCTCCGGCACGCGGGTGCAACCGAGCAGCGCGGCCGGCGAACGGAGAGAGAGGAGGGGCGCGGGGAGGCGCAGGCGCATGGTGAGCGCGGGCGCACGCGGCGAGCGCGAGGGAGAGGGAGGAAGCGAGGCGCGTGCTCACTGGGGCCATAGGGGAAATGGCAGCGGGGGTCGAGGGGGATGTCGGGGACGACGCGACGGAGAGGGGCAGGCCGGCGAGGGAGGTCCGGGCGGCGTCGAGCGACGGGAATCGGTGACGGGGTCGGGGTGTCGTTCCCCGATCCAGATCTAGCGGGGGGGGGGGAAGGGAACGAGAGAGAGAGTGGGGGTCGTGGGGGGTCTCGTCCCCGATCCAGATTGGATCGGGAGGGGGGGACGGCGTGGGGGGGGGGAGTGCGGGTGGTTGGGTTAGGGTTTGACCAGGGGTGGGGGGTTATGGGGGGAGTGGGGTGGCCGGCTGGGCCTTTGTCCAGTTGGGCCGGTGGTCGAATGGGCCGGCCAGTTGGGTCGGCTGGCCCGGGGGGGGGGGGGTTCTTTTCCTTTTCCCTTTTTTTGTTTGTTTTCTGTTTTCTTTTATTATTTCTTTCTTTTCTGTTTAAATCATTTTAAACCATTTAGCCATTTTATAAAAAGGTGTTTGTTGCCCCATAATTACCCTTGTAATATTCGGCAACCACCGAACATTTTTGTTTTAATTTTTGAAAACTTTTATTCTTGTCATAAGTTTGAAATTTGCATCTTGAACGGTTTCGAATCATTGCGAGGATTGCAACAGTAACCGAGGTGTCATGGAACGATTAGCGTGGGATTACTGTAGCATGATTATCCGGGCGTTACATTATCGCAAATCGTGTATGCATGTAACAAAATGTGCACGTGTGCATACTCACTTATAGTATGAAAAACTTATCTTTGTGTGCTATCTGATCCATGCATGGCAGGAGTCTTCGGGCAAGGCTTCATCGCCCACGACTTTATGGTGGAGAACACGGCCGGAGCCGCCAAGCACCAGGCGGTGGCGCTCCATTCTGAGTCTGACGGGCCGGTGATGTACTGGTGCGATATTCTGGGCTATCAGGATACGTTGTACGCCAGGAAGAAGATACAGTTCTACCACGAGTGCCACATCGAGGACACCGTGGACTTCGTGCTTGGCGACGCCACGACCATCTTCCTAAAATGCACCATCATCGCACGCCTTCCACTATGGAGACAAAAGAACACAATCACGTCTCAGGGGAGGACACCGAAGCAAGATCACATCGGCGAGTTCTGTTTCCAGTTCTGCGACGTTTCTGCACCGATGACCTCGCCCGAGCCGATCCACCGGTCGATACATACTTGGGATGCCCTTGGAAGCTGTGGTCCATGATAGTCTTCCACCGATGACCTCGCCTGAGCCAATGATGACATCAATTGAGGAACTCGAGGCATGGGCGGGGGGGGGGGCATAGCCCCCACCTTAGTATACTTGTTGAATAAAAAATTGTGTGTCAGATTTAAGGAAGTGGTGCCCGCCATGTAAGGCGTGCAATGCAATCTGTCTACATTTTGTTTCTTTTATTCTTACCCTCTTCTATCTCCTCTCAACGTCATTCCAATACTCATCAACATGAAGGGCTGACCACACCTACCGTGTGGTATTGTTTGTCATTTTCAATCATGCACGAATCCATCTGAATGCTTATCGCAGATCGTGTATGCATGTAACAAAATGTGCACGTGTGCGTACTCACTTATAGTACGAAAAACTTATCTTTGTGTGCTCTCTGATCCATGCATGGCAGGAGTCTTCGGGCAAGGCTTCATCGCCCACGACTTTACGGTGGAGAACACGACCGGAGCCGCCAAGCACCATGCGGTGGTGCTCCATTTTGAGTCTAACGGGTCGGTGGTGTACCGGTGCGCTATTCTGGGCTACCAGGATACATTGTACGCCAGGAAGAAGAGGCAGTTCTATCACGAGTGCCGCATCGAGGGCATCGTGGACTTTGTGTTTGGTGACGCCACAACCATCTTCCTAAAATGCACCATCATCGCACGCCTTCCACTACGGGGACAAAAGAACACAATCACGTCTCAGGGGAGGACACCAAAGCAAGATCACAACAACAGGTTTTGTTTCCAGTTCTGCGATGTTTCTGCACCGATGACCTCGCCCGAGCCGATCCACCGGTCGATACATACTTGGGACGGCCTTGGAAGTCACGGTCCATGGTAGTCTTCCACTGATGACCTCGCTTGAGCAGATGATGACATCAATTGAGGAACTCGGGCATGGGTGGTGGGGGTGGCCAGGGGGGGCACAGCCCCCACCTCAGTATACTTGTTGAGGAAAAAATTGTGGGTCAGATTTAAGGAAGTGGTGCCCATCGTGTAAGGCGTGCAATGCGAGCTGTCTACATTTTGTTTCTTTTATTATTCCCCTCTTTTTCTCCTCTCAACGTCATTCCAATACTCATCAACATGAAGGGCTGACCACACCTACCATGTGGTATCGTTTGTCATTTTCAATCATGCACGAATCCATCTGAACGCTTATAGCCTATCATGTATGCATGTAATAAAATGTGCATGTGTGCATGCTCACTCATAGTATGAAAAAATTATCATTGTGTGCTCTCTGATCGATGCATGGCAGCAGTCTTCGGGCAAGGCTTCATCGCCCACGACTTTACAGTGGAGAACACGGCCGGAGCCGCCAAGCACCAGGCGGTGGCGCTCCATTCTGAGTCTGACGGGTCGGTGTTGTACTGGTGCGCTATTCTAGGCTATCAGGATATGTTGTACGCCAGGAAGAAGAGACAGTTCTACCACGAGTGCCGCATCGAGGGCACCGTGGACTTCGTGTTTGGCGATGCCATGACCATCTTCCTAAAATGCATCATCATCGCACGCCTTCCACTATGGAAACAAAAGAACACAATCACGTCTCAGGGGAGGAAAACGAAGCAAGATCACAACGGCGAGTTCTGTTTCCAGTTCTGCGACGTTTCTGCACCGATGACCTCGCCCGAGTCGATCCACCGGTCGATACATACCTGGGATGCCCTTGGAAGCTATGGTCCATGGTAGTCTTCCACCGATGACCTCGCCTGAGCCAATGATGACATCAATTGAGTAACTCGAGGCATGGGCGGGGGGGGGGGGGGGGCACAGCCCCCACCTTAGTATACTTGTTGAAGAAAAAAAATTATGGGTCGTATTTACGGAAGTGGTGCGCACCATGTAAGGCCTACAATGCGATTTGCCTACATTTTGTTTCTTTCCTTCTTCCCCTCTTGTTTCTCCTCTCAACGTCATTCCAATACTTATCAACATGAAGGGCTGACCACACCTACCGTGTGGTATCGTTTCTTGTTTTCAATCATGCATGAATCCATCTGAATGCTTATCGCCGATCGTGTATGCATGTAACAAAATGTGCACGTGTGCATGCTCACTCATAGTACGAAAAACTTATCTTTGTGTGCTCTCTGATCGATGCATGGTAGGAGTCTTCGGGCAAGGCTTCATTGCCCACGACTTTACGGTGGAGAACGCGGCCGAAGCCGCCAAGCAGCATGCGGTGGCACTCCATTCTGAGTCTAACGGGTCGGTGGTGTACCGGTGCGCCATTCTGGCCTACCAGGATACGTTGTACGCCAGGAAGAAGAGACAGTTCTACCATGAGTGCCGCATCGAGGGCACCATGGACTTTGTGTTTGGCGACACCACAACCATCTTCCTAAAATGCACCATCATTGCACGCCTTCCACTACGGGGACAAAAGAACACAATCACGTCTTAGGGGAGGACACCGAAGCAAGATCACAACATCGGGTTCTGTTTCCAGTTCTGCGACGTTTCTGCACCGATGACTTCGCCCGAGCCGATCCACCGGTCGATACATACTTGGGACGCCCTTGGAATTAAGCTGCAGTCCATGGTAGTCTTCCACTGATGACCTTGCCCAAGCCGATGGTGACATCAATTGAGGAAATCGGGCATGGGCGGTGGGGGCGGCCGGGGGTGGGGGGGGGGGGGGGCACAGCCCCCACCTTAGTATACTTGTTGAAGAAAAAATTGTGGGTCGGATTTAAGGAAGTGGTGCCCGCCATGTAAGGTGTGCAATGCGATCTGTCTACATTCTGTTTCTTTTGGGGTAGAATTTTGAATATGTTAAAAATGTGACCTCAAGTACTTTTGCAAATAGGTATTTATACTTTGTAAAAATCACAACTAATTCATACTTGCATTGATTTTGACAAACTTTATATTTTTTTTATCAAAATCTGGAAAGGATTTTTTTTGGAACACTATGTTTTCAAATTTGAACTAACTAAGATCATTTTTGCCTCAAATTGTGTTCAAAATGCATTAAAAATAGCGGGCATGACCGTTCATAACTAGGGGTGAAATCTTGCAAACAATTTGTTGGGAAAATCACAAACTATGATGCATCTCTAGTTCAAATTTGATCTGGTTCCTGCTAGATTGACAGAAATCTGTCAATTTGACGAGGAGCGGATGGAAAACTTTTGAGTGGCAACCATTTGTTATTTGTACATAAAATATGGTATAATATTTTTTTAAATGATGTCGTCCAATTTTGCAACAAATATTTTGTAGATTCTTCACAAAAAACTATTTTTGGCACTCTGAAAATGGAAAATTATTTTTTTGTGCAAAAAATGAAAACCCTCTTCATCAATATTGTTTGCCATTCAAAGATGCACACTTGTACACAATATGATATCATTTTAACAAACTATTCCGTGAATATGTACATAACATTGGCCATTGAGGCTTGAAAGCCATGAATCTTCATACATGATAACTTATTTCTAAAAACACTTTTTAAAAATAATTGTCGTGTTTCAAGTTTGTTATTTTTTGGAAAATAGGTCACATATAATGATACAATGTGAAGGTTTTCCTTTTTCCTTTTTTATTTCTTATGCCGATTCCAAAATGCATTAAAAATGGTGGGCATGACCGTTCGTAGCTACGGGTGGAATCTTGCAAAACTTTTGTTGGATCTCTAATGGAATAGCTACTTCTGTACCTAAAAATGATTTTTTTCAAAAAATTCATGAGAAAACTATGATGCAGCTTCAGTTAAAATTTGACCCGGTTTCTAAAACCAGCAGAAATCTATCAATTTGATGAGGAGTGGATGGAAACCTTTTAAGTGGCAATCATTTGTTATTTGTACTAGCTTCATTGATTAGTATACTAGCTCAAGAACACTAGCTCTTACATGTCTCTTTGTTTCACACGAGTGATTGATGCTGCTTTATAGGACAATCATGATGTACTTGTGATTTAATGTCGAACATCAATTTGATAAGGCGATCACTTTTGTACTCCCTCCGGTCCTTTTTAGTTCGCATATAAGATTTGACTGAAGTCAAGCCTTGTAAAGTTTGACCAACTTTGTAGAAAAAAGTGCCAACATTCACAATCTGAAATCAATATCACTAGATGTGTCATGACTTAAAGTTTCATATTATATAACTTTAGCATGGCAGATGTTGATATTTTTTCATATAAATACGGTCAAACTTTATGAAGTTTGACTTCAGAGAATTCTAATATGCAAAGTAAAAAGGACCGGAGGGAGTATTTGTTGCAGTAGGCGCCCTCCAATTCCATGGACGACATTGACGACCTGGACATGCCCCAAGCTGAAGAGGACGTCCTCGAGTCCAACCTCAACCTCGACACAAGTCCAACCTGACCACGATGATGCCCCACACAAGGTCGGTCCCTCTTGTGTCTGAGTTTTTGTTCCCAAGTTATCAATGCTCTGTTCTGGCTAAGCAAAGTTGTTAGTGATGGGTGCACGTGTAACTTTACCCGAGATCGACGCTCCAGATGCTTTCCATGTTTTGCGTGTCAGCTGTGTTAATTATATGTTTGTTGCATTCATCATTGCACCATTCGCATTGCATCGACACTGTTGTCGTCATTTATTAAAAACTTGCATCCGCATGTTTTCATAAAACTCGTAGTCGTTCATGGTTGTCGCTTCTCCCTTTGTCTCCGTTGACCTTTTGTCAGGCCTCTTTGTCTTTGTAGAGCTCTCTCAAACCCCTCGCGCGCGCGTCCGAAACTTACCCGAATCCGACCCGCTCAGTCATCACCGTTGGATTCGGATCATCCCCAAACATCCCTAAGATATCTTCGGTTTTTCAATTGGAATTCCCTAGCCTATTTATTCACCGTCCGATCTAAATCGAAGGGCCTAAACCTATCTCTAATTCCTATATATATAGACCACCTACTTGGCCAACCCTAAAATCTAGGGGAGCTGTCCCATCCTCCTCGTCGTTGCCGCCACTCCACCTCCCACATTGGGATCCCCTCACCCAGCCAGCCACTGAGTGCCAGCCACCTCCTCCTTGGGATCTTCCCTGATCCAAACCCACAGCCAACCACCTTCCCCTTCGTTTGAGCCACCACTCAATCCAACCAGCGTCGATCCCCATCGGTCCAGCCGGCCACTACTCCATCGACCCGGGCCGAAGCCCATGGGTGAGCAGCCCCTTTCCTGTACACCGTTGTCCCAACCAGATTCGGCCCGATTCATGCTTTTTTCCGCGGAACAAATTTAGCTACTTTATCCAGAAACAACATATTTGCAAAAAAAACCCTCAACCATCATGCATATAATAACTCCACAATCGTGCATCGGATTAAAATGTTTTATACATGTAAAATGCTTAGAATTTCATCTAGTTTCATAATATCCATTTTCCATCCATGCTTAAAATGTTTAAATTGTTGTTTGCGTTATTTTGCATTAATGACATGCTAAATGATTTATTTCATAACTTAATAACCTTAGCTCCAAATTAAATAAACTTTATATTTATATGGGGTGGAAAATGTATAGATTAACATGGTTCACTTTATTTGCATGTTTAACAACAATGAAATATGGTTTAGGGAAGAATAGTACCAAATCCAAAATATGCACATGGGGATTTTTCGGAATTGTTGTTTGTTGTTCTGGCCTCATTTAAACTTGCCTAGATAGGTAGTTTTGTTATGCTTCACCTCTTTTCACGTTTAATAACATTTAATATTATTGGGTGCATAAATGAGAGCGAACTAAATAATTTGAATGTGGTGTTTCGTCAATATGCAACTCATTGCATATTGAGCTCCACTTAATTTGTAGCATCATTTATTGCACTTTGTCATGCCATGCTTCATTAAACCGGACATGTATCATACTTGCTTGTGCATCATGCCATGTTTATGCTTGTTGGTTTACCATGTTTTTGCTTCTTTCCGGTTGTGCTTCTTCTCTATAGTTCCGATATCGTTGCGATTGTGGGGATTCGTTTGACTAGCCCGTTCGTCTACTTCATGGATTCGATCTTCTTCCGAGCAGGATTTTAGGCAAGATGAATGTTACCTTGGATATCACTACTATCTTTGGTTGCTAGTTGTCTCGATGTTATCTCTATGTCGCGCTACTTACCACTTGTTTATCAAGCCTCCTAAATTGCCATGTTAAGCCTCTAACCTTTTCCACTATCCCAGCAAACCATTGTTTGGCTATGTTACCGCTTTGCTCAGCCCCTCTTATAGCGTTTCTAGTTGCAGGTGCAATTGCAGGTTGTTCCATGCTGGGACATGGATATCATGGGATATCACAATATCTCTTATTTAATTAATGCATCTATATACTTGGTAAAGAGTGGAAGGCTTGACCTTTTACTTGGTGTTTTGTTCCACTCTCGCCGCCTTAGTTTTCGTCATACCAGTGTTATGTTCCTTGATTTTGCGTTCCTAACACGGTCAGGGTTTATGGGCTCCCCTTGATTCTTCGCCTAAAGTAAAGCTTTCCTGAGTAGATCCAACATTGGTTTTACCATTTGCCTAATAACAACTAAAACTTGCATAGGGACTTACCGGTACTCGAGGATTCTTAATCAACAACCCGGGCCAGTGCTCGACATGAGTGTTGGTCCACCTACCTAGAAGTTGGCGGTGCCGCCTCGGGGCAACTCGAGGTATTTGGCTATCGTCCACTTAGCATAGACGGATGAGTCCGTAGATAGAGAGCGCGCGGCTCTGGACACGGATCTAAGTCACCGAGAGATCTCCTTGGGATAGTTTTCCTTTCCTCGAATAACTTGTGCACTGGGATTCCGAAAACACTCGGGTTGTCCCTAGATGGAGGTTTTACCTTCGCGGATCGTGAGAGTCTGTGATGGAATAAGTTGGGACACCCCTACAGGGTTAAATCTTATCGAAAGTTGTGCCCATGGTTATGTGACAGATGGAAAATTTATAATATCTGATTGTAGAGAACTCGACACCAGATACGAAATAAAATACACCAACCGCATGCGTAACCGTGACCGTCTCTTTTCGAGTGAGTTTGAGAAGAGAACACGGTGGGGTTATGTTTGACTCGTAAGTAGTTCAGGATCGCTTCTTGATCATTCTAATTTGCGACCATTATGTGTAGTTTCTCTTCTTACTCTTGTACTCGTAAGTTAGCCACCATGCAAATGCTTAGTGCTGCTACAACCTCATCACTTATCCATTCCATATCCATTATGCTTTGCTAGTCTTAATACCCATGGTAATGGGATCGCTGAGTCCTCGTGGCTCATAGATTACTACAACAACAGTTGCAGGTACATGTAATGCGATGATATAACGTGAGAGCGATGCTTGCTTGTCATGGAGTTCTTCTGCTTCTTCTTCTTCGATCAAGGGATAGGTTCCTGGTTGGGAGCCTGGGATTAGTAGGGTGGATGTCGTTTTTATTTTTGGTTTGATTTCATCCGCAGCCGGATCCTGCTCTTCTGTATGATGATTGTTAAGTATTGATGTATTCATGTTGTAGCTTGTGGCGAGTGTAAGCCTTTATCTTGTATTCTCATCTATTCAGTACATGGTATGTTGTAATGATATCCACCTTGCTATGTCCTTGAAATGTGATTGTACCCCAATCATGGGTTCATCACATGATTGGGATAGAATCGCATCTTGGGCGCTACAGCACGTGTGTGTACGGCACTTGATAGACGCACCGTCAAATGTTTTTGCCGACGGGTATATATGCCGACAGCTACCGTTGACGTAGGCCATCTATGCCGACAGGCAGGGAAGGTATACCGACGCTATTGATGCCGACGGTCACCGCTGAGGACATGTGGAATGTGACACAAACCGACAATGACATCAATGAAGGAACTCGGGACATGAGGTGGTGGGGCGGGGGGTGGGGTGGGGCACCGCCCCCGCCTTGGTATACTTGTTGAAGAAAAAAATTATGGCTCGGATTTAAGGAAGTGGTACCCGCCGTGTAAGGTGTGTAATGCGATCTATCTACAGTTCGTTTCTTTTCTTCTTCCCCTCTTCTTTCTCCTCTCATCTACAGAGGATTTATGGGAGTAGTAAATCGTGTAGAGGATTCTCGATGATTCCATTTCACAGTCACCAAACAACAGAAGCACAAACCGGATCCGGCGGCAGCACTGAGGACTAACTCCACGGCCAACGGTGACGCGGCCTCCGCAAGCGCCGGCGCGGGGGAGTAGAAGGTACTCCACCCTTCTGTTTCTTTGCTTAGAGTTTCTCTATAAATTTCTTCACATCTTCCTTTGTTGGAAACACTATAGGATAATCATTAAAGGTTCATCCTCGAATTTGGAAAATCCATCTCTCGATGTAAGCAACTAACTGTGCTATTTTGTGCAACAGATATATAGTGTTACATTCTGGAGAGTATACTGCAGGCAAAAGAGAAACCAACGAATCTACCCTTTGCACTTCTGAAGAAAATCACACAAGATTTCTCTGAAGAGCGAGAAATTGGCCAAGGTGGATTCGGAACCACTTATAAGGTGAATTTTTCTTCTGAATAAAATTATGTGTATAGCACCTAAGATCATAAATATCTCAAGGACATCAATGTACTGCCTGAAGAATGAAGTGCAGATTTTCATATTATCTATAAATGTAAAAAAAATCATAGCTCTACATTTTGATCATGCAAATTCTGTCCCAGAATTTACTTACGGGTGATGTTAGAAAACATGGACAGAAAGTCTTAAGTAACAACTTAGTGTATAGAAAAATTCTACTGCACAAAACCCAAATGAACAAATTTACATGTTCACATTTCACTCGACTATGTACATTTGTGAAAAAAAATTAAGTTTCTGGAAAGCTTCAGAATGTGTGCTGTTTCACTATAGCACAGAAGCACCGGATATAAATCTTAGCATTCACATAAAACGCGGATAATTGATTCAGGATGCATTGGCACAACCTCTAAGCACTATTCTAATGTTCTAAAAAGAATAGTATGGAGAGCAACTTGAAAATTTCAGTCTATCCTGGTAGTTCATTGCCAAGTCAGATTCATTTGGTAGTATGTAACTAAACTTGAGTTCATTGGGAATGTGCAGACTCTTTTTTATTTTACTGCACCGCACTTTCAATTTTTTCACGGATGGCTAAATAGCTCTCGATGCTTAAATAGGGCGTTCTGTGAAAAGGAAATGTTGCTATAAAGAGGATCATGAACAACTACATGATCGATGAGAAGCTATTTTATCGTGAGGTTAACAGTCTTTTGAAGGTTAACCATAAAAATGTTGTTCGGTTTCTTGGCTTATGCGCTAATACTGAGTAGGTAGCAATAAAAATTGAAGGTAAAAGAGAATATATTTATGCAGAAGTAAGAGAAAGATTGCTCTGTTTCAAGTATATCAGCAACGGAAACCTACAAAATTATATTACCGGTATGAGATGTTGCATTTGATGCAACTCTTCTATTTCCTTATTATCTTTTTTTCCATGCACTTCTACTTTCCAAGTCAATGTCGACAAACACAAATTTACTGAACAAAACAAATTCAAATAAGATGTTTGAAGATTCCATGCTACTGTTTTTTTCAGTCTACAGATGAATTCAGGGGACTTGAATGTTAAACATCATCATATGCGGCATATTGGAGATAAGGCTAGGTATATTAGAGATAAGGTTAGGAGGTAGTTTGTATTGAGATATTCTTGTAACCATCTCCTCCTTTCTTCTCTCACAAGATGTATCCTAGATTCTCTCTTATCTCTCTCCCTAAAACCGCATGCATGCCATCTAGGGTTTCGGCTCCCCTGCTATATAACGTGAACATGTCGCCCTCAACAAGGGTAAGACGTTTTACCGCTCGCACATGGTAATCAGAGCCCCTCTTCTTCAACTCATCTAGCTACCAAAAACCATCTGTGCCAAAGCCACCATGTCTTCCTCCTCCGGCGCTTCCCTCCCGGCTAGTCTCAATGGCCAGGTCACCGAGAAGCTATCCCACACGAACTACTTGCTGTGGCGCACGCAGATGATCCCTCAACTGCGTGGCGCCGGGGTCTTCGGCTACGTCGACGGCACCCAGCCGGAGCCGGCAAAGCTGCTCGTCACCACCGACAAGGAAGGCAAGCAGACTTCAATGCCCAACCCTCTCCACCCAACCTGGGTCCGGGAGGACCAACAGGTCCTTGGCTACCTGCTGAGCAACCTCACAAAGGAGGTGCTCCTCACGGTGACCACGGTCACCACCGCGGGCGCGCTCTGGGCGACGCTCGCCGGCATGTACTCGTCACAATCGGTGAGTCGCATCAACAATATTCGCACCTCTCTCATCAATGCGCAGAAGGGCAACCTCTCCGCCGCCTCCTACTTCGCCACCATGCGTGGCTACGCCGATGAGCTGGCCGTGGCGGGCAAGGCGATCCTCGACGATGAGCTCATCTCCTACATCATCCACGGGCTCGATGCTGACTACCAGCCTCTGATCTCTGCTCTGGACGCTCGCGTAACCCCTGTCACCCTCGACGAGTTGTTTGCTATGCTCTCCAACTTTGATCCGAGGATGGTGCACTTCCACGGGTCCAGCGGCGGCGGCTTCAAATCCTCCGCCAACTCGGCCTCTCGCGGTCGTGGCGGCTCCTCTCGGCGTGGCGGCTCCTCCCGTGGCAGGGGGAGGTCCAGTGGAGGCGGAAACGGCAGCGGCTCCAACTCCCGCAATGGCGACGGGCGTGCTTCCTCCAACAACCGAACTCGCCGCGGTGGCGGCAACCCTCGCGCACGCCCTGATGCTCCTCGCTGCCAGATATGTGGCAAGTTGGGGCACACAGCAAAAGATTGCTGGTACCGCTATGAAGAGGATGACGACTCCTCTCAAGATGATGACAAGGTGGCGGCGGCTGCAGACGTGCCAGACCGGCCAACGACGGACGCACGTGTGGACCAGGCCTCGGCTGGTGGCTTGCCCAATGCCACGCGGCGGCGTCCCACTGGAGCGGGCGGCGTGCGCTTCCCTGACCAACCGCACTGCTACAAGCGGCGGGCCCAGGCGCGGCCGACCGGCGCGGGTGCGGGTTCCAGTGCTGATCCGACCAGCCAGGAGGGCGCGGGCTTCGATACTGATCCTCGTGGCCCCATGCAATCATTGGCTCATGACGAGCCCGTTGGCGCGTCAGGAGGTGCGCCAGGATCTTCTGCAGCTGATATAACCTCGTCGCCACGTGCTGAAGCCACAGAGGATCCAGTGCGGGTGTCAGGCGAATCTGCCTTGGGATTGCCTGCACCAGGGACTCCTGTGCGCGGCTTTGGATCTTCTGCACCGGCTGATTCTGCAGTACAGTCCAGGCGGCTCACACGGCTACAAAAAGGTGTAACTCAACCCCTTAACTACAAAAATCTAAGCAAATATGGCCTAGTTTGTTCTACAGATGAACATGTCGAACCAAGAACTTTGGATGAGGCACTTGGAGATGATAAGTGGAGAAAAGCAATGATGGAAGAATATGTGGGACTGAAGAAAAATAAAACATGGCATTTGGTTCCCCCACGGCAAGGTAAAAATCTTATAGATTGCAAGTGGGTGTTCAGAGTTAAAAGGAAATCTGATGGAACTATTGATAGATACAAGGCTAGGCTTGTTGCCAAAGGTTTTAAGCAAAGATATGGTATTGATTATGAGGATACATTTAGTCCAGTTGTAAAAGCTGCCATCATTCGCCTTGTTCTGTCTATTGCTGTATACAGAGGATGGAGTCTCAGACAGCTAGATGTCCAAAACGCGTTTCTTCATGGTGTTCTGGAAGAAGAGGTGTATATGAAACAACCTCCTGGGTTTGAGAGCAAGTCTAATCCCTCGTTTGTGTGCAAACTTGATACAGCACTCTATGGCTTGAAGCAGGCTTCAAGGGCGTGGTATTCCCGTCTTAGTCACAAGATGCAATCACTTGGTTTTGTCCCTTCCAAGTCAGACACCTCACTGTTTATTCACAATAAACTCAATGCATGCATATTTGTTCTCATATATGTTGATGATATTATTGTTACAAGTTCATCTAGTGAGGCCATTGCATCATTGTTGAAGGATTTAAGTGCAGAATTTGCTCTCAAGGATCTTGGAGATTTGCATTTTTTTTCTTGGGATTGAGGTGAAGAAACACAAGGATGGACTTCACCTCCCTCAAGAGAAGTATGCAACCGATTTGGTAAGAAAGGCAGGCTTGCAAGGTTGTAAACCCTCTTTCACTCCATTATCTAGCTCAGAAAAGTTATCTCTCACAGAAGGGCAACTCTTGAATCAAGAGGATAGCACAAAGTACAGGAGTTTGGTAGGTGCATTGCAGTACTTGACTTTAAGAAGGCCTGATATCTCATTTGCTGTCAACAAGGTATGTCAGTTTCTGCATGCTCCCACCACTGTGCATTGGACTGCTGCAAAACGCATTGTCAGATATGTCAAACATACTTTGAGCATTGGTCTCAACTTCAGCAAGTCATCCTCAACTCTTGTTAGTGCTTTCTCTGATTCTGATTGGGCAGGTTGTCTGGATCACATACGCTCCACTAGCGGATTTGCAATATTTTTTGGACCAAACTTGATTTCATGGTGTGCAAGAAAACATGCCACAGTGTCTAGGTCTAGCACAGAGGCAGAGTACTGTTGGAAATATGCCCTAGAGGCAATAATAAATTAATTATTATTATATTTCCTTATTCATGATAATCGTTTATTATCCATGCTATAATTGTATTGATAGGAAACTCAGATACATGTGTGGATACATAGACAACACCATGTCCCTAGTAAGCCTCTAGTTGACTAAATCGTTGATCAATAGATGGTTACGGTTTCCTAACCATGGACATTGGATGTCGTTGATAACGGGATCACATCATTAGGAGAATCATGTGATGGACAAGACCCAATCCTAAGCCTAGCACAAAGATCGTGTAGTTCAATTGCTAGAGCTTTGCCAATGTCAAGTATCTCTTCCTTCGACCATGAGAGCGTGTAACTCCTGGATACCGTAGGAGTGCTTTGGGTGTATCAAACGTCACAACGTAACTGGGTGACTATAAAGGTGCACTACAGGTATCTCCGAAAGTATCTATTGTTTTATGCGGATCGAGACTGGGATTTGACACTCCGTGTAAACGGAGAGGTATCTCTGGGCCCACTCGGTAGGACATCATCATATGCGCGATGTGACCAAGGAGTTGATCACGGGATGATGTGTTACGGAATGAGTAAAGTGACTTGCCGGTAACGAGATTGAACAAGGTATTGGATACTGACGATCGAATCTCGGGCAAGTAACATACCGATAGACAAAGGGAATTGAATACAGGATTGATTAAGTCCTTGACATCGTGGTTCATCCGATGAGATCATCGTGGAACATGTGGGAGCCATCATGGGTATCCAGATCCCGCTGTTGGTTATTGACCAGAGAACGTCTCGGTCATGTCTGCATGTCTCCCGAACCCGTAGGGTCTACACACTTAAGGTTCGATGACGCTAGGGTTATAAAGGAAGTTTGTATGTGGTTACCGAATGTTGTTCGGAGTCCCAGATGAGATCCCGGACGTCACGAGGAGTTCCGGAATGGTCCGGAGGTAAAGATTTATATATGGGAAGTCCTATTTTGGCCACCGGAAAATGTTCGGGATTTTTCGGTATTGTACCGGGAAGGTTCTAGAAGGTTCCGGAGTGGGTCCCACCTGCATGGGGGGACCCACATGAACGTGGGTAGTGGGGGAAAGGCCCCACACCCCTGGTCAAGGCGCACCAAGATCCCCCCTTACAAGGAATAAGATCATATCCCGAAGGGATAAGATCAAGATCCCTAAAAAGGGGGGATAACAATCGGTGGGGAAGGAAATGATGGGATTTCTTTCCTCCCACCTTGGCCAACGCCCCAATGGACTTGGAGGGCAAGAAACCAGCCCCTCCACCCCTATATATAGTGGGGAGACGCATGGGAGCTACACACGAAGTTCTGGCGCAGCCCTCCCCCTCTCCCAAGTCGTCCTCCTCTCCCGCGGTGCTTGGCGAAGCCCTGCAGGATTGCCACGCTCCTCCACCACCACCACGCCGTTGTGCTGCTGCTGGATGGAGTCTTCCTCAACCTCTCCCTCTCTCCTTGCTGGATCAAGGCATGGGAGACGTCACCGGGCTGTACGTGTGTTGAACGCGGAGGTGCCGTCCGTTCGGCACTTGATCATCGGTGATTTGAATCACGACGAGGACGACTCCTTCAACCCCGTTCACTTGAACACTTCCGCTTAGCGATCTACAAGGGTATGTAGATGCACTCTCCTTCTACTCGTAGCTGGTTTCTCCATAGATAGATCTTGGTGACACGTAGGAAAATTTTGAATTTCTGCTACGTTCCCCAATAGTGGCATCATGAGCTAGGTCTATTGCGTAGATTCTTTGCACGAGTAGAACACAAAGTAGTTGTGGGCGTTGATGTTGTTCAATATGCTTACCGTTACTAGTACAATCTTGTTTCGACGGTATTGTGGGATGAAGCGGCCCGGACCGACCTTACACGTACTCTTACGTGAGACAGGTTCCACCGATTGACATGCACTTGGTGCATAAGGTGGCTAGCGGGTGCCAGTCTCTCCCACTTTAGTCGGAACGGATTCGATGAAAAGGGTCCTTATGAAGGGTAAATAGAAATTGGCATATCACATTGTGGTTTTGCGTAGGTAAGAAACGTTCTTGCTAGAAACCCATAGCAGCCACGTAAAACATGCAAACAACAATTAGAGGACATCTAACTTGTTTTTGCAGGGTATGCTATGTGATGTGATATGGCCAAAAGGATGTGATGAATGATATATGTGATGTATGAGATTGATCATGTTCTTGTAATAGGATTCACGACTTGCATGTCGATGAGTATGACAACCGGCAGGAGCCATAGGAGTTGTCTTTATTTATTGTATGACCTGCGTGTCATTGAAGAACGCCATGTAAACTACTTTACTTTATTGCTAAACGCGTTAGTCATAGAAGTAGAAGTAGTCGTTGGCGTGACAACTTCATGAAGACACGATGATGGAGATCATGATGATGGAGATCATGGTGTCATGCCGGTGACAAGATGATCATGGAGCCCCGAAGATGAAGATCAAAGGAGCTATATGATATTGGCCATATCATGTCACTACACTATTTGATTGCATGTGATGTTTATCATGTTTATGCATCTTGTTTGCTTAGAACGACGGTAGTAAATAAGATGATCCCTTACAACAATTTCAAGAAGTGTTCTCCCCTAACTGTGCACCGTTGCTACAGTTCGTCGCTTCTAAGCACCACGTGATGATCGGGTGTGATGGATTCTTACGTTCACATACAACGGGTGTAAGATAGTTTTACACAGCGAAAACACTTAGGGTTAACTTGACGAGCCTAGCATGTACAGACATGGCCTCGGAACACGGAGACCGAAAGGTCGAGCATGAGTTGTATAGTAGATACGATCAACATGAAGATGTTCACCGATGATGACTAGTCCGTCTCACGTGATGATCGGACACGACCTAGTTGACTCGGATCATGTAATCACTTAGATGACCAGAGGGATGTCTATCTGAGTGGGAGTTCATAAGATGAACTTAATTATCCTAAACATAGTCAAAAGACCTTTTGCAAATTATGTCGTAGTTCACGCTATAGTTCTACTGTTTTAGTTATGTTCCTAGAGAAAATATAGTTGAAAGTTGACAGTAGCGATTATGCGGACACTAGAACACTTATGTCCTTAATGCACTGCTTAGTGTGCTGAACCCCAAACGTCGTTTGTGGATGTTTCAAACATCGAACATACACGTTTTGATAACTACGTGATAGTTCAGTTAAATGGTTTAAGTAGAGGCACCAAAGACGTTTTCGAAACGTCGCGGAACATATGAGATGTTTCGAGGGCTGAAATTGGGATTTCAGGCTCGTGCCCACGTCAAGAGGTATGAGACCTCCGACAATTTTCTTAGCCTACAAACTAAGGGAGAAAAGCTCAATCGTTGAGCTTGTGCTCAGATTGTCTGAGTGCAACAATCACTTGAATCGAGTGGGAGTTGATCTTCCAAATGAGATAGTGATGTTTCTCCAAAGTCATTGCCACCAAGCTGCTAGAGCTTCGTGATGAACTATAACATATCAGGGATAGATATGATGATCCTTGAAATATTCATGATGTTTGACACCGCGAAAGTAGAAATCAAGAAGGAGCATCAATTGTTGATGGTTGGTGAAACCACTAGTTTCAAGAAGGGCAAGGGAACAAAGGGATACTTCATGAAACGGCAATTCAGCTGCTGCTCAAGTGAAGAAACCCAAGGTTGAACCCAAACCCGAGACTAAGTGCTTCTGTAATAAGGGGAACAACCACTGGAGCAGCATTACCCTAGATACTTGGTAGATGAGAAGGCTGGCAAGGTCGATAGAAGTATATTGGATATACATTATGTTAATGTGTACTTTACTAGTACTCCTAGTAGCACCAGGGTATTGGATACCGGTTCGGTTGCTAAGTGTTAGTAACTCGAAATAAAAGCTACGGAATAAACGGGGACTAGCTAAAGGTTAGCTGACGATATGTGTTGGAAGTGTTTCCAATGTTGATATGATCAAGCATCGCACGCTCCCTCTACCATTGAGATTTGGTGTTTGCGTTGAGCATAGACATGATTGGATTATGTCTATCGCAATACGGTTATTCATTTAAAGAGAATAATGGTTACTCTATTTATTTGAATAATACCTTCAATGGTCTTGCACCTAAAATGAATGGTTTATTGAATCTCGATCGTAGTGATACACATTTTCATGCCAAAAGATATAAGATAGTAATGATAGTACCACTTACTTGTGGCACTGCCATGTAAGTCATAATGGTATAAAACGCATGAAGAAGCTCCATGTTGATGGATCTTTGGACTCACTCGTTTTTGAAAAGTTTGAGACATGCGAACCATGTCTATTGGTGTATATGCATGAAGAAACTCCATGCAAATGGACCGTTTGGACTCACTTGATTTTGAATCACTTGAGATATGCAAATCATACCACATGGGCAAGATGACTGAAAAGCCTCGTTTTCAGTAAAATGGAACAATATAGCAACTTGTTGGAAGCAACACATTTTGATGTGTGCAGTCCAATGAGTGCTGAGGCATGCAGTGAATATCGTTATGTTCTTACTTCACAAATGATTCGAGTAAATGTTGAGTATATTTACTTGATGAAACACAAGTCTGAATTATTGAATGATTCAAGTAATTTCAGAGTGAAGTTGAAGATCATTGTGACAAGAGGATAAAATGTCTATGATATGATCATAGAGATGAATATCTGAGTCACGAGTTTTGGCACACAATTAAGACATTGTGGAAATTGTTTCGCAATTAATACCGCCTGGAAAACCATAGTGCGATGGTGTGTCCGAACATCATAGTTGCACCCTATTGGATATGATGCATACCATGATGTCTCTTACCGAACTGCCACGATAGTTTATGGGTTAGGCATTAAAGACAACCACATTCACTTTAAATAGGGCACCACGTAATTCCGATGAGATGACACCGTATGAATTATGGTTTAGAGAAACCTAAGTTGTCGTTTCTCAAAGGTTTGGGGCTGCGACGCTTATGTGAAAAAGTTTCAGGATTAAGCTCGAACCCAAAGCGGATAAAGTACATCTTCATAGGACACCCAAAACAGTTGGGTATACCTCCTAATTCAGATCCGAAAGCAATATGAATTGTTTCTAGAATCGGGTCCTTTCTCGAGGAAAGGTTTCTCTCGAAAGAATTGAGTGGGAGGATGGTGGAGACTTGATGAGGTTATTGAACCATCACTTCAACCAGTGTATAGCAGGGCACAGGAAGTTGTTCCTGTGGCACCTACACCAATTGAAGTAGAAGCTTATGATAGTGATCAAGTCACTCCCAAACCTCGTAGGGTGACAAGGATACGTACTACTTCAGAGTGGTACAGTAATCTTGTCTTGGAAGTCATGTTGCTAGACAACAATGAACCTACGAGCTATGGAGAAGCGATGGTGGGCCTGGATTCCGATAAATGGCTCAAGGCCATAAAATCCGAGAGAGGATCCATGTACGAAAACGAAGTGTAGACTTTGGAAGAACTACTTGATGGTCGTAAGGCTGTTAGGTACATATGGATTTTAAAAGGAAGATGGACGATAATGGTAAATGTCACCATTAAGAAAGCTCAACTTGTCGTTAAGATGTTTTCTGACAAGTTCAAGGAGTTGACTACGGTGAGACTTTCTCACTCGTAGCGATGCTAAGAGTCTGTTGGAATTATATTAGCGATTACTGCATTATTTATGAAATCTTGCAGATAGGATGTCAAAACATTGTTTCCTCGACGATTTTCTTGAGGAAAGGTTGTATGTGATACAACCGGAAGGTTTTGTCAATCCCGAAAGATGCTAATAAGTATGCAAAACTCCAGCAATCCTTCTAAGGACTGGAGTGAGCATCTCAGAGTTGGAATGTATGCTTTGATGATGATCAAAGATTTTGGTGTATACAAAGTTTATGAGAAACTTGTATTTCCAAAGAAGTGAGTGGGAGCACTATAGAATTTCTGATGAGTATATGTTGTTGACATATTGATGATCAGAAATGAATTTCTGGAAAGCCTGGATTAAGCTATTTGAGCATTAAGCATCAAGATCTATAAGGATAGATCAAAACGCTTAATGGTACTTTCAAATGAGCACATACCTTGACATGATCTTGAAGGTGTTCAAGATGGACCAGTCAAAGAAGGAGTTCTTGCCTGAGTTGTAAGGTACGAAGTTAAGACTTAAAGCTCGACCACGGCAGAATAGAGAGAAAGGACGAAGGTCGTCCCCTATGCTTAAGACGTAGGCTCTACAGTATGCTATGCTGTGTACCGCACCTGAAGTGTGCCTTGCCATGAGTTAGTCAAGGGGTACAAGAGTGATCCAAGAATGGATCACAGACAGCGGTCAAAGTTATCCTTAGTAACTAGTGGACTAAGGAATTTTCTCGATTATGGAGGTGGTAAAAGAGTTCGTCGAAAAGGTTACGTCGATGCAAGCTTAACACCTATCCGGATAGCTCTAAGTAGAGATACCGGATACGTATAATGGGGCAACAATTTAGAATAGCTCCAAGTGGAACAGTTATTTGGAATAGCTCCAAATAGAGCGTGGTAGCTGCATCTAGGAGATGACATAGAGATTTGTAAAGCACACACGGATCTGAAAGGTTCAGACCCGTTGACTAAAACCTCTCTCACAAGCAACATGATCAAACATAAAACTCATTGAGTGTTAATCACATAGTGATGTGAACTAGACTACTGACTCTAGTAAACTCTTGGGTATTAGTCACATGGCGATGTGACCTGTGAGTGTTAATCACATGGCGATGTGAACTAGATTATTGACTCTAGTGCAAGTGGGAGACTGTTGGAAATATGCCCTAGAGGCAATAATAAATTGATTATTATTATATTTCCTTGTTCATGATAATCGTTTATTATCCATGCTATAATTGTATTGATAGGAAACTCAGATACATGTGTGGATACATAGACAACACCATGTCCCTAGTAAGCCTCTAGTTGACTAGCTCGTTGATCAATAGATGGTTACGGTTTCCTAACCATGGACATTGGATGTCGTTGATAACGGGATCACATCATTAGGAGAATCATGTGATGGACAAGACCCAATCCTAAGCCTAGCACAAAGATCGTGTAGTTCAATTGCTAGAGCTTTGCCAATGTCAAGTATCTCTTCCTTCGACCATGAGAGCGTGTAACTCCTGGATACCGTAGGAGTGCTTTGGGTGTATCAAACGTCACAACGTAACTGGGTGACTATAAAGGTGCACTACAGGTATCTCCGAAAGTATCTATTGTTTTATGCGGATCGAGACTGGGATTTGTCACTCCGTGTAAACGGAGAGGTATCTCTGGGCCCACTCGGTAGGACATCATCATATGCGCAATGTGACCAAGGAGTTGATCATGGGATGATGTGTTACGGAACGAGTAAAGTGACTTGCCGGTAACGAGATTGAACAAGGTATTGGATACCGACGATCGAATCTCGGGCAAGTAACATACCGATAGACAAAGGGAATTGAATACGGGATTGATTAAGTCCTTGACATCGTGGTTCATCCGATGAGATCATCGTGGAACATGTGGGAGCCATCATGGGTATCCAGATCCCGCTGTTGGTTATTGACCGGAGAACGTCTCGGTCATGTCTGCATGTCTCCCGAACCCGTAGGGTCTACACACTTAAGGTTCGATGACGCTAGGGTTATAAAGAAAGTTTGTATGTGGTTACCGAATGTTGTTCGGAGTCCCGGATGAGATCTCGGACGTCACGAGGAGTTCCGGAATGGTCCGGAGGTAAAGATTTATATATGGGAAGTCCTATTTTGGCCACCGGAAAATGTTCGGGATTTTTCGGTATTGTACCGGGAAGGTTCTAGAAGGTTCCGGAGTGGGTCCCACCTGCATGGGGGGACCCACATGAACGTGGGTAGTGGGGGAAAGGCCCCACACCCCTGGTCAAGGCGCACCAAGATCCCCCCTTACAAGGAATAAGATCATATCCCGAAGGGATAAGATCAAGATCCCTAAAAAGGGTGGATAACAATCGGTGGGGAAGGAAATGATGGGATTTCTTTCCTCCCACCTTGGCCAACGCCCCAATGGACTTGGAGGGCAAGAAACCAGCCCCTCCACCCCTATATATAGTGGGGAGACGCATGGGAGCTACACACGAAGTTCTGGCGCAGCCCTCCCCCTCTCCCAAGTCGTCCTCCTCTCCCGCGGTGCTTGGCGAAGCCCTGCAGGATTGCCACGCTCCTCCACCACCACCACGCCGTTGTGCTGCTGCTGGATGGAGTCTTCCTCAACCTCTCCCTCTCTCCTTGCTGGATCAAGGCATGGGAGACGTCACCGGGCTGTACGTGTGTTGAACGCGGAGGTGCCGTCCGTTCGGCACTTGATCATCGGTGATTTGAATCACGACGAGGACGACTCCTTCAACCCCGTTCACTTGAACGCTTCCGCTTAGCGATCTACAAGGGTATGTAGATGCACTCTCCTTCTACTCGTAGCTGGTTTCTCCATAGATAGATCTTGGTGACACGTAGGAAAATTTTGAATTTCTGCTACGTTCCCCAACAAGTACAAGGCATTAGCGAATGCTACAGCTGAAATCATATGTGTTCAATCAATGCTAAAAGAACTTGGTATTCGAAGCTCTCAAACTCCATGTTTGTGGTATGATAATCTTGGTGCCACCTACTTGTCTGCAAATCTAGTCTTTCATGCCAGAACAAAGCACATAGAGATAGACTTTCATTTTGTCAGAGAAAGAGTTGCCCGGAAACAGCTTGATATTCGGTTTATTCACTCCAGAGATCAAGTTGCAGATGGGTTTACTAAAGCCTTGCCTCTCAAAAGCTTTGAAGTGTTTAAGCATAATCTCAACCTCATGAAGTTGTGATTAAGGGGGGGGATTAAACATCATCATATGCGGCATATTGGAGATAAGGCTAGGTATATTAGAGATAAGGTTAGGAGGTAGTTTGTATTGAGATATTCTTGTAACCATCTCCTCCTTTCTTCTCTCACAAGATGTATCATAGATTCTCTCTTATCTCTCTCCCCAAAACCGCATGTATGCCATCTAGGGTTTCGGCTCCCCTGCTATATAACGTGAACACGTCTCCCTCGACAAGGGTAAGACGTTTTACCGCTCGCACATTGAATAGAATGTACGATCTCAAATCATCAAAGATATTTGTGAGGGTTTGTATCATCTGCACATTGAAAATCATATTATTCATATGGGTCTGAAACCTGCCAATATAATGCTAGATCAAACTATGGTGCCTAAGGTTACAGATTTTGGTCTATCAAGACCTGATGACAACTCACAAACCATGAGTGCGAACCGTTTTTATCACTATAAGCCATACATCACAGTAACCAAATTGTTTTTCAAGGTATTTCTTCTCTTGCATTCTCAATGCCAACGAACCATTATATCATATTTTTCTGCAGAGGATGTTGTGCTCCTGAGTACCTATATTAAGGAAGGATGTCTGTCAAATCAGACATCAATAGTTTGGGTGTTATAATCGTCGAACTAGTGACGGGACATAAGAGCATCCCTGATATTAATAATGTAAGTGTTTCATCAGATGGTCCTTTCTTACATCCCAAATTTATTTATTTTCTTTGCATGCTATTATATATGATTTTTCTGATCATTCCTACTTAATTTGCATATTGTATATCGTACCACTGAAAAAAGTTCACATTTCTACCTTGAACTCTAGCAAAAAATTGTCTTTTAAATCTTGAACTTTAAAAACAATTGGGCTCTTGCAAATGTTGGGGCTCCTAATAAAAAGGCTAAAAGGCTTCAGTTTCATATCCCCGCAGCCCACATGAGGAGGATATCCCAACACACGCACCATTTTGACTTTAAGTCGAATATTTTTATTTGTTGCCCTTAACTTTGTGAAATGACAGGTACTGAGAAGATGGAGGCACAGATGGAAATATCATGGAAAGAAACACCATTGGGTTACCACCAAGTAACCAAATGCATTGAAATAGGGCTGCGCTACCAGGAAAATGACCCCTACAAACGACCTTTTATTGGGGATATATTACGTGATATCATAGAAATGGAAGGTGCAAATGAGCAACCCAGCAGTACTAGGTGGCTCTACAATTGCTGATAAAATTAAGCTTAATATGTTTTGTGAATCCTCTGTGCCTATTGGTTTCTAGCATTATCATGTCGATCCTCAAAGAAGCCTATATTAACTTGCTAACAAATAAGTAGCAATTCACATGGCGAGCTCCCGCCGTGTGTGGTTTGTTGGCCTTCCCTTCCCAAGATTTTTATCATTATTCTTGCCTTAATTATAAGTGGTATGCATGGAGTAAATGTCTTCATGGTAATGCTCTTTGCTTGTTTGTCACAGACAAGTCCTTACTTGGAGGATGATATGCTTGGAATTGAGCCGCTCGAACTACATTTTCCATTTGAGAGTTGAACAAGCAGATATCATGCTCACTACTGCTAATCAACGAGACGGATGGACACATAGTACATACATCCAAGCAAAGGCATTGTGTCGCCAAGGACCAAGTGTAGTAGCGACATAACACTGCAATCATCGAATCCTTGATCTTGCAACACACCGAGGCCTTCTCCGCAAGCTTCGTGGTCGTGGTGCCATGGTGCGAACTTCTTTGTATGCGGATGATGCAGCTGTTTTCCTGGCTCCGATCAAGAGGGACATCAAGAACTTCTCTGCTATCTTAAGGAGTTTGGGCGAGGTCACGGGCCTCCACACCAACTTCCACAAAAGTTCTGTTGTGCCCATTTGCTGCAACCACCTTGACTTGGACCATATCCTTCATGGCATGCCGGCTGTAAGGGCTTCTTTCCCTGTGAAATATTTGGGCCTCCCACTCTCGGTCTGGAAGCTTAGGAAAGTGGATTTCCAATATCTTGAAGACAAAGCAGCTGGAAAGTTGGTCACTTGGGAGGGCCAAAATATTACCACCATCGGCCGTACGACTCTGGTCAAGTCGGTTGTCTCCTCCCAGGCGGTGTACTCCATCACGCCTCTCGTTGTGCTGCCGAGCACTTTACGAAACCTCAACAAGATTGAGCGAGCGTTTCTGTGGTCTGGCTCGGATAAGACGACGGGTGCCAAATGCAAGGTCAACTGGGAGGTGGTGTGTCGTCCTCGCGAGTATGGTGGCCTTGGCGTACTAAATGTTAGAAGATGTTGTATAGGGATAGGAAAGGTGTTTAACTTGTATCTCTTTCTATCCCTTCTTCTGCTCTATCTCCTCAAACCTCCTGTACCGAACATGATCGATCTCCTCGATCTCTATTCTTGTAAGCCACGGCACACATCATATATATACAACCGCGGCCCGAGCAAAGGGTTCAACGCTTTCATCTAGTTTCACATGGTAACAGAGCCTCTTCCTCGACAGATCGAATAGAGATCGCATCTAGCTACCCCAGGCGACCGTAGCTATGTCCACCACCTCCACCTCCATGACGCCGAGCACCATGGGTGCCCTCACCACCGACACCTCCTCCTCCTCCACCTTTGCATCTTCATCCACCTCCAGCTCCATCAACTCCTTCCTCGGATCGCTGCCGCAAGAGAAGCTGACGAGAGGCAACTTCCTCCTCTGGAAGGCCATCGTCCTACCCCAGATAAAGGGCGCGCAGATGGAGCACCATCTTAACGCGAAGAGCCCAGCGCCGCCGCCCACCCTCACCGTTACCAAGGACGGCAAAGAAGAACAGGTGGTGAACTTTGCTAGATCCCTCTGGTACGCACAGCAGCAACAAATCCAAGGTTACTTGATGGGCTCCCTCTCCCACGGCATCCTTGCGCAGGTGGCCACGCTCCAGACGCCGGCAGAAGTCTGGCGCGCCATCCATGACATGTTCGTCGCCTAGAGCCAAACGCAAGCCATCAACACTCGCATCGATCTTACGAACCTGCAAAAAGGTAACATGACTATGGCAGAGTATCTTGGCAAGATTAAGAGCCTCACCGACGAAGTTGCATGCACTACCACCGCGCTCTCCGATCTGGAGATCGTGTCCAAGATCTTGGCCGGACTTGACATGGATTATAATCCAGTCGTCTCGGTCCTTGCCGCTCGGGTGGAGCCGATCACCGTCTAAGAGTTGTATAGTCAGCTCCTGAGCTTCGACGCCCACCTCAGTCTTCTTCATGGCGCCGCTTTTCTCCAATCTTCTGCCAACACCGTTTCGCATGGACGCGGCCGTGGGCGCGGTCACCACGCGCAATGTGGCGGTGGGCGCGAGCGTGGCAACTCCTAGGGCGACAGCGGCTACACCAACAACTACGACACCATAGGAGGCGGCAGCTACAACAACTCCTCCAACAGAACAGGGGGCGGTGGCTTCAACAACAACACTAGCCGCCGCTCCTCCTCCTCCTCTCGCGGTCGTCCTCGCTGTCAACTCTGCAAGAAGGCCGACCGTGAGGTTTTGGACTGCTGGCACCGCTATGATGAAGACTTCGTTCCAGATTCTCGTCAAGTTACTGCAGCTATGCGTGATCAAGGAGGAGAAGGAGTGTGGTATGTTGACTCCGGCGCTACAGATCATGTCACAAGTGAGCTAGAGCAGCTTGCTCTCCGTGAAAAATATCACGACAATGATCAGATTCACACCGCAAGCGATGGAGATATGGATATTAGACACATTGGTCAAGCTTTTATTAATTCCCCTATGCTTAAACGTGATCTAGTCTTAAAAGATGTTCTTCATGTTCCTCAAGCCGACAAAAACCTTGCCTCTATGTCTCGTTTAGCCACTGATAATAATGTCTTCTTTGAAACTCACCCTCGTTACTTTTTTTATAAAGGATCGGGCAACGAGGGAACTTCTACACCACGGTAGATGCATTGGCGGCCTCTACCCCATCACATCCGGAGCACTTAGTCGCAAGCATCGTCAGGTCTACTCCGTCATCAAGCCCTCCTTGGCAAGGTGGCATCAACGTTTAGGACATCCTTCTTCGGTCATAGTTAAGCAAGTAGTCAATAAAGGCAAACTTTCTTTGTCACATAGTCCTATTAGTGATTCGGTTTGTGAAGCTTGTCAATGTGCCAAGAGTCACCAACTTCCCTATCCTAAGTCTAGTAGTGTTTCTCATGCTCCTTTAGAGCTTATCTTCAGTGATGTATGGGGACATGCCCGAGATTCTTTTGGCAGAAAAAAATAGTATGTCAGTTTTATCGATGATTACAGCAAGTTTACTTGGATTTATTTACTTAAGTATAAATCTGAAGTCTTCTCTATATTCCAAGAGTTTCAAAAACTTGTTGAAAGACACTTCCACAGAAAATCTTGACAGTCCAAAGTGACTGGGGAGGGGAGTATGAGAAGCTCAACTCCTTCTTTCGTAGTATAGGCATTGCACACCATGTGTCTTGTCCCCATGCTCATCAACAGAATGGCTCTGCCGAGCGTAAACATCGCCACGTTGTTGAAGTTGGCCTCTCTTTACTTGCTCATGCCTCCATGCCTCTTAAATATTGGGATGAAGCTTTCATCACTGCCACATACCTTATTAATCGTTTGCCTAGCAAAGTTATTGGAAATTCTACTCCATTGGAACACCTTTATCATCAAAAACCAGACTATAACTCTCTCAAAACTTTTGGGTGTGCATGCTATCCCAATCTTAGTCCATACAATCATCACAAGCTTGAGTTTCGTTCTACTCAATGCGTTTTTCTTGGCTATAGCAATCTCCACAAAGGCTATAAGTGCCTAGAAATTGCTACTGGACGTATTTATATTTCTAGAGATGTCGTTTTTGATGAAAATCTCTTTCCATTTACCAAGCTTCATCCAAATGCAGGCGCCCTCCTTCGTGCTGAAATAGCCCTTCTTCCTGATCACGGGGGTGAATTAACTAAAGCTGATCATGTGACAAATTCCACAGAAAATTGTTTTTCTGCAGATTTTGGCCGTCATTTTATGTGTGTAGGTCCGGACGAAAAAGGCACAGGATCCAACACTGATTCGGCTGGCAGCGGCGCCGGATCCCATGCTGATTCCCGCGTCAAAGCTGCTGCGCCTGACGGCGCGCGATCCCAGGAGGATTGCTCTCCCCTGCGTGCATCTTCTCGCGCGCCAGTGACCGACCGGGTGGACCCCGCCTGTCCCAATGCGCGGTTGGCTGAGGCCGCCAGCCCAGGCAAGGGTGCACGCACGCGCATGGCCGGTAGCCCCCACCGGGTGGACCCCACCAGTCTAGGCACGGGCGGGACTCTATCACCGCGCGCCACTTGTCCGCGGGATGATGAGGCGCGGGACACAATGGTTGATTCGGCTGGCGACAGGAGATCGCCTGCGCCTGCGCCGACAGGATCAGAAACAGGTGCAGAATCATCCTTGGATCTGGTGTCGGGATCTTCTGTGGATAATTCTGCGTCTCCAAATGCTCCTGGATCTTCTGTGCCTACATCAGCAGTTTGTTCTCAGGATCCTCGTCGACACACACGATCACGGTCAGGTATCATAAAAAATAAAGAGTACAAGGATGGTACTGTACGATATGATCGTGTCAAACATGCTTTTCTTAGTAGTGTTGGAGAACCAGTTAATTTGCATGATGCTCTAGATCATAAAGAATGGAAAAAGCTATGGACAATGAATATGATGCGCTTATGAAAAATAGAACTTGGCACTTAGTACCCTCAAGGAAGGGCAGCAATGTCATAGATTGCAAATGGGTCTATAAGATAAAAAGAAAATCTGATGGAAGCATAGACAGATACAAGGCTAGGTTAGTGGCCAAAGGGTTTAAGCAGAGATTTGGTATTGATTATGAAGATACATTTAGTCCCGTTGTTAAGGCAGCTACAATTCGACTTGTATTGTCTATTGCTATTTCCAGAGGTTGGAGTTTACGACAGCTAGATGTTCAGAACGCGTTTCTTCATGGTGTTCTTGAGGAAGAAGTGTTCATGCGGCAGCCACCTGGATATGAGAATCAAAGCATGCCAAATCATGTCTGTAAGTTGGATAAAGCTCTGTATGGTTTGAAACAGGCCCCAAGAGCTTGGTACTCAAGGTTGAGCTTGCAGTTACAACAACTTGGGTTTACACCATCCAAAGCAGATACTTCATTGTTCTTCTATCATAAGGGTAATATTACTATATTTGTACTTGTTTATGTTGATGATATAATTGTTGCAAGTTCAAGTTCAGATGCTACCACTTGTTTGCTTAAAGATCTTAAGTTGGAGTTTGCTCTCAAGGATTTGGGAGATCTTCACTATTTCCTTGGTATAGAGGTCAAGCAGGTTAAGGATGGTATTCTTCTTACTCAGGAAAAGTATACTACTGACATACTTAGAAGAGTAGGACTGCAACATTGTAAGCCTGTAAGCACATCGATTTCAACTTCTGAGAAACTTACTCTTGAAAGTGGAGAAGCTCTTGGACCAGAGGATGCAACTAATTACAGAAGTGTTGTGGGTGCTTTGCAATATTTGACTCTTACACGTCCTGATATTTCTTACTCTGTGAATAAGGTATGTCAGTATTTACATGCACCTAGAACAACTCACTGGACTGCAGTCAAAAGGATTTTGAGGTATCTTAAGTTTTCTGAAGGACTTGGACTTCAAATTACCAAGTCTCCATCTCTGCTTGTTACTGCTTACTCTGATGCAGACTGGGTTGGGTGTGCTGATGATAGAAGGTCCACAGGTGGTTTTGTTGTGTTTCTGGGAACTAATCTTATATCCTGGAGTGCAAGAAAACAGGCTACCGTCTCACGATCAAGTACAAAGGCTGAATATAAAGCTTTGGCAAATGCCACAACTGAAGTAATGTGGATACAGACTTTGCTCTATGAACTTGGAATCAAGGCTCCACAGGCTGCAAGATTATGGTGTGATAATATTGGCGCAACCTATCTTTCAGCTAATCCTGTTTTTCATGCACGCACTAAACATATTGAAGTTGATTTCCACTTTGTGAGAGAAAGGGTAGCTCGAAAGCTCCTTGATATTCGGTTTGTACCTACTGGAGATCAACTTGCTGATGGCTTCACAAAACCACTCACCATGAGGAGAATGGACGAGTTCAAGTACAATCTTAACCTTGCAAAAGTTTCTTGAGGTTTAGATTGAGGGGGAGTGTTAGAAGATGTTGTATAGGGATAGGAAAGGTGTTTAACTTGTATCTCTTTCTATCCCTTCTTCTGCTCTATCTCCTCAAACCTCCTGTACCGAACATGATCGATTTCCTCGATCTCTATTCTTGTAAGCCACGGCACACATCATATATATACAACCGCGGCCCGAGCAAAGGGTTCAACGCTTCCATCTAGTTTCACACTAAACACTGACAAGTTCGCCCGTGCCTTGAGACTAAGATGGCCATGGTTTGAATGGAAGGAGCCCAGCAAGCTTTGGGTGGAGCTTGGTAACCCATGCTCAGAGGAGGACCTAAATTTTTTCTATGCCTCAACCACGATTACTGTTGGAAATGGTGCCAAAACGCCTTTTTGGACTCTCCTTGGCTGCTTGGGCGCAAACCCAAGGACATTGCCCCGCTAATCTTCGGTGCCTCCAGGAGAAAGAATTGGAAGGTGCGTGAGGCCCTTAAAGGGAATGCATGGATACTGAAGGTCAAGATTGACACGCCCGTCACCGCTGCCCACGTTCACGAGTTCTTCTCTCTTTGGATGCTCGTGAATGAGGTCCACCTTGACGAGCATGCCGAGGATGATATCACCTGGAAGCACTCCAGCGATGGGATTTACTCCAATTCCTTGGGTTGATTCTCTCCCCTATGGATTTCATGGTGTGGAAAGCTTGGGCTCCATCCAAAGTTAAATTCTTCTCGTGGCTGGCTCAACAAGACTGGATTTGGACTGCAGACAGGTTGGCCAGGCGCGGCTAGCCCAACTGCGGCCTTTGTCAACTTTGCAAAAGGGAGCAAGAATCTGGCGTCCATCTTTTCCTCAAGTGCCGCTACACTCTTAGGCTTTGGAGGATGCTCATTGACAGGTTGGGACTTGTGCACATGAACACCACCACTTGGCATCTTGCTGGCTCGGTGAAGGAGTGGTGGGAGAAGCGAACCGACTTGCAGAATCCCAATAGACGAGCAATGGCCTCTCTCGCTATGCTCGTCTCCTGGTCCGTTTGGAACGAGAGGAATGCCAGAGTCTTCCGCCACAAGAGTGCTCCACCGACCATCCTTCTTCAAATGGTCCTCTATGGGTCACTGCGGGTGCTAGAAAGCTAGGGAACATTATATTGCGGGAATAATTGTCATGTCGTGTGTTCGGCTCTTGTAACAACTCTATCTTCTCCTTATTTAATATATGGAGCAAATCTTTTGTCTCCGTTTCGAAAAAAACAGAAGGATGCACCACAGCATGCTGGCGAGTTAATCGTGCGGAGCACCAAAGTGACTGATGGTCTTGCAGCTGGGGATATAACTATAGATATGTTCAATAAAGAAGCACGTAAAGTGGTTTATGAGGTGACTGTGGATGTTGTTTTCGATGGGCCACTACAAGCCCCACGCCTCTCGGAAGGACCCAAGCATGTGTCGCTTGCGCCAGCAGCAGTTTTGGGTGCTGAGGATCTGCGCAATCGAGGACCATCTAATGAGCGACGGTTACCTACACACATGGGGTCAGAAGGGACAGTCTCTGAGGTGAGCTTACTCGACATGAAAGTAGAAAGGAGAATTAGTATGGTATACTGTAATTCAAACACCACACCAGTGTTTCAAACAATTCAAAATTGGTGCCTTTTCTAGGAGTATCTGCAGTGCAACTCCATTAGTTCTAGAAAGTTTAGTTAAGCTGCATGCCTAAACAATCACTGCCCTTTCTTTCTTCAGGTAAGTTTATGCAGGTGTTAACCGGGTAAGTTCTCTTTCTGTGGGTAATGCCTGCAGGCTCCAGACAGCCTCTTGACATCCAATCGACTGAGCTTCGGTCGAACCGAACAAGTTGATCCCGGGCTCACTGCACCTAACGAACAACACAGATGAACACGTGCCGTTTAAGCTTATGGAGAAGAGCAGGCTCATGGAGACGAGGAAGCACTTTCTAATTCTACCACTCTATGGCATTGTGCCGCCGAGGTCCACCTACACTCTCGTCGTCACAACGGATAAAGGTGAAAGCCTACCAGAAGAAAGAGATATCGATTTTGTCCTCCAGAACACTATGGGTGATGAGTGCCTCAAAGCTTTCAGAAACCAATATGATTGCGACCGATATTTTGAGACAGCCAAAGAGTTGGGGAATATGGTGCATAATGTGACATTGAAAGTTGTTTATGCTCTCCAAGGAGAGACGGCATGCATGTGAGGTGAGTTGGTTCAAGTAAGCAGAATATTCTCTCTTTTTTTCTCGATGGGGATAGATGTGAAATATATAGCACGGACCAAGTAAATACACAACACGTTGATGCTTACTTTTATTTCTCTTTTTCTTCATGCATCCACGATGTAACAGGCAGTTCCACCTTTCCTGAAGGTATGCCCTTTTCTTTTCTCTTCTATAGATCTTCCAACCTTGAGGTGGATTCCATAATGTTGACCAGAGTTTTGTTGGATCAGATCACATTCGTGGAGGAAACTCGTCCGACATTGTGTTCCCTCGATGCAAGCAAGACAGAGTGTGTAGGCATTAGAATGTAATTTCAAGCAAGTACATTATGAAAGATGGCTTGAAGCGTATGCCTAGCAGGGACGCGTTGCGTGTTATATATAGCCATAAGCTAGGGTTTACAAGATTCGGTAGTTGGTTAGGCTTGATCCTCAAGTTAGCTATCTACAAGATAAGGATCGAAGCTTAAACCTAACTACCAGATTACAAAGTTGATCACGCATGCAACACCAAGAGTATATACGGTTTTATACATACACAACCGTATATACATACAATATATTCTAACACACCCCCTCAATCATAACTTCACCAAGTTGAGATTGTTCTTGAACTCTTCTAACTTGCGCCATGATAAGGCTTTAGTGAAACCATCTGTCACTTGATCATTAGTGGGAATGAACCGAATATCAAGAAGCTTCTTAGCTACTCTTTCTCCCACAAAGTGATAATCTATCTCAATGTGTTTGGTTCTAGCATGAAACACTGGATTTGCTGATAAATATGTTGCACCAATGTTATCACACCACATCCGTTCAACAGGAGAGTGATTAGCACGTAGCTCATTCAACAAGGTTTGAACCCATATCAACTCTGTCGTGGCATTAGCCAAAGCTTTGTACTCAGCTTCTGTACTTGATCTTGATACAGTAGCTTGTTTCCGTGCACTCCATGATATAAGATTTGGTCCAAAGAAAACAGCAAAGCCCCCTGTTGATCTTCTATCATCAGGACAACCTGCCCAATCAGCATCAGAGAATGCACTCGCCAAAGTTGACATTGACCTTGTGACTTTCAACCCTGTACTCATAGTACCTCTTAAATATCTTAAGATTATTTTCACTGCTGTCCAATGTGCAAAGGTGGGAGCATGCAAGAACTGACATACTTTATTGATAGGAAAAGATATATCAGGTCTTGTAAGTGTTAGATATTGCAAAGCACCTACAACACTTCTATAGTTTGTAGAATCTTCAACACTTAAAGGCTCTCCTTCTTCCTTAGATAATTTTTCAGAAGTTGAGAGAGGCATATTTGACACTTTGCAATTCATCATACCTGCTCGTTTTAGCACATCTGACACATACTTTTCTTGACTCAAGACTATGCCATCTTTAACCCGTTTTACTTCTATTCCCAAGAAGTAGTGCAAATCACCAAGATCTTTGAGAGCAAAGTCTCTCCTTAGATCTTCAAGCAATGCCTTGGTTGCATCCTGCGATGAGCTTGCAACAATAATATCATCAACATATACTAGCATGAAAATGGTGATTCTGCCTTTTCTGTAGAAGAACAGTGATGTGTCAGCTTTGGATGGCCGAAAACCACGTCTCTGTAGTTTTACACTCAGCCTAGAGTACCATGCTCTAGGTGCTTGTTTCAAACCATATAAAGCCTTATCAAGCTTGCATACATAATGATACTTGTCCTTTACCTCATACCCAGGTGGTTGTCTCATATACACTTCTTCCTCTAGAACACCATGAAGAAACGCATTTTGCACATCCAATTGATGAAGACTCCAATTGTTTGATACTGCAATGGACAGAACAAGTCTAACAGTAGCTGCTTTCACAATAGGGCTAAAAGTATCTTCGTAATCTATACCATATCTTTGTTTAAACCCCTTTGCAACTAGTCTAGCCTTGTATCTGTCTATTTCTCCATTTGCCTTTCTTTTAATTCTATAGACCCATTTGCAGTCAATTAAGTTTCTCCCCTTTGCTGGAGGAACTAGGTGCCATGTTCTATTTTTCATGAGAGCATTATATTCCTCATTCATTGCATTTTTCCAATTTTTATTTTCCAATGCCTCTACCAAGGTATTTGGTTCTCCTGTGACAGCAAGACCAGCAAAACGACGCCCTTTGTCATACCTGACCGTACCGTCTGTACGTACTTTTGGTTTCAAAATACCATGCCGAGATCTTGTTCTTGGTGGTGACGCAGAAATCATCGCAGAAGGCGACTGCACAGAGGATCCGGAGCCCTGCACAGCGGATCCAGAACCTGACCCGGCTGCACCAGATCCGAGGCGGATCCTGTCGCCATCGCCAGCTTCCGCACCTGGGCCGGCAGCAGCAGATCCAAGGCGGATGTTGTCGCCCGCCTGCGACGCGCCTGATTGGCCCGCGTCACCATGCGGAGGGGACCGCACCACTTGGCGTGTGGAGAGCAGTGCCTCGCTGCTTGTGGGTCCACCTGACCCCGAGTGCGCGACAGCGCCTGTGCTCGCGGGCCCGCGAGGGGACACGCATCATGGCGACGCTGGATCGCCCGCTCCCGAGGCAGATGCGGTGCGAATCCCGCCATCTGGCATGGCAGGCGAGGGAGGATCTTCCTCGGGATCGCCGCCTGCTGGATTCGGCGCAGCACCTGAATCTGCATCGTGTTCCACGCCTGTCTGCTTCATAAAATCATAGCCAAAAACAGGATTTTTATGAAGATTAACCGAAAGATCAGCTATCTGTTCGCCCCCATGATCAAGAGGTTCGGATGGAGCAGTTTCTGCAAGAAGAAGAACTTCGGAACGAAGAGGAACGCCAGCATTTGGATTTAGTGAGGCAAATGGAAAAATAGTTTCGTCAAAGATAACATCTCGAGAGATATAGACACGTCCTTCTTTGACATCGAGACACTTGAACCCTTTATGGAGATTGCTATAGCCAAGGAAAACACATTGTTTTGAACGAAACTCGAGCTTCTTAGCATGAAAGGGTCGGAGATTTGGCCAACATGCACAACCAAAGGTGCGTAGGGCATGGTAGTTGGGTTTTTCACGAAACAATTTTTCCAGAGGAGTGTCAAGATTAATCACCTTGCTAGGAGTACGATTGATAAGATAGGTGGCAGCTAGAAAAGCCTCGTCCCAAAATTTTAAGGGCATGGAAGCATGAGCTAAAAGTGAGAGACCCACGTCCACAATGTGCCTATGTTTTCTCTAGGCTGGCCCATTCTATTGATGGGCATGTGGGCATGATATGTGATGTGTGATCCCTACTTGACGAAAGAAGGAGTTGAGGCGCTCATATTCACCGCCCCAATCCGTCTGCATGGTGATAATCTTGCGATCAAAAAGTCGTTCAACTAGTGCTTGAAACTCATGAAACACTTTGAAAACTTCTGATCTATGTTTGAGGATATATATCCATGTGAATTTGCTGAAATCATCGATGAAACTCACATAATAATTTTTCTTATTAATTGAATCTCGGGCAGGCCCCCATACATTAGAGAAAACTAGCTCTAAAGGAGCTTTTGAAATAATACTAGAATTTGGGTAGGGAAGTTGATGGCTCTTGCCTTGTTGGCAAGCATCACACACTCCCTCTTTATTCAACTCTTTGCTAGAAAAGGAAATTTGATTGTGTCTAAGAACATGTTGAACTATTGCCGAAGATGGATGTCCTAAACGATCGTGCCACCTCGATGGAGATATCTTGGTGGCACCAAGTGCATGTTTGCCCGAACTTATTGGAGCTGATGATAGGGGATATAGCCCGTTTCTACACCTGCCGTGGAGGAGGGTTTTCCTCGTTGCCTTGTCCTTGACAAAGAAAAAGTGAGGATGAGTTTCAAGAAACACATGATTGTCATTGGCTAGACGATGAGCAGAGATCAAGTTTTTAGTGGCTTTGGGCACATGCAGAATATTTTTAAGATGAAGATTACGAGTAGGGGTACGAACATATGCATGACCTATATGGGAAATCTTCATACCTGCACCGTTTGGCATGTTTACTTGATCGTGTCCATTGTACTTGTCACGGACGGTGAGCTTGTCGATCTCGCTGGTAATGTGATCTGTTGCACCTGAGTCCACATACCAGTTCGTGTCCACTCCGTAGGAGGAGTTGGTGTTGACGGCTGCTGCAATTTTCTCCTTGTTGAAGGAGACATCAAAACGACGATAGCACTCCATGGTCGTGTGGTTCGGCTTGGTGCAAATTTGGCAGGAGACCTCAGGCAAGTCGTTGCGACCTCCTTCATTGCAGCGGCCGCCGCCGCGACCACATCCGCCGCCTCCATTTCCACGGCCGCCTCCATTGCGGCCACCGTTGCCACCGCGGCCACCACCGCGGTTGGATCCACCACGTCCGCCGCGAGACACGGCGTTGGCAGAGGAGTGGGAGGACTGCCCTCCGCCTTCAAACATGGCCAGCCTGCTTTCAAAGCTGATCAGCTGCGAGTAGAGCTCGCTCACCTTGATCTGCTGGGTGCGAGCGCAGATCGTGGAGACGAAGGACACATAGTCGTAGTCGAGTCCCGCCAGGATGTAGGACACCATGTCGTCGTCAGTGAGCGGCTTGCCCACCGAGGCCATCTCATCACCGAGCGCCTTCATGCGCCCGATGTACTCGGACATCGTCGAGTTGCCCTTCTTGGTGGTGGAGAGGGCGATTATGGTGTTGACGACGTGCGCCTGAGTTTGGGAGATGAAGATCTCCCTGATGGCGGCCCATGCTTCGGCCGCCGTGTCACAGTGTGCAACCTGAACCATAACAGGAGCTGAGATGGAGTTGAAGATGAAACTCAGCACCTGAGAATCTCGAGCCTTGTCGATGTCGCATGCAGGGTTGGGCGCGTCTGTGGGCTTGCCGTCCTTGTCGCGGAGCTTCTGCTCCGGCTGCTCCCGATCTGGATCGAGGTAGGAGACGAGCTGCGCCCCACGGATGGCTGCCATGGCTTGCGCGCGCCATACCAGGAAGTTGGAGCGATGGAGTCGGTCGGCTATGGGGATGAGGGCAGGCGCGGCGACAATGGAGCTTGAGGATGCCATGGCTACGAGAGATGTGCTTTAGAGGAGATAGGCTCTGAATACCATGAAAGATGGCTTGAAGCGTATGCCTAGCAGGGACGCGTTGCGTGTTATATATAGCCATAAGCTAGGGTTTACAAGATTCGGTAGTTGGTTAGGCTTGATCCTCAAGTTAGCTATCTACAAGATAAGGATCGAAGCTTAAACCTAACTACCAGATTACAAAGTTGATCACGCACGCAACACCAAGAGTATATACGGTTTTATACATATACAACCGTATATACATACAATATATTCTAACACATTGGATGTGATTATCCTCTGTTAAGTTTCTTCTCCCCACAGGATTTTAACAGGCCACTATGATGGAGGTGTTGGTTGATGGGACTATGATACACAGGCAAGTTAATGTATTCTCGCAGCAGCAGTTAGTACTGGAGTCCTATTAACATCTCAACATATACAACTAGTACTGGTGATCGTGTCTATTTTCTGTCAAAAAAAGGTTTAAGTTTGTTGATGGTCAACCTAAGCCATGATAAAAATGCTAAAATAAATGCTTTCCGAGCAGCCAGAAAACCCGTCACTTATTTTGGGTAAATTAGCTGGGTCATCACCAAAGCTCATTTTGTATTGACAAACGTACCATGCTTTTGTTTGCACTGGACTAACAAAGGGCTCACTTTACTGGCAGAAATTTCTGGCTCTGATTGAAGTCACGGCATCATCAGGCATTATATGATATCTGGTTTCCTTTTTGACACAACCAAGTATCTTGCATAGAAAACTGACATGTTAACAAGAGAGAACAAGATGACCACTCTCACTGCAGGTTGTCTTGTTAAGAGGGTGCTTGGATCCAAGAGACTTATTTTAGTCTGACTAAATAATTTTTTTAAGAGGCTAAAGTTCCAAGCATCCCTAACTAAAGAGGGGCTAAAAATAGTCTTGAGACTAAAAATTTTTAGTCAGGGGTACCCCTACTAACATGTGAATTAGTCCTCTCTCTCCTCATTTAACTCCTCTCCTTTAACACATGCGAGTTCTGGATTGAAGGGTTTGGAAGATAATAAATGCTCATTAAATTGATTTTAGTCTTTTTAGTATTTGGATCCAAGCATGGATGAGGCTAACAAATTTTAGTCCCACTACTTTTAGTCATGAGACTAAAACGTATCCAAACACCCTCTAAATTTATCGAACGGCATCAATGGTTTTTGGCCGGGTCATATTACGAAGGAATCATCCATGTGTACAGCTATAAAACAGAAGTGCAGAAAGTCCATAGTTTCCGTGCTCACGATAGATTCTTTGAATCAATGAACATTCATCCTACCAAGCCCTGTGTGTTGTCATCATCTGATACACAAATAAAGCTTTGGGATTGGGACAAGGAGTGGGAGTGCATACGGGCGTTCACGGAACACTCCTACACTGTAAAACGGGTCGCATTTAACCCATGGAACACCAACAGTTTTGCTAGTGCTTCGAGAGACCACACATTAAAAGTACGGACCTGTCCCTTACGCTGACCAAAATTTGGTTTTCTGCTAGACCAACTGAGAGGGTGCTTGCATTCAAAAGACTATTGTTTTTTAGAGGCTAAAGTTCTAAGCACCCCTCACTAAAGAGAGGCCAGGACTAGTTTTAAGGCTAAATTTTTTTAGTCATATGTATTAGCCCTCTCTCTCCTCATTTAATTCCTCTCCTTTAACATATGTGAGTTCTGGATTGGAGGGTTTGGAGGATAATAAATGATCAATAACTTGATTTTAGTCTTTTTAGTATTTGGATCCAAGCATGGGTGAGGCTAGCAAGTTTTAGTCCCACTATTTTTAGTCATGGGACTAAAACGTCGATTGCCCGTCCCCCGCGCCGCTCCCGCGAGTGGCCCGGGCGGAACCCTAGATCGCCGCCGCCGCTCCCTTCCTTCGCCGTCCTTCTCCCTCGCCATCGCCAGGGGACGCCGCCGGGCAAAGCCCGCGCGTGCGTCGGCGGCGGCGGGGCTTCCTCCCTCCTCGCGAGGCTCCTGAGCGGCGCGGGACGGCCGGCCCTCGCGGTGGCGCTCGGCTCGGCGGCAGGTCGGGTCGCCGGCGGGTCTGCGGGGCTCCCCTTTGGTGGCGCTGCGGCGATGGCGGCGGCGTGGTCTGCGCGGGGCGGCGAGGCGCGGGCTCCTCCTCCTCCCGATCTGATGGCGTCGCGACGACGCCGGCGCTCGGGCGTGCGGCGAGGTCCGCGAGGGTGGTCGGCGCGCGACGTCTCCCTTCCCGATCTGATGGCTCCACGGTGGCGCCAGTGCTCGGGCGGAGGTTGGCGTCGGCAAGCGGTGGCGGGCGCTGGGACCTCGGCGGCGCTCCGGCGTGTGCGGGCGACGGCGGTCCCTGTGCGCGGTCGGCGGCTCCGTCTCTGACCCGGATGGCGCGAGGGATGGCGGCGGCCCTGCGTGGCCGGCGATCTGGATGCGGTGGTGCCGGTGGCTCGCTGATCTGACGGTACTCCAGGGTCTGCCTGGTGGTGCTGGTGGTGACGGTAGCCCGTGCACGAGAGTTGGATTCCTTCGAACTGATCTGCGTGAAAACTTGCCTTCGGCTTCTGCTAAGGCCGGCGATGGCAGCACTATCTGCATCGTTCCCTTCTTGAAGGCATCGCCGTGGAGAAGTTCAAGGCCACTCTCTGCTACCTCCGAGGGAAACCCTAGATCGGATGACGGCGGCGCTCTGGTGTCGTTCCTCCCTTGGGGGCGTCATTTTTGGAGGTACACACGTGATCGAGGAACCAGAGGACGGATTCTTTGGTGGAGCGGTGCTTCATCCTACACACTGATGGCGACGGATCTTGACGGCGTGGCGCAGTGCAGATTCAGAGTTCGGTGTGGGAGGATGGACTCGCGCAGGAGGACGACGCTGTCGGGCGTCGTGGTGGCGTCGATGGCAGAGAGACCTGACACGGTACATACAACAGTATAGCTCTGAAGATGGATTTGTGGCAGGTGGCTGCGGCGGCCTCATAGGTTGAGGAGTGCGCCGAACTGGTAGGTGCCCCATACCCGGCTGGCGTCCTGGTTGGGATCTCAGGTCTTAGATGTTTAGGTTTGGCTGCGATGTCTGTTTGGTATTAGGCCCAGACTATCTGCGCCCCTTCATCAATTGGATAGGTGTAGCGACAATTGTTGCTTACAGGTGACTTTAGTCTTGCTGTTGTATGACTTTGTAAGATTTTGTGTTAATAATTAATAAAGTGGTCGTATGCATGGCCCAGATGCATGCAGAGGCCGGGGATCATCCTCCTTTTCTAAAAAAAAAAATCCAAGCACCCTCTGACTGCAAACTCATATAGTTGGTGTTCGTCAGGTTAGGAGCCTTGATTCTTCAAGGTCTATGTGTGCTCTGTCTGGGCATTCGGACGAAGTGAACTGCCTAGATTTCTTCATGCGTGGTGATCGGCAGTATTTGGTTACCGGATCTGAGGATATGACTGCCAAGGTATGCCGTTTTTCACTACAATAATGCAGTACGCAAATAACATTTGTGCACTCTTTCTTTCTTCCAAATGAATCAGATATGGGACATCCAGAAAAAGACGTGTGTCGAAACGCTAAAAGGTTTCATGTTTCCAGTTGTCTCTGTTGTTTGCCATCCTAGTCTTCCACTTGTAATCACGGGTACAAGAGATGGCATCGTTCATTTTTGGAGCTTGAGTGCTTGACCAATTTCAGGTAAACGCTCACACTTTCAGCTAGGAGTGTGTCCTTATGAAAACATTCTCACATTGTCCTTTAGAGCTTCGTAATGTTTTCAACTAATGCTAACATGACTTGAGAATTGAGATACTACTAGAATGTGTACAATTTCCCTAAAAAAAAGGTGTACAATCAATGCTAGTTTCACGCAAATCTGCTTTGAAATGTTTCCTCCCAAGTGATACAATTAAATTTACGGGAAATTAGTAAGTGATGCTACATTTTCCCCAGGCTTGATACAATTAAATTTACGGGAAATTAGTAAGTTCTGCATTGAGGGAGTCAAGAAGGTAATCGATAGTACTAGTTTATAATTTTTACAGCCCAGCATTGCTTCACCGCATGGTAATTGGAGGTTGCTTTGATAATTTTTGCCATTTGCGTACATACTCATTTTCCATTATCCTCTCCCCCTATGATACCGAGCACGTAGACTAAAGCACATAATCTGTATTTGTCAGGGTTTTGATTGGACATGGTTCAGCAGTATCAATGGGTGGAAATCCATGACGAAGAACCAGCTGATAGGAAGGGCGAAATGGAAGTCGGTATGAGCGGCAACGATGAAAATTCCCATGTGAGGGACGGTCGTGCTGAGCGAGGTCGGCCAAGGATCCTCGATATATGACTTCTTGTTGTAGTTTGATACTCCCTCCGTCCAGAAATACTTGTCGGAGAAATGAATGAAAATGAGTGTATCTAGAACTAAATTGCGTCTAGATACATCCATTCCTCCGACAAGTATTTTCGGACGGAGGGAGTACTATATAGAACGTTATGCAGTTCGCTGGTTTGTGCTCCTGGGTCTGGTGTATATTCAGAGACTTCACTTTGGCCTATAAAATGCATGATGGATATCGATCCATGGATCAATGGACGCAATTTAGCTTGCTATATGGAGGTGGATGGACTAGGGTAGTACAGTCGACTCTGCGAGAGCACCATCCATTGCACACGCGTAATGCAATTAACTAGGCAGATGCTTGTGGGGAATCAACCGGTTCTGCTTGATACGTAGGATCACCATTGGCCAACTGGCTCGATATTTCTGGCTTAAAAATGAATTTGCAGGCAACTACATGATCGTCTGCAAGATGATAATATAATGACTTAAAAGGTGCTGGGTCATCATGAACCTTTGCTTGCGAGAGTGATCTTCCATGCCTTGCTTGCTTGATTCCAAGCCTAAGATACATCATCATCATCGTCATTACAGAAAGTTAAGATGCATAAGTTTACATGCAAAAGTTAATAAGAAGCAAACAAGATCATAAATTCATAATGCACATGTCGGCCGGGTCGGTATGGCTTTTTCGGCCTGCGCCGACTGCCCATATATTAGCGCATGATTGCCACCGTCTTCGTCTGGATGATTTCTATTCGATTGGACCGCAGGCATAGCGATATGGATATTTAGAGCGACCCGATTTCTTTTTCTTTCATCGAGGAAACGCGACCCAAATTTTCTAGTGCAAGTCATCGGAGGAGCATATATGGACCCAATTTTGCGTGAAAATGACGCAAATTATAGCCAGTCTAACTTGAGTTGTAGTACATTACATTTTCACCATTCTAGTTACTGTGAATCGCAAGCCAGAAACCTGAACTAGCTACAAGTTTCAAAGTAAATTAAATGCGAGATTTCGACACGTTGAAATTCGTGTCTTGCTTAAGTTATTGCTCTAGCCAATTGGTCTTTTATGATCATAGCACGATAACTTCCCGACCGTCTACTACAACAAACTCTGATTGGCTTCAGTGGGGAAGGGGTGGTGACGGCGACACACCTCCGGCTCGCCCTAATGCTTCTGATCGTTGCTAGGTGGTCTACAAACGTGGATGAAATTTCTGGTGTCCTGTGTACTGTCTTGATAAAAGCGAAATAGATTGAAACCTCTTTTAAAGAAGAATGACTGTAATGTACACTTGTAACAGTTGGCCAGGGCTTCCAATCGTGTGGCCGCAGCGCTGTCCACAATTCCACATGCAGCCGATGACAAGAAAAAAGATCTGCAGATTCTTGTAGCATATCCATTCACATTAGCTAAACGAGATTTTTTTTATAAGAAGAGCACATGTGGATAAACGAAGCGACGACCCACCTCCGACACTGCCATCGCGGGCCCACATGCCCTGTCCCCACCAGTCATCCCGCGAGTGTGGGCCCGGCGCTGACAGCGTATGTATGCTTCGACCCACCGAACAGAAGATAAGCTTACCGCAAATGACACCGGGCCCCCACTTCATCACCGAACGTGGACCCACCAGTCAGCTTCACCCTCCAACAGCCTAACCACCTTCCCGGCCCCGAGAGCGAAAGCGAAGCCCAGTTGAAATTAAAAGGGGAACCACTCGCCGAACACCAACCCCCCCCCTCGCCGCCGCCGCCGCCACTGACCGGCTCCGGCGCCATGGCCGCCGCCGGAGAGCGGCGCCTCCTCGCTGGCCTCCTCCTGCTGGCCCTGATGGTCTCGGCGCACTGCCTGGATGGCGGGGGCCACCACGGCCCGCGCGTGAAGCGGCGCCGCAAGAAGCGCGAGATCCACTCCCCGGTCAAGACGGTGGTGGTGGTGGTCATGGAGAACCGCAGCTTCGACCACGTCCTCGGCTGGCTCCGCGCCGGCCGCCCCGACATCGACGGGCTCACCGGCAAGGAGTCCAACCGCCTCAACGCGTCCGACCCCTCCTCCCCGGAGATCTTCGTCACCGACAAGGCCGGCTACGTCGACTCCGACCCCGGCCACGGCTTCGAGGACATCCGCGAGCAGATCTTCGGCTCCGCCGACACCTCGGCAGTCCCTCCCCCGATGTCGGGCTTCGCGCAGAACGCGCGCGGCATGGGCCTCGGCATGGCGCAGAACGTCATGAGCGGCTTCGCGCCCGACTCCGTCCCCGTCTACGCCGCGCTCGCCGACGAGTTCGCCGTCTTCGACCGCTGGTTCGCGTCCGTGCCCACCTCCACGCAGCCCAACCGGCTCTTCGTCCACTCCGCCACCTCCCACGGCCTCACCTTCAACGCCCGCAAGGACCTCATCAACGGCTTCCCGCAGAAGACCATCTTCGACAGCCTCGAGGAGGACGGCCTCTCCTTCGGCATCTACTACCAGAACATCCCGGCCACGCTCTTCTACCAGAGCCTCCGCAGGCTCAAGCACCTCCTCAAGTTCCACCAGTACAGCCTCAGGTTCAAGCTCGACGCCGCCAGGGGCAAGCTGCCCAATTACGTCGTCATCGAGCAGAGGTACTTCGATTGCAAGGAGTTTCCGGCCAACGACGACCACCCGTCGCACGACGTCGCCAGGGGCCAGAGGTTTGTCAAGGAGGTCTACGAGACACTGCGGGCGAGCCCGCAGTGGAACGAGACGGCTCTCATCATCACCTATGATGAGCATGGTGGCTTCTATGACCATGTTCCCACGCCTGTCAAAGTGCCTCAGCCTGATGGGATCATTGGCCCTGACCCTTACTACTTCAAGTTTGATCGGCTCGGGGTGCGCGTGCCCAGCTTCCTCATCTCGCCCTGGGTTGAGAAGGGCACCGGTGAGTACTACTTCTGATAAGATGTTTTTGTTATTTCTGTCCATCTAGTTTTGCTGCCCTTTATCTTCGAGTTTGTAGTGTCTATAAGTAAATTTTATTTATTCATCAACTCTAGCAGTCCTGCAGTAGGGATGACGGCTTGCAAATATTAGCTTGTGCTGTGTTTTTTATAGGAAGATTAACTGAACGATGTTAGCATGAATTTGTTGTTGATTCCGCATAGAAGCATTCTCTTGGTATACAAGCATGCGGTGAGCTTGTTTCTAGTAATACATATCGATGACCTGAGACGGCCTCTGCGTTTTAAACAAGGGTACCCAAAAAAAAACAATTCTCATAGCATGTAAGTCATGTATATTAAGCCTAAAAGCGCAAGCATGTTTACGAAGGAGATATGAGGAAGAGCTAGAGGTCAAGGGAAGGGGAACAAAGCTGGCAGCGGCGAGGTCGGGGAACAAAGCCCCACATCTATCTGGCTGCACAAGCCTTGCTCTCCTCTGTTTTTCTCATCCTGCTCTCCTTTGTCTAACCCTAGGCGTCCAAGCACTTTTTCCAATGCTTACTCCAAAAGCGAAGCGGTAGGCCTCTGCGTGCCTAGGCGTACGCTCAATTTTTCACTACATCTTACTGATGATAAGCTGCAAACATCCTCCTGCATGCCGGCAAGTATCCATGTGGACATGTAGTTGGACAACTAGCAGTTTTTTGGTTCTTGTCATCAAGAGGTGGACTTGCTTGCTATTTGCCTATTTCATTCTAACACCATCTTTGGTTCCTATTTGCCCTTTTATTAATTTGACAAATCCTGGAACTTCAACAAGTTGCTTAAAGACTCCATTTGGAAATTATGCTGCTACAGGAATATGAGGAATTTACTGGCTTTTGATTGTTTACCTGTGTTTTATTTTGATTGGGACGGTGGATAAGTAGCAGTTTACACAACAAGTCTGGGCGCGCTTCAGATCTTGGACCGGCGCCGATTTCCTTATCCCCGATAACACCTTTGCCTCCACTCGGGAGTGGTGGTTGCAGACTAGGGCTGTCATTCCCAAGCACATCCGAAGGAATTTTGACACGGTGGTGATCTTGATGCATTGGAGGATATGGAAAGAAAGAAACTCCAGGATCTTTGACCAGGTGGCAGCTCCGCCGTCCGGCGTTCTGGAGCGGGTAGTAGAAGATGTGGCCATGTGGAGGGCCGCCGGATGCATCGTTGATCTGCCAACCTAGCTGTTGTGGGGGTGTTCATGTTTTGCAAGACCGGCCCTCGCCTGGGTGGTCCGAGATCGTTGCTGTAGCAGGGGCGCCTCTGTTTTTTGGAGGCCGACACTTGGCAGGGCTGTTTGTAAACTCTGGGTTCAGTCTAAGTTTCCTAGACTGTCCTTGCTGTACTCTCTTTTCTATCTAATTAAGTTCGGCCAATGGCCTTTCGAGGATAAGTAGCAGTTTACAGACTTTGTCGTCAAGAGGTGGACTTGCTTTCTTGTTTCATTCTAATGCCATCTTTGCTTCCCGTTTACCCTTCTATTAAGTAGACAAAACTTGGAACTTGGCCAGTAACTTAACCTCTCCATCTTGAAATTGCTCCTTTTACCTTTTGCGACTTGCTTCATATATCAATATCTTAGTACTAAGCACCTTGCTTTGACTTTTGTGCAGTGATCCATGAACCAAATGGTCCTGAGGAAACCTCACAATATGAGCATTCATCCATCCCTGCGACAGTAAAGAAGCTATTTAATTTACGTGCTAACTACCTGACAAAGAGGGATTCATGGGCTGGGACCTTTGAGAGCTACCTCAAAGTTCGAAAGACACCAAGAACTGATTGTCCAGGTAAATAATTTTTGTAGTTCAGCATGTTACTACACTAATATGTTTGAGTTATGACATACTCCCTCCGTTCCAAAATAGTGTACAAAGTTAGGTCATCTATTTTGGAACGGAGGGAGTAGTTGTCATTTTATTGCCATTATGCCAGCCATGGTTAGTGAATGTTCATAAAGAAAAGTACATATTGGGGCTAACAATGTTCACGATTGCTTTTCAATGTGGATTTGTGCCTTTGTGGATATAAATGGCTGATTCTATTTGCATCCTAATTCACATATATTAATTTTATCTGAAACAGAGAAACTCCCAGAGGTTACAAAGTCTCTGCGACCGTTCGGTGCTAATGAAGATAAATCTCTATCGGAGTTCCAAGTGGAGTTGATTCAACTTGCCTCTCAGCTCAACGGTGACCATGTACTCAACAGCTATCCGGATATTGGCAAGACGATGAGTGTAGGCGAAGCAAACCGCTATGCAGAGGATGCCGTCTCCCGATTCCTGGAAGCCGGAAGGATCGCCCTTAGGGCAGGTGCAAACGAATCTGCTCTGGTGACAATGAGGCCCGCGCTCACTAGCAGAGCCGCAATGTCCACTGGCATGTCATCAGAACTCTGATGGAACAGCTCTGGATCCTGTGAACAGATTCTGCATCACGATTAGCGCTACATCTGCTGCAAGAGTATGGTGGCATTTATGCGATGAATATTAGGTCTTACACATGTTCTTTTTGTACATATACGCCATGATACTTCGTATCCGAAGCTTACTTCAGCGGACCCTCGTGGTTTACGCTGGGATATCAGCTCAGGAGTATCGCCCAACGATTTACCAGATGCATGCCAACGTCCCCTTGTGGATAAGCTGCACAACTGGTATTTGTATAATCCATAGTTGGGAAATTGTACCTATTCAGCTCTTCTGTACCTGCCTGGAAAGCAGTTGAACTGCACTTTTAAGGAGTATTGTATTTGTATGAAGGATTGTCGGATTTGGCCACTGTTTGCATCTATCTCCTGAATGTCTTTCACTTCAGTTGTCTCCAATACCGCATCTCGGTGTTGCCCATCTCCTTCGGTTCTCAGTTCTTGTTGATGAGGTGATATTACTGAAAACTACTGATTTATACTCATCGCTTCCAGCCCCGCGTCTCGACATCGTTCGATGAAAACTACTGTTTTGTTGCGCCCAGGCTGATCAGTAACACTGACAGGCACTTGTGTTGGTATTCTTTCACAATAGAGGAGAGTGTATCGAATCTTTTTTTAAAGTATTATCATTATTTTTACAAATTCTGAAAATATATGACCTAATTTGGAGATTTCAAAAACATTAGCCCATTGGCCTCGCTCAGGCCGAAGAGGCACTTTTCGGCTGCTCTTAGACCGAAGTTCGGTCTTCGGTCACGCTTGGGCCAAGGTGTGTCCGTTCTGGGCCGCTGGGCACTCTTCGGCCTCGCCCTGACCGAAGAGCTATCTTCAGGCTACTGCAAGAGGATGTGCTACATGCCAGAGCAAGTGCTACTGCAAGAGGATGTGCTAGAGCCCAAGCCGACATCCATCTGCTACTAAATTTTACTGTATCTGGCATACGTAAACATGTTTCACGCATGGCAGGACATATTACAAAATATGGACATGGCAAAACAATTTTTTGAATGTGTGTGAGCATTTTACTTGATACATACGTGCTGACCTGGCGAAACAATTTTTGCATGGATTTAAGATATGATAGTTAAGGTGTCCGAAAGTGGATTACATCATTTGAAGGGTGCCCGGCCAGTGTCCGCGGGCGTTTGAGGAGACGAATTTGCCAAGTCCGATTGTAGATGCTCTTATATATGCCATTAACTTTTAATCGTTGCATTGGGGTCATGCACGCCAGCTTTTGGAAGAGTTGCATGCGTCACCCTCCCCAACCTCCCATGCTTTTCCATTTTTATCTTAAAACTTGAATCGGTGAACTTTTTGTGCATGCATGCAGCCACCCAGCGGCTTCAAGATTAGTACAGCCAGCCAGCTTTTGGAACTGTTTGTGCATACATATCCATGAATTGAGTAGTTAATAAGAATTGTACAGTGGCGACGGAGAGGGAGAGACAGAAAATTGATGAACGAACTAAGGCAAGTCACACAAATGCACTGTGCGTATATATGATCATCACCCGGTCCGATCTACAATTTTGACAAGCTGACTGGAACAATTTAAAGCAGTGTCTCAGCTGATGAGGTCTCGTATCGCCTGCACGGTGGCCGGGGAGAGGAAGAAGCTGCTCGGGGACAGCGGCGATGTCGACGATGCAGTACCCGGGGAAGCAGAAGGTGCGGGATGATCATGACGACACGGCGCACGCCGCTGCTGGCCAAGCGTGAGCACCAAAGCGTCCGCGGCCGTCGACGTCGAGGCCCTGCCGTCCCTAGCACCGGACGCCGCCTCTGGTGACCGCTGCTTGCCCGTGAGCCTCTGCACGACGGCCATGAAGTCGTGCGGGTCGGCGTGGACGACCCTCGGCGTGCGCTCGTAGACGATCACGGGCCCTGCCCCAGCTGATCCGGCGTGGCCGCCAACGCGTGGTTTCTTGGACGGCAGGCTCAGCGGCTGCGGCCTGGCGCCCTGGAGGCCACCTGCTCTCTTCGGCTTGGACGACGACGACGACATGGCGTATGTGTGTTGTGTCTCTGACTATCTGTTGGTAGGTTGTCTTTGCAAGCGGATTTAGTTTGTGTGTGCTCACGGCGGCATAAATGCTTGCTTATATAGGGGCGTCGCCGTGGTTGAGCGGGATGGCAAAAGGAATGGTGAGCCCAACTTGGACCTGTTTGTGCATGGCTGCCAACGATTCTGCGTGCACGAGAAAGGGTCAGAGATGGGGAGATGCTAGTGTCCTTTCCTCCGTATGGAGGAAGTTGTTGGTAGTATATTACTTTAAATTATCGATGTGTTTCGTGCGCGATTCCTCGTTGTGTTTTACCACCTCTGTATACTATTGGAATTGATCGCTACGTTTTGTATATGATAATATATATGTACGGCATAGAGGGAATCAAATCATTACTCCCTCGGATCCAAATTAAAATGACACAATTTTAATACAACTTTAGTGCAAAGTTGTAATATCTAATGACATCATTTCCACCTAGCCGACCTAGTAAACCATTTAGGTATTAATTAACTTTAACTGTAGAGAAGTTTTTGTTAACACAATACAATCAAAGTCTCTCACATACATGAGCATACACTCATCTATATGAACGCACACATGCACATGCTATCTCTATGAGCACCTCTAAGAGACTGAACCAACATAGCATCTTAAAATTTTACGAAGTCACCACAGGCGTTTCACAGTTGACGGAAACGTCTCCGCTCACTGGACGAACATCGCCGGAAGACTGAAATAAATTCGGAAAAAATCAAGCACCAATGTCAAGTCTTGCACTTGAACTTTGGTGGGTACAGAAATTTGTTCGCAAGCCTTTGTCGTCTGTTTCGGAACTGAGTCAGTGTATAATATGCATGTAGCAGCCAGCAGACGTATGCATGTCAAATGACACTAGTTAATTAATAGTAGTGCCAGCATAAGGTTAAGATTGGGGGACATCAATCATTCATTCAAACAGAGAGCGACTACAATTCACACCTATACGAGGTAGTTTAGTTAGTTCATCTGTGGATTCTGCTTCTTCCTGGACGGAGCATGCTCTGCGCATGGCTTCATATTTGAGCCGCATTTAACACGCGAGTTCGATGCTAAATGCTTAATTAACTACTAACTTCGGCTTGGACAGTGAATATTATTGTTGGATTAGTAAAACATTTCAGGCTAGGCTTTACGTACCGGATGATGCAAGGAAGGAAGGAGCAACAGCTCAGGGCAATACTCCATATTAGTTTAACTAGCTTAGCTCCAGGTCAACCATACACACGCGCAAACGAAGCAGATAGGCAGCTTGCTAGGTGTGTTCAGATTACAGTTTATCCTTTATAACGAACAAAGTAATGTTTTATTGGTAGCTGCATACACCACAACCTGATTTCCCTGAAGAATTTGCTACGGGAAAAGACAATATCGTTTATTAAGGACGTCAATAACGTCCACACGTGTGGCATACTAGACATCCGCCCACACACCGTGTGTGGCACGAGCAGACAGCCCACACAGGTTGTGTGTGGGCGAATATTAGAATTGCCCACATGTGTGGATTAAACTACTTCGTGCCACACGCCAACAAGTACTACTCATCTTCTCTCTGAGCGTGTGGCATGAAGTAAAAATGACCACACGTCCTGCCGTAACTAGGTTAGGTACCTTGCGGGATGACGATTTAGTTACCATCCGGAATGGCGGATGTAGTTATTCGAAATGGCAAATGTAGTTATAAAAGCATGACAACTTTATCTGTTTTGGTTGACTATAGTTGTCATGTCTAATTTATGGTAGTTGCCGCGTGTAATCAAACCATAGTTACTGTGTGTGATTAACTACTTGCCACATATGGTCAGTCAGTAGTTGTCATGTGTGTTTATCTAGTTGTCGCGTGTGGTCCAACCATAGTTGCCATGTGTGTTTATCTGATTGCCACGTACGCGCAACTGTATTTGCCGTCTAGCAACAAATCATAGTTGCCATGTGTGTTTACCTAGTTGCCACGTACCCGTAACTGCAGTTGCCATCCAACAACCTACGAGTGTCGTGTGGGCGAAAAGCAGTTCGCCCACACGGGCATGGACTAGGTGGTGGTTGTGTGGGCAGAAACTAGTTCACCCACACAGTGCAGCTGGCAAACCGCGTGTTGCGTGACGTGCGGGCGAACTCTCCAACGCCCACACACCAGCCCCGTTCTACGTGGCACGCAAAATCCGCCTCAATGTATCAAGATTCGTGCAAACTCGACTGGAAGGTGATCCATGCGTGTGAGCGAGTTACAAAACTGCCACACGTGTACGCGTTAGTATTTTCGTTTATTAAAGAGACTGAGGAAAAAGTTCAGCACGAGGTATAAAAAAAAGTACTAGAAATAAAAGCAGCGTTAATACACTTTAAAATCCAACATTCACTACTGATACTTGCAAGTTTAGTCGAAATATGTGTCTACAGAAAAAAGAAAGAGAAGCACCTTCAGAAGCATACACCCTTCGGTCTTTCCCAGTTCGCATATAAGTTTTGTCCGAAGTCAAAGTATCTCTATTTTGACCAAGTTTATAGAAAAATGTATTAACATTCACAATGCCAAATCAACATATATATATATATATATATATATATATATATATATATATATATATATATATATTTGGTATTATAGATGTTGATATTTTTTAATATAAATTTGATCAAACTTTGCAAAGTTTGACTTGGCACAAATATAATACGCGGAACAAAAATGACGGGAGGGAGTAGAAGAAGACGACCTAGTAGAGCTACAAAATAGATGGCATAACAGACTTAACACAGCAGGGAACCTTCTCCGAGACAAACCTCAAACATACTCAAATCTTACCTAATTACATAGAGCATAATACACATGCACTATATTACTTCCCACCTCAAGCACATGACGTCATCTCAGCTATAAAATTCATGTCTATGGCTGGTTGCAATGCAAACAATAATAAATTAACTAGCAAATGCTTGTTATGGCTGGTTGTAATGCAGGTCATGGCGATGATTACTTGTAAAATGCAGGTCATACAATAATCAAAATATCATTACTGAAAATAAAACATCACAAAGCACTCTGCAAGCAGCACCAAAAAAATTTGTATACAGCACATACAAGAATACATGAACCATGCACAAGAAAATAATGGAGGGAAACTAACATTGAGATGAAATTAATCCTAAATGCCATATTAGTTCGTAAAAAAGGAACTTCCCGCATAGCCACCAAATCTAAATGCCATATTTTGAAGCAACACATTCTAATTATCCATATTGTTCTCTATATGTGTTTTACCAGTTTTTGCGGATAAATAATATATTGAAAAAATAAATCATATATATTAAAAATATATTCCCTTCGTCCTATTTACATAAGGACCTTGTATTTACATGACTTCCTTGTTTTGCTTTACATGACTTCCCTGATTTTCTTTTGTCCTTTTTAGGTTTTCATTCCGTTTTCCCTAATTAACCGAGAATGTTTGGTTTTTGGGTCCATTTTTTTAATAAAATGCAGGAACCCCTGCCCTAGCATGCGGTTTCTCAAAAAAAAGGGTCATAAAAATCTTGGGCTTGTTTGGTTCGTGACCTCGTCATTGTGCCTGAAAAAATTCAGTGCATGGAATGGCCTGAGAAACCTTGTGTTCTATGCCTAAGCAGGCTAGCCTTAGAGAAGGGCATTCGGTTGATGTCCTGGCCTTGAAAACTAATGTAAACTTTGATATTTGGCACATGTGTGCCATATAAGCAAAACTGTCACACCTCTACTTCCTTCACTTCAAATACATGCATACATTAGCATTCTTTCTTCTTTCACGTGCATTTCTCCTTCTAATTATATGCATACACTAGAGACAAAAAAGCTGATGTCATTCTAGATTCTCTTTATTCTAAACATTTAAAATGTTTTGTAGCTCAAACCATTGGTCCGATGTAAAACCGTTTTTACATAAAAGATTCGTCGTGATGAGATCTTCGAAACTAGATTCCATGTTGGCATGTTTTGATGACTTTTTTCAGCCAAAATTTATCACGCCTAGGCTACATAAGTTACCATGTCCATTATATGCAAGTTACCGTGCTATTTCCACATAAGTTATCGAAGGCATAAAAAAGGTTCGCCGACCCTGCAGTTCATATATTACCATGCTTTATTCATATAAGTTATCGGGCTTGCGGTTCTTATATTATCATATTGTTTTTATGTCTGTGGTTCGTATATTACCATGATGTTTTCATATAAGTTACCGCGGGGAGGGGGGTATGTTTATAATGTTTTTTCCGCTTGATCAAGGTTACCATGGTGTTTGTACGTAGGTATGTGATGCGTATGTAACCATGTTATTTACACAAAATTTATGGGGGTATGTTTTTAACAATTTCCCAACCGAGTGAATATTACCATGGTATTTGTACGTAAATTATCAGGTATGCGATGGGTATATTACTATGCCATTTACACAGAAGTTACCGGGGGTATCTTTTCAACAATTTTTTTTCTCTAGATCAAATTTACCGCGGTGTTTGGACCTAAATTATCAAGATTGTGGTGCGTAATTTATATGCTATTTATATACAAAAAGTTACCACGTGTATTTTTCGACCACTTTTTACTACTCTTCCCCAAATCAAGACTATTACTGTGCTATTTACACATGAGTTCCCGAGGTATATTTTCAACAATTCATCCACTTGAATCAAACTTATCATGGTATTTGTACGTAAGTTATCGGGTTTTGCAGTTCATATATAACCGTGCTATTTTCACTTAAGTTATCACGGGTATGTTTTTCGATAACTTTTTTGCCCTTTAGTCAAAGTTATCGCGGTGTTTGTATGTAAGTTATCGGGTATATGATTCGTATATTACCGTTGTATTTTCTTGTAAGTTATCGAGGTATATTTTTCAACAATTTTTCCTTCTTTGGAAAAAGTTACGATTGTGTTTGCACCCAAGTTACCAAGTCGGTGTTTCCTGTTTTACCAAGCTATTCACGCAGAAGTTACCAGGAGTATATTTGTAAATAAAATTTGTCCCTTGGTCAATGTTATTGTGATGTTTGTACATAAATTATCATGTACACGGTTCATATATTATGATGTTCTTTTCACGTAAAGTTATCGGGGTATATTTTTAAACAACTCCCCTCCTTGTTTAATTTTATTGCGGTCTTTCTACTTAAGTTATCATGTCTACAGAATGTATATTTTTCTTGCCGTTATTACGGTGTCAACCTCATAAATTTAAAAAGAGTAGTCAATCTTTAAAAAAAGGAAATAAAAATTACAGTGTGTGTCGTGGAATTGTCACGGCAGATGTCCTTAGTGTTAGGACTTAGTCGCGAGGCCAACACATCTATGTGGTAGCTTGACAGGGGTTGAGCGGAATCGAGAGACGCGACACAAGACAAGAGTTTAGACAGCTTCGGGCCCCGGAAAACATCATCCGGTAATAACCCTACATGTTGTTTGTCGCTGGGTCTCATTATGATCATGAGGGAGTCGTCGGTAGGCCGGCTCTTTATGTCTAGCCCTAAAGATTATTTTTCTCTCCCTCTTTGGGGAGCCCTGCCCCTCCTTATATATGTTGAAGGGGCGGGTTACATATGGAGTCCTAGTAGGACTAGGACTAGTCTATGCTTTCTCACAAGTTGAATACAAGTCCGGGTCTTGCTTCCTCGTAAAGGAAATATTCGTCATCCCTTTCCTCTTAAGCCGGCCCACCAGAGTATAAGCCGGCCTGCTGGGCCTTGGGCCTTGTCGTCCGTCTGATCCGCCCGCCGGGTCTCCAGTGAGTCACAATGTCCAGGCGGGTTACATGTAAACCGCCATGTCTGGGCGGATCACCAGTGAGTCGCCAAGCTCTACCAGGTCTCTGGTGAGTCGCCAAGCCCGGCCCGATCATGATTCCGGCCGAGTCATACCGCGGGGTATATCCCCGACATTAGCCCCCAGTTTAATTTGGATTTATCCATGTTAAACTGATCCTATAAAATAAACACAAGAACAAACTTGATAGGTTGTGCTCAGGGTTAAATATTTTCCTGAACCGGCACCTGATCATCTTTAAGTCCTTGTCATTTCCTCCTGGATGCATACTCAAAGATCTTATAGCAAATCTCTTTTAACAGATATGTCCAAACCTTGCCAATACAAAAATCCAGATACTTCTTTTGAGAAATCCGGGTCAATAGGCCAGCTTCAGAGCCAATTTGCAGAAATTGGTATCTTATAGAGAAATATTGTAATAAATATAATCCACTTGAATCGGCTTCCAAAGCGTCGGCTTAAAAAATATTGGTTTTGAAAAAACTCATCTGACTTTCAACCGGTTTATGGAACTTGCCGGTTTATCATTGCCAAAATATTCGGTTTGTAAATATTGATAGTACCGGGTCATAATTGTTGCCGACGCTGGGTCATAGTTATTGGTGACGCCGGGTCAATCTGATTTACTCAAAACTGATAATTTGAAGTTATTCCTCCCTTATATGCATATCACCTGTAGCCCCCAAGTGTCGGGTCATTATGCAATAATGAGCAGGAACTTTGTAAATATGATCATGTAAATTTGAGCAACAACGTGTAGCCCCCAAGGGCCGGCTCAATAAGATATTACTGAGCTGGGACTTTGTATATGATTCATTGATAATACCATCAAATGATGTAATCTCCACCACGGGGCTTGAACCCACGTCCACAAGGTTAAGAGCTTTGTACTCTATCAACTGAGTAATGGATCTTTCAATATAATGGATTAAGGCTTGTGTACCTTGAATTTCCGACAGGAGCAATTGGTAGCCCCCAAGGGCCGGCTCATTTAAAATGTGATGAGTCGGGTCTTTAACAAGTTGAGCAAAAAATGATTTTGCATTAGCCCCCAAGTGTCATGGTGCATACTGGCAGTGATATGGACTTGTATATTCGATGTAATCTCGATTTGAACAATGTAGCCCCCAAGTGCCGGGTCGTAAGCCTGCAGCGACTCGGGACTATTTCCTTCATTGCAAAATAAATCATGCCCATTGATAAAAATAATAGCCGTTGTGCTAAAGCGACTTTGAAAACCTCAATCATTACACTGGTTATTGATAATCACAATAGAAATCCAGCCATGTTGGCTATTCAAGATTTGAATAATATAATCCAGTAGGAAAACCTCAATCATTCAATATCATCATGAAAATCCAGCCAGTTTTGGCTATTAAAGATTTGAATACCTCATCGGTTGACAAGTAGATCCGGAGTTTTAATACCTGGCGGCTCTTGGCCGATGATGACTTAATGCGCATTCATTGTAAGCCGGAATTTTTGTAACCCGGTGGCCTATAGCCCTTGAGAAAATCAATAATTGATAACCCTTTTGAGACACCAATTTCAGTGATGAGCTTGGACTGAAGCATTTATACAAGTCATAGTTCTGCAAATCCTGCACAGAGTTTAAACAACATATGCCCTGGCGACTTAACGTCAAAAGTCAGGGCGGGTAACCACCCAAATGTAGTCTTACCCTGCACACAAGTAGATCACAAGAACCCCTGGCGGTTTGCCGCAGGGCGGGTCATAATACCTCACATATAACCACTGTGATATTGAATTTGTACTGCTGGTTTACATGACCTGTGCAGTAAGGGTGATAACCCAATCCTTAGAAGCCAATACTTCAAAATATATGATGATTGTCACATGTTGGCGACTTATCGTTCAAAGCCAAGCCGGGTTTCAACGAAACCACACTTATATGCTTCAGATATGAGCAAAAAGTATCAAAACCCAAAAGATTTTTTGCAAAAACTTAAACCAAATAAAAATTGAGGTTTCCGATTCGAATACGATCAGTAAACCGTTTCAAAGGATTTAAGCTAGGATTCAAATACGATCATGTAGCCCCCAGTGGCTTTGGCGTTGCGCCGATCAATAGGGTACCGACAGCTATGTTCTCTTTGGTTTGAATACGACCTATGTTTGAACAGGAAGCCCCCAAATGACCTTGAGAGCTTTTTAACGACCCTGATTCGAATGCGATCCAAGTCGAACCCAAAAGGGATTAAGCTATGATTCGGATACGATCAAGAAGCCCCCTAGTGAGTTTGGCTTTGCGCCGATCAAAAGGGTTACAACAGCTATGTTCTCTTTGGTTCGAATACGACCTATATTTGAATAGGAAGCCCCAAATGACTTGTCACTGTGGCTATGAGCCGGATCAAAGGGTAACCATAGCTTAGCTCAATAAGCCGGAAGCCCCCAAGTGATATATTTCCGAGCTGTGCTCGCCGGGTGCCTATATTTGAGTTGTGCTGTGCAACAAACTCTCTTTGGTCCCTGTAATTTTTTCTGAAAACTCGAACTTGCGAGAGATTAATTCTTTTTGAACCGGAATTTCTTAAACCGGATATTGAGACCTTCAAAATTTTGTAAGAGACAAATTTACCTTGAGCCGGATGTTTAAACCGAATTTGAGAGCTTCAAAGCTTTGCGGGAGAGAGATGTCTCTTGAGCCGGATTTTAAACTGGGATATTTATTTTGAACCGGCAATTTTCTGATGGCCTTTAAATTTTCATCAATATGGCGGTAGCCTCCGGAACCGGGTTATCATTCCCTCCGATGACCCGGGGTCTTAAATCTCACGATATTTGCTAAGTCATGTCATCGTAGCCCCCGAGTCTTAAGGCGATTTGAGGAGTTGGCTTGAGATTCTCTATCTTTTACCGTGATATAAACCGGTAGGAGTCATTCAACATCTCAGTGATATAACTTGTCCTGCACTGGAGAACTTGCAAGCCAGAGTAATTGCTCTTTAAAAGAAAGCAATAAAAAATATACTGGATGAATCTCACCTGATATATCACGCTGATGTATTTATGATCCTCAACGGTGTCCGTTAGTCAGCCTGGCACGTTGAATAGGCCGGACCGCAGGGCGGACAGTAAAACGACCGCAGCATCAGAGGCGGCACAGACAGATGAGTCGGCCACAGTGTTTGTAAGCCGGCTCGGGCGGGAGAGTCGGCCACGACGTTGTAAGCCGGTGCGGACGCGTGTACCGCCACGAGGGCAGATGAGCGAGTCGTCCGTGGCGTTGTAAGGCGGCACGGACGGGTGAGTCGGCCACAACGTTATAAGCCGGTGCGGGAGTCCGTTGAGTAAGGACGACGACTTGTGCCGATTGATGTTGGCACACCTCCATCTTCGTGGTATAATGCCACTTTGTAATAAATAATTCTCCTGCATATAAAACACAGCAGGGCAAAATATTTTTTCTCGGATGAATTAATATGCACTTTTAAAAATAAATAGAATAAATAGCACCTGGTATTTTTTGTTGGATGAACTAGACAATGATACTGAGTGTAGTTAGACACAAAAGATAATCCGTACATATGCACGTCATCTACGTGTTTTTCCTTTGTCTTTTCCCCCTTCCAAAGTAATGATTGCATGCATGCTGACTTTGATGTGTGGCGACGAGTAGCATCGGTCTTTTACCTCCGCAGACCCGTTAGGTTGGCACTAACTGACTCGTGAACGCATCGTTGGCTTCTGTAGTACTTTTTCTGAACAAGTATGCATCTGCTTGCTTGTGAACCAACTGGGTGCCGCGGAAGACGGACGGCGTGCGGAGATCTCGGCCCTGGCTTGGCGACTTGGTCGGGACAGCTTGCAGCCGCGGTAGCTCGCAGCTGATGCGGCCTGGAGGTTTGTTGCAAGGCTGCAACGGGTAAGTCGGAGCACCGGCGGCGGCTTTCGAGCAGTTTGGAGCAGCGACCGGTGGAAGCGAAGCGCAACGGCGGGTCAGCCTCTCAGCCGGAGGAGTGATGCGCGGCGGGTTGGATCGAGGCCACGGGCGGCCGGCTCGACGGCTTGAGGAAGACCGCGGAAGCGAGGCGTGCAGAGCACGGAGCGATCCGGCAGCGGAGCTCGAAGACAGTCGTTGGTGAGGTCGCGAGTGCCGAGGTGGAGGCAGAGACGGTGCTTTGGAGCGGCGGCTTGCCCTGGCACCTGTCAAACATATGTGGTAGATGTTAGGAGATTGCCCTGGCACCTGTCAAACAGCGGAACAAACGTTGGTTTATGGCAAAAAGCAATCTCGTGCTTGCTGTGGAGATTCGGCAGGCTGCCGACCACATATGGCATACTTTAAACAACTGCTGATTGGGACTTGAAAACGCCAGGTAGCCATCTGAACGGGATCTTAGCTCCGAACCTCATACGACACAGTCAGACGGTCGGACACGGAGAGCCCTCTCACCTTTGATTTGACGATCCCGTATTAGTACCAGTATCTAGCACCACGTTGATTTGATGTGATGGCTTGATGGGTCAGAAGATGTAGTGCTCAACAGCCATTGAAGTATTTAAAAATATGAAATATAATACTCTAGTAGTATTGCCTCCACGTGAGTAGTACTAGTAGATGAACATGCTTTTGGCTTTCACACGAACGGAAAATCACAAACAGCCACGAATCGACGCCTCGGGACTTGTGGCATGTCCGATGAGCAAAATAGATGTACTATAGTAGAAACCGTCTCGGCGACTTGATGATCTGACGGTGTTGCAGTGGAAATTAATCCGTGTAGATGGATCGCCTCGTCGCGCGTGGCAGTGCACACAGATGCAACCCTAACTCTCATCTTGATCCAATCTTGTATATGACGTCCCGACTATTCGTCAATAACGTGGATCCTTCCATGCCAGCGGCGGAAAACTTCACAGCGACCACATGGAATCTGTTTGTTTGATGTGGAGCTTTCAGTTCCGGTTCTTTATGATCCGGATGATCGCGAACTCCCCAATCCTTGAGATAGATTCCTCCAAGAACTCAACACCACCGTGCGCAGGCCCCACGGTGGGCGCCAACTGTCGTAGAATTGTCACGGCAGATATCCTTAGTGTCAGAACTTAGTCGCAAGGCCAACACATCTATGTGGTAGCTTGACAGGGGTTAAGCGGAATCGAGAGACACGACACAAGACAAGGGTTTAGACAGCTTCGGGCCCCGGAAAACATCATCCGGTAATAACCCTACATACTGTTTGTGGCTACGTCTCATTATGATCATGAGGAAGTCACCGGTAGGCCGGCTCTTTGTGTCTAGCCCTAAAGATTATTTTTCTCTCCCTCTTTGGGAAGCCCTCCCCTTCTTATATATGTTGAAAGGGCGGGTTACATATGGAGTCCTAGTAGGAGTAGGACTAGTCTATCCTTTCTCTCAAGTTGAATACAAGTCCGGGTCTTGCTTCCTCGTAAAGGAAATATTCGTTATCCCTTTCCTCTTAAGCCGGCCCATCAGAGTATAAGCCGGCCTGCTGGGCCTTGGGCCTTGTCGTCTGTCTGATCCGTCCGCCGGGTCTCCAGTGAGTCACAATGTCCAGGCGGGTTACATGTAAACCGCCATGTCCGGGCGGATCACCAGTGAGTCGCCAAGCTCCAGCCAGGTCTCTGGTGAGTCGCCAAGCTCGGCACGGTCATGATTCTGGCCGGGTCATACCACGGGGTATATCCCCGACAGTGTGATTGAAAAAAAAATCTTCACACTAGGAAATAGCATAAATTTTCATCCACACGATGAAAATTGATCTCAACTGCAAACTAGTACCAATATTGTGGTGTATCTAGCCAAGGAACAACTAAGTTCCCCCACCACACAACACAGACACAACAATCCCAAATATTATTTGTCCTATCTGGACCAAGATCCAGTGACTTGCCTCTAGCAAGTCGTGTTGTAACATGCCCTCTTTTATCTGTCATCCAATATAGATCCAATGCACGAGATTGTTCGAAAACAAACTAGCGCACACCTACGGACTTAGCAGAAGTAAGAAAACAACAACAACATGGGACTTGAACATCTCCTTATTTCTGACTTTTACAAGTGCTAGTACAGGAATAACAAACAAACAGTAAAGCACTAGAATATCTCAAATTGCTGATTTTCACGACACACTTGCACGCTTAATAGCAAGAAACGACACCATCCAAGCATTGGACCCTCTTTAAAGTGCAGATTGTGTACAACATAACAGCAACAACAAAGCACTAGATGCATCTTTGGAGCCTCACTTACAGGCTTAACAAGAACACAAGAAACAATTTATAACATTGGAATTCTAGCACATAACAGCAGCAACAAAGCACCGGAACCTCTCCAAAATTGAACATTTTTTTAGTACTTAACACTGAAAGTTCTAGCACATAACACTGGAAATGTGTAGATCTAACATAGTTTTTTTGTACCAACAAGTGGTACAACTGAACAATAAATTGAAGTACTGAATATACCAGGCTAGTCTAATTGTACACTTTATAAGTTTGTAGCAGCACCAGATATGAATAGGCTACACTTTCTTGTAAGAAATGAACAAAAAAGTTGCAAAGAAGCAACAACAGTGTTGGCATCTCTTGACAATACATTTCCCTTCAGATTTTCTTAAGAGACAACCAGGCAACACAACTGAACTAGATGGGCAAGGGACAACTGGACTGAACGAGCAAGGGATGCACACCACACTCCTGCGATGCTGTGGCCCCGGGACTCGTCCATCCTGTACATCGACGCAGCAGGCTCCTCACTTTGCTAGGATCCAGCAACCTTCAGAACTCCATTTTTTGGTCAATTCAGCTTGTTTACACCTCCCAACTACATAATTTCTTGGAGCCTCACACCCCTTGGTCCGCCCCTGGAGGAGGTGTTGCAATCACGGGCTTCGAGGATGATGACTAGGCAGCGACTGACGCCAGGGAGGTGCCAGAGGTCGCGGCCGTTGGGGTGGAGGGGGTCCAGTGGATGGGTTGTGTTTCCGGCGGCAGCTTGCTCGGATCCATGGGCGGCGCCATGGGAGCTCCCGTGAGCAGAGAGAAAGATATGATAGAGAGGGAGGAAGGAAGGAAGATGAAGGGAAAAGGAGGGAGCAAGGGCCGGCGCTGCGGTTTGGCTTGCCGGCGGCGGCTCGCCGGAGGAGGATGCGGCGAGGCGGGCTCGGACTTGGCGGCAGGGAGGAGGAATTAGAGAAAGACACCGTTGGCTGGGGACTTGGTGCGGGGGAGGAATACGGGAGGAAGACTTATGCGTGTGATACCGATCGAAGGGACACCGAGTGGTGTGGCAGTTTTGCAACCGGGCACAAGGTTGCCAAATACATATTTCGATAGTGCCAAATATATGTATAGATGTGGAGCCCACTGACCTAGCAGAATATTTTAACTCTAATCTCTACTCCTAATGGAGCAGTTGGTAGCCTGGTACTCTGGTTTTATTTTCGTCCGGTTTTATTTCCTTCCACCTCCCACCACCCCCTCCCATGGATTTTCTTATCCATTGGTTTATTTTTTACTCCACTATTTTCTTTAAAAAATCAGCACTTTCCAAACATACAAAAGATCACGGATCTAACTTTCCTAACTTATCCAAATCAACCGATCTCTCTCATCAATGTAATTTGCTTTAGGAAACAAATAAAGGATTTAAAAAATTAACAAGTAAACCATGACAAACAAATCTTATTGTGGAAGTGTTACTTTTTTCTCTACTCCTAAAGGAGGAGTCTGCGGTCATGATGGTAGGTCGTTTCGTTCATCCGCTCCGACTCATAGCATACCTCCTCCCGCACGAGCATGTAAAAAAGGAAACTCCTCCGTCAAAACAGCCACGATTCACGGACGCCGAGATCATTCCCCACCACGAATCCCATCCCTCCCCGATCTACACGCCGTTTCGTTCTTGCTCTGCCGCCTTCCCCTATATCACATCCGCTTTCCCATCCACGTTCGCGCCAGATCCATCATGTTGGGGAACGTAGTAATTTCAAAAATTAACGCACACGCAAGATCATGATGATGCATAGCAACGAGAGGGGAGAGTATTGTCCACGTGCCCTCGTAGACCGAAAGCGGAAGCGTTAGCACAACGCGGTTGATGTAGTCGTACGTCTTCATGATCCGACCGATCCAAGTACCAAACGCACGGCACCTCTAAGTTCAGCACACATTCAGCTCGATGATGTCCAGCGAACTCCGATCCAACATAGCTTCACGGGAGAGTTCCGTCAGCACGACGGCGTGGTGATGGTGATGATGTTGCTACCGACGTAGGGCTTCGCCTAAGCACCGCTACGATACGACCGAGGTTGAATATGGTGGAGGGAGGCACCGCACACGGCTGGGAGAGATCAACTGATCAACTTGTGTGTCTAGAGGTGCCCCCTGTCCCTGTATATAAAGGAGCAAGGGGGAGGCCGGCTGGCCCTCTATGGGCGCGCCAGGAGGAGGAGTCCTCCTCCTAGTAGGAGTAGGACTCCCCTTTCCTACTCCTACTAGGAGGAGGAAAGGAAGGAGGAAAAGGAGAAGGAAGGAGAAGGAGGAAAAGGAGGAAAGGGAGGCCGACCCCCTAGTCCAATTCGGTTTGGGCTAGGGGGGCCGCGCGCCTTGCCTCCTCTCTCCACCACTTGGCCCATGAGGCCCATTACTTATTCCTCATATTCCCGTAACTCCTCGGTACCCCCGAAAATACCCGAATCACTCGGAACCTTTCCGGTGTCCGAATATAGTTGTCCAATATATCGATCTTTACATCTCGACCATTTCGAGACTCCTCGTCATGTCCTCGATCTCATCCGGGACTCCGAACTACCTTCGGTACATCAAATCACATAAACTCATAATACAATTGTCACCGAAACTTTAAGCGTGCGGACCCTACAGGTTCGAGAACTATGTAGACATGACCGAGACATGTCTTCGGTCAATAACCAATAGCGGAACCTGGATGCTCAAATTGGCTCCCATATATTCTACGAAGATCTTTATCGGTCAGACCGCATAACAACATACGTTGTTCCCTTTGTCATCAGTATGTTACTTGCCCGAGATTCGATCGTCGGTATCTCAATACGTAGTTCAATCTCGTTACCGGCAAGTCTCTTTACTCATTCCGTAATACATCATCCCGCAACTAACTTATTAGTTGCAATGCTTGCAAGGCTTAAGTGATGTGCATTACCGAGAGGGCCCAGAGATACCTCTCCGACAATCGGAGTGACAAACCCTAATCTCGAAATACGCCAACCCAACAAGTACCTTCGGAGACACCTGTAGAGCACATTTATAATCACCCAGTTACGTTGTGACGTTTGGTAGCACACAAAGTGTTCCTCCGGTAAACGGGAGTTGCATAATCTCATAGTCATAGGAACATGTATAAGTTATGAAGAAAGCAATAGCAACAAACTTAAATGATCAAGTGCTAAGCTAATGGAATGGATCAAGTCAATCACATCATTCTCCTAATGATGTGATCCCGTTAATCAAATGACAACTCATGTCTATGGCTAGGAAACATGACCATCTTCGATTAACGAGCTAGTCAAGTAGAGGCATACTAGTGACACTCTGTTTGTCTATGTATTCACATATGTATTATGTTTCCGGTTAATATAATTCTAGCATGAATAATAAACATTTATCATGATATAAGGAAATAAACAATAACTTTATTATTGTCTCTAGGGCATATTTCCTTCACATCACCACAGTGTCTCCCCCACCCCTCGTCATGCCATGGCCACATCGGCTTACAGTCACGTCGCGCTCGGTATGGCAATGGGGTGTATATGCACTAGAGGAGGGAAAGGAGCTCCAGTTTGATCCGATGTTTACAACTATCTCCGAGGATTTAGTATTACGTGGCCTTACTTGAGTTCAAATTATACTTTGTATCTATTAAGGATTCCCATTCAATTGTAGATTCGATCCGCCATGAGCATCAGCGGCGACGAGGAGCTCCGCAGCCCGGGCACTGGCCAAGGAGAGCGGCAGATCCCGCAGCAGCCGCGTGATTCCATCCGACAACCATCACATCCTCCACGCACATCTCCGGTTGCCGCGAGACGAGGAATCCCGCAGCATCCTCGGCGGGAGGAGCACGCAAGGTCGCTGGTGGCGGCTGATGAAGTACGAGGAGCTGGCCCCAACGGCGGCGGCCTTGAGAGTGGAAGAAGCGTGGACATGGCGGCGGCCTCGAGCGATGGGGGGATGCACTTCTCCCGTGCCACCAACCCATTCTTTGGCATGCGCTCTGCCTCCCGCGGGAGTGCTGGCGACGGTCCCTCCGACAGACGCTTTGACATCCTGTTCAAAGCCAGCAACCCACGCCGAGCCACTACCTCACCAGGCCAACCGCGGTGTCGAGGACATGCTCTCCGTGAGCTCTTTCCATTGGCACACCATGATGCTTTGACCACAAGTCCACAACAGACACAGGCGAGCCTGCGAGTGAAGGAAATATGCCATAGAGGCAATAATAAAATTGCTATTTATATTTACTTATATCATGATAAATATTTATTATTTATATTAGAATTGTATTAACCAAAAACTTCATACATATGTGGATACATAGACAAAACAGAATGTCTCTAGTCAATAGCTAGGAACGCTTCAGGCGTGTGAAATTGGTCGCCTGGCCCCAGGCTAATGGTGACGCCTCGATTAGCCCAGGCTAATGACGATGGCAGGCTATTTTAGGTCAGACATTTTGTGAATCCCCTAGAGCACAAACCAAACGGGTATCAGGCAGGTCTCAGGCACGCTCGTGGTCTCGCACAAGATCGTAAGGAAGGCATCCAAAGTGACCCTATAACTGGAAACCTACATTTTCTTACGGATTGAAAGATATATTTTTTGTGACACGTAATTTATGTTTTGTTGGTCAATTCAGTGGCGGAGCCATCACCCGACGACCCTGGGGCAGCGAATGGGCTGGCCCAGGTGACCCGTCTCCTGTGCGAAGCTGCAACATTTTGCCGCAGTAAGCGGCACATAGGAGGTCCCCTGAATCGCACTGACAGCCCCGGTCTCTTCCCTCCCGACCAGGCCAGATCTCAGCTTAATGGGCTCGCAGCCCAAGGATAGCACCTGGTTCCAGGTCGAGAATGTTATGGTTTCGTGTTTTTTCTGGTTTAGGAATGTTCTATTCCTGGTTTTCATTTTTCTCATCCTTTCTTGTTTTCTCTACTGGTCTTTATTTTGCTTCCTTTTGCTTTGATTTTCTTAGTTACAATTTTTTTCTAAATGTTCATAGTTTTCAAAATTGTTCTAGAAATTTCATTTTTTTACATTTTAAGCAATCACTTTTTCAAAAAAATATTCATATTTTTTTAAAAAAATCAAAACATTTTTTACCAAAATTTATTTATTCCATTTTTCAAAATATATAAATATCAGTTTTTTACATTTATTTCAAAATCGGCTGAAAAATAACTGGAAATCGATAGAAAATCAAACTTGCATGCTCCTCTTGTCCACTTGTTTTTTGGTTTCCCTGCTTCTCTCTGTTTTTTGACCGGTTTGCGAATCAAAAAATATATTGTGAAATGAAATTGCATGCTCCTCTTGTCCCTATTTATATGGCGTCATTGCTTTGTATGCACTTTGACCATTAGTTTCATCAAAATATATTAACTATGTGTCAAAAATTATAAATCAGAAACTACATTTTACTACGAATTGAATAATATATTTTTATGACACATAATCTATGTTTGGTTTGCCAATTTTGTGGTCAAACTTGGACTTCGTAATATGTGTGTTCCATGTGATTATTAGGAACAAAGGGTGCACGTCCCAAATTTTAAAAATATTTGTGAATTTCACACGTTGTTTTCATGGAGTGCACCATTTCCAGCGTTGAGCACCCGAAAGGCTGGCTCAAGTGGTGCGACAACACCAGTGTCAGCAACCTTTTCCATGTCGAGTACTACCTCTCTAACTTAATATAAGATTTCTTTGACACTATGACAGTGCCGAAACATGCTGTATATTAAGTTACAGGGGGAGTACAAGAATGTTCACCTGGGAGTTGATGGATCAAAAAAATTAATCAAGGGAGGGGGGCAGTGCCCCCCCCCCCCCTCCCCGCATCATGTTCGTACCTCCGCCACTGCTCACTACATTCATCTCGCAATGCGAACATGCTCCATTTCTCTTGTTAAGTGCATAGAAGAACATGTTTTGTTTTCCTTGGTATGTGCAACTCATTCACCATGGTCATCTAAGTGGCCAACTATATTTGTTTTAATCCATAAGCTATGACAAAAACAACATAGTTTCTTCCCGTCCCATTTTCCTAACTTGCATACTTGGTACGATTAGAAAAGCAATGAAATGCAACGGGCGTCTGCAAATGCGGTGGTTAACACGATGGTGGCACTAAACGGCATCGATATTACATGATAATCGTTGATGCCCTCGCCTCGTGGTGCCCCACCCCACCGCAAGAACTGCCACACGATCTGCGTGAAGAAGGGTGCGTACAAGGTGGCAGATCCAATCGTCATTGCTGAGGACATGTGCAACATGACTTTGACTAGTGATGGCATCGACACGACTATCATCTCCGATGCTCAGATCCAAGACGGTGGCTACAACACGAACCAAACCTGCACACTAAGAAAGTATACTACTGCCTACACATATTGCACTTTTTTTTCAAAAAATTGCTCATTTTTAAAATGTACAACTGGTTTATAAAGTTTAACATAGCAGCTTATTTTTCAGAACCAGACGTGCATGTAGAATAGTCAAATGGATACAACTAATTAATTTTCTTAGGATCATTCATTTGCACCCTAAAAAAAAGGATCATTCATTTGCCCTGACCTTGCGCGACTGTGATCGCTGGCTTGGTCAGGATGGATGAGACGTTTCCCTTGGTATTGTGAAATGGGTTAATGGGCTGGCAGCTCAAGGACAGCGATCACCTGGTTTAGGAATATTCCATTTCTACTTTTTATTTTTCTTTTCCTTTCTTGCTTTCCCTACTAGTTTTTTATTCTCCACTTTTCAAGTGATATTTTTTAAGATGTTCACAGCTTTCAAAAAATGCTCTGGAAAATAAAAAATGTTTAAGTTAAAAAAAATCAAGTTTACACGAAAATGGTCATATTTATCAAAAGTACAAAATATAAAAACGTTGTCCATTATTTTAAAAATACTCTGGGTTTTTCAAAATAAATAAATATGGGTGTTTTATATTTATTTTATGTCGGAAAATAACAATAAATCAACAAAAATTTAAAGCAAAAAAATGGTTAAACCAAAAATACAGCGCTCGGTATAGACACATGGCTAACTAGGATGGCGATAGTCACAACCGCTCTACGCGTCTCATCGACAAAGTTACGCAAAGAGCGTCATATAGGGAGTCACATTTTCTTGTGACCTCCTATTCTAACGCATTGAGCGATATGGGTCGGTCTGTTTTCTCTCTACGGACAATAGCTGCGGTAGGTTGATTTGTCGATTCGTTTTTTGGGTTTTCCCGTTTCTCTTTGGTTTTGACCGGTTTGCGGGTTTAAAATTATATTATGAAATGAAAATTTATGCTCCTCTCGTTCCTATTTATATGGCGTCCTTTGTTTGTATGCATAAACTTTGACCATTAGTTTCATCAAAATACGTTAATTATGTGTTGGCAAAATTTATATCATTGGAAACTACATTTTACTATGAATTGAATAGTACTATATTTTTGTGACACATAATCCATGTGTTTATTGGTCAATTTTATGGTCAAAGTTGGACTTTGTAATATGTGTGTGCCATGTAAAAAGGACAAAGGGTATACGTCCCAAATTTGAAAAATATTCACGAATTGCATTGATTTTTCGAAAAATTTAAAAATTCACAAATTTGCAAAAAACTGTCTTGGGTCTTAAGAAAATATTCATGAATTTAGAAAGTGATCAGAAACTTAAAAATTGTGGATGATTTTTTTAAATTTGTGAATTTTTAAAAACATTTGATTTTCAATTATTTTTTTGAATTTAAAACAATCACCAATCTGAAAACTATACATGGATATTTAAAAAATCATGAATTTTAGGAAAAAAAATACTTCATAGCCTTTGGAAAATTCAGGGAATTTTAAATATTTAAAAAGAAAAAGAAACAAAAAAGAGAAAAACATCCGAATATAAAAATAGTGGGGAAGGTAGCATAAACCTAGAAATTAACTGTACGAAAAACCAGTGGGAAAGCAGCTCCTTGTACTTTGGTCTTTATGTATGGAGAGAAGTGCATATTTCAACCCCTAACTCCTGCCCTGGTCTAATTTACAATCTCAAACTTCAATACTGTCTAAATTACAATTCCCAAGTCTCAAAACCGGTCAAGATTCAACCTTCCCCTCCCTGTTGATCGATTTTGACCTAGGGTGACCAGTTTTGACTAGTCAACGGGTCCAATCAGCATGCCATGTCAGATTTTGATTTTTCAAATTTTCAAGAACAAGTAAATAAAAATTTGTGAGATCAGGAAAAAAATCAAGAATATATATATAAAGAAAATTTATGAAACAATATAGGCGAAAAAACTAGGGAAAATAAAAAATGGATTTCTTTTTATGGAAACATTTTTTCAGGAATTTGATTTTTGGGGTTTTTTCTAGATTTTTTTGATTTTTCGGAAATTCGTTTGTCCTTGTTTTTCTGGGAATTTGATTTCTTATTTCTTTTTCTAGATTTTCTTTGATTTTACAGTTTTTTTCCCTTGAAAATTTTGCATTTTTTGCTAACGTGGCATGCTGACTGGACTTGTTGACTGGTCAAAACCGGTCAACAGATAAGGGAGGGTTGAATTCTAGCCGGTTTTGAAAGTTGGGGGTTGTAATTTAGACGGTATTAAAGTTTAAGGTTGTAAATTAAACTAGGGCAAAAGTTTAAGGTTAAAATATGCACTTCTCTCTTGTGTATGTGCTATAAAGTCCAAGTTAACCTTTTTTTAACACAGTACAGACGCAAGCGCTCAAACATACGCGCATACACTCATCCCTATGAATGTACACATACACACGCTACCCCTATGAGCACCTCCGAGAAACTCATATAATTTTATGTTTTTGAAATTCACTCTGTATTTTACTTACATAATACATACGCAACTTACATATACATTTACAATACATCTATTGTACAAGGGATATTTGACAGGGAAATGACCCCATATGGACATATTGTGCATCTCCGCGCGGTACGGTCAAGGCAGTAGGGCCTACCCTAGGCATTCCAGCAGCGTGACGTGACGTGGTACTACTAGTATTGCGTACACTCTACGAGCATGTCCGGTCAGGCGTTGCCGGCGGCGACGTGGAACTGCGGCGTGTAGGTGTGCGCCGTTCCCGGCCTCTCCTCCTGCGGCGGCTCGTTGAGGAAGGCCCAGTTGCTCCTCGTCCACCTGCCCACCGACCCAAAAACAAACAATTAACAGATCAAGATCCAATGGGTTGGCCACGTTAAATCAAAGTATAGAGTGCCATCATCGGCGGCTGGTCGCAATTGTAACGTACCAGTCCCGGCTCTTGCCGGCGTCGGCGGCGCCGATCGTCTCCTCGTGTACGCCAGACACCGGAGACGACGCCGGTGACCTGCTCCTCTGCGAGCTTCCCAGCGGGCTCTTCTCCATAGGTCGACCAGGGGAGCCAAGCGGCGAGGTGACGTCGCCGCCGTCCTCCGGCGCCGGCTTCCCGCGCTGCCGCCAGAAAGCCTCCACCTCCTCCTTTGTCAGGGACCGGTTCCTCGTCACACGAGCTGCAAGCAAAAGGAATACATAAACATGGCTGCAAGCAGTAACTGAACCGTGTGTGTAGCCGCATATATACCTTTGGTGCCATCGCCAAGAACCGGCGAATCCCAACCAGCCATCAGAGACCCCATCTAGCTAGCTAGCTTCGTTCGATGATCAACTTCTTCCAGAGATCGATGTAGCTAGTAGAATCGAATATATTCGCAGGATCAACGAGACGAAGAATGTCTAGTTGTGAGTGCTGAAGAGCGTAGTGATAACATCGATGGATCTGGTCGTATCTATATATGCATGCAGCGGGGCTTGAGTGCTCGACTTTGTTTGGACACCGGAAGGTACTAGTACTGCTACAGTCTACAGATACCGGATTAGCACACGGGATTGTCGATCGATCACATCCGGAGTGGAGTGGTTTCAGTTGTAACAAAAACCTGGGGCCGAAGTTGTCTAGCCTGTGTGCTTATCTTAGCCCTGCAAGTGGCCATTGGTCAAAGCGTCCTTATCAGTGTTTCAGTACTCCCTCCATTCTAAAATATAGTATGCCCGCGTTTCCCGAAGTCTAACTTTGACCATAAATTTAATCAACAAGATCAACTGCGGCGGGAGAAATATAATTAAAAACTTCTTTCGTATACGAATTCACTGATATGATTTTTGCTCCTGCCGCAATCAGTCTTGATAGTTAAATTTACGGTCAAAGTTGAAACACGTGGATAGAGAAAGTACTACATTATGAAATGGAGGGAGTATCATTTGATACGATGTTCCTACCAGACGCACTCACAAGATCGGTGACTTCGATGACAGATCGAGTACATTCTGAAGCTAGACTAGATTAGATAGAATATGCAGTGCATCGTTATCAGCGGCGGCTGTGACTGCAGCTGCAGGGAGGTCGTCAGTGCATATGCGGCGTCGTCATCCGTTCCATTCCTCTCGCAAAAAGTCCTGGACCAAGTACGTGGCGCCAAAGCCATTAGCAATATTTGGAAAACAGGCCAGATTTTTTAAATAATACATCTTTTTTTATTAAATTTCAGAAATATTACGCCATAATTATATTTTTTTAAAAATAATACCCAGTCGGCCTACTGCTGGCCGATTGGATCCAGTCGGCCTGCTGCTGGCCGATTGGACCCCAGTCGGCCCACTGTACGCCGATTGGATCCAGTCGGCCCACTGCTGGCCGATTGGCGTCCAGTCTGTTTTCTTTAGACCGACAGGTGCATGCACCCATTTATCTTTGAAATGAATATTTGAAAAATGTTGAAGAAGTATTTTAAAAAATGTTGAAGAAGTATTTTAAAAAATGTTGAGCATGCATATAAAAATGTTAATCAAGCATTTGAAAAAACAATATAGAACAAGTATTTGAAAAATGTTGAAAAAATATTTGAAACTGTTGAATAGGTATTTGAAAAATGTTGAAGAAGTATTTTAAAAAATGTTGACCATTTATAAAAAATATTAATCTAGCATTCGCAAAAAATATTAAACAATTATTTGAAAAAAGACTAAACAAGTATTTGAAAAAATATTGATCATGTATATCAAAATGTTGAACAAGTATTTGTAAAAATGTTGATCAATATAAAAATATTGATCATGTATATTATACACATGTTAAACATTTTTCAAATACTTCAATTTTTTAAATACTTGTTTAACATTTTCTCAAATACTTGTTCAACATTTTTATATACATGATCAACGTTTTTTAAAATACTTCTTTAACATTTATATATATATGATCAACATTTTTTAAAAATACTTATTTAATATTTTTATATACATGATCAACATTTTTTTTAAATACTTCTTTAACATTTCTCAAATACCTATTCAACATTTTTCAAATATTTTTTCAATATTTTTTAAATACTTGTTCAATATTTTTTATCAAATGCTTGACTAACATTTTTATATGCATGATCAACATTTTTCAAATACTCATTTCAAAGATAAATGGATGCATGCATCTGTCGACCTAGAGGAAGCAGACTGGACGCCAATCGGCCAGCAGTGGGTTGACTGGGGCCTATCGGCCAGCAGTGGGCCGACTGGATCCAATCGGCCTACAGTGGGCCGACTGGGGTCCAATCAGCCAGCAGCAGGCCGACTGGATCCAATCGGCCAGCAGCAGGCCGACTCGATATTATTTTTGAAGAATATAATTACGGCGTAATATTTCTGAAATTTAATAAAAAATATGTATTATTTAAAAGAATAGCAGAAAACAGAACGCTTGTCGTAGGCCATCCACTAAAAGCATAATCCACACCTTCCTGTTGAGTGAACCCCTGAACAACCCACCTCGCTTTGTAGCGTGCCAAGGATCCGTCAGGATTGAACTTGTGACGAAAGATCCATTTGCTGGTTACCACGTTGACACCTGCAGGCTTTGGAACCAAAGACCAAGTCGAATTCATCATCAAAGCATTAAATTCATCACGCATTGCTTGTAACCAATTTGGATCTTTGAGGGCAGAACGATAGGTGGGTGGTATGGGGGATATGGCGGAAGTAGAGGTGGTGGCGAGAAACAGGCGCTTGGGTATGCAAAATCCTGATTTGGCTCTAGTGCGCATGTTGTGGGAGTTTTGCGGTGGTGCAATTGGTATTGCATGCTGGGGCCGACGTGGAGGCGTGGTATAGGCTGGATCGGAATCAGAGGCAGATTTGGTGGGGCTGGCGAGCGGCAGGTGGGAGTCAGGCGCACGATCCGAGGAGGATTCGGTAGAAGAGGGGCCGGGCGTGGGATCCAAGGCAGGTGGGCCGCTAGGGGGAAGGCAGGTGCGTCAGATTCGGGATCCCGAGGAGAGCGGGGCTGACTGGCGGGCGCGTGTGACGAGGGCGAGCCGGTGGGCGCGTGGGAAGTGGGGCCGCCCGTGGACGGTGGCGCGGTGGGAGTGGGAGGGCTGGTGCGGGGATTGGTGGCATGGGGTGGGTGGTGGGGCCGCGCGGGGATTTGGTGGGGCCCGTCCGAGGTTGTCGGCGCGATGGGATCTGGGACGGGTCGCTGCAGCTGTATCGCAGGGACCGGATCTTCTGCGGACGGGGTAGCGGTAGGCAATGGTGTGGGAGGCTCATATGGGAATGTGTTCTCGTCAAAAATAACGTGACGAGATACTATAACGCGCCGGGAAAGTGGGTCGTACCACCTATAACCCTTGTGTTCTAGGGGATAGCCGAGGAAAATGCGGCGTGTGGATCGTGGAGCAAGCTTGTGGGGTGTAGTAGCGGAGAGGTTGGGGAAACAAAGGCAGCCGAACATGCGAAGATGATCATATGTGGGGTGAAGGCCATGAAGGCGGTAATATGGTGTTTGGTTGGTAATGGCACGCGAGGGACGGCGATTGAGGAGATAGGTGGCGGTGTGAAGGGCTTCGACCCAAAAGGGAGGGGTGAGTTTGGCTTGGATTAGGAGTGTGCGAACGATATCGTTGGTGGTGCGAAGTAAACACTCGGCCTTGCCATTTTGGGGGGACGTGTGAGGGCAGGAGAAGCGGTAGACTATGCCGTTGGTAGAGAAGAGAGAGCGTAAATCCGAGTTGATGAACTCGCTACCGTTGTCGCATTGTAACACTTTGATGATCACATTGTATTGAGTTTTGACATAAGCAAAGAAACGATGTAGTGTAGTGGATGTGTCGGATTTGTGGCGTAGAGGAAATGTCCATGAAAGGTGAGAGTAATCATCAAGCACAACAAGGTAATATTGATAACCAGAAAAACTCACAACCGGAGAGGTCCATAAATCACAATAGATTAAATCAAAAGGCGCAAACGTGCGACTAGTGGATGAGGGAAAAGCTAAACGGGGTTGACGCCCAAGTTGGCATGCACTACAGGGAGCATGTGGAGATTTATTACATGATGTAAGAAAATCGTTGTCTAAAGAACGAAGGGTATGAGGACTAGGGTGGCCTAGCCGACGGTGCCACACATCACCATCGGAGACAGTGGTGGAAAAAGCGGTGCGCCAAGCCTTGTTGTTGCCGTGAAAGGGGTAGAGGTCGCCGGAGCTAGCGGAGATCAGGATGACTTTCCGGGTGTGAAGGTCCTTCACAAGAAAGCCAAATGGGTAAAATTTGATAGAGCAAGAATTATCCTTAGTAAATTGACGAACGGAAATAAGGCTGGTAGTGACGTGAGGGGAGAAAAGAACATCACGTAAATGAAAATTATGGGGGGGGAGACGTGTGGAGCCAGTGGCATGTATGGGGAGATGAGATCCATTGCCTACAATAATGCTTGATAAATTATGCTTAGAGGGGGAATTCGAGAAGGTGAGATTACCAGAGTTGCCGGTCACGTGGTTGGAGGCGCCGCTGTCGAGGTACCATTCGTTGGAGGAGCCAGTGTTGGGGAAGACGTGGGAGCTGTAGGCGGCGTGAAGCATGGCGAGATGATCCCAGGACGACGGCTGGGGTGGCGGGGGCGCGTGGTACGGCGAGTACTGCATCGGATAGGCATGGGCGTGGGATCCAGGACGCGGCCCAAGCACTCCCGCAGAGTTTGGAGGAACCCAGCCGGGGCGTGGAGGAGGGATCGCCATCCCATAGGGGGCGAAGAAGCCCATGTAGGGGTTGTAGACCGGTGGGGCGTGGCCACGACCGCCCGAGTCGTCGCGCCCACGACCGCGGCCGCGATCACCACCATCACCATGACGAGAGGGGTCGTTGCCACGGCCGTGCTGCTGCTTGGGGCCCCGATCCGCGGACTGGTCCGCGCGCTCACCGGAGCGGTGGCCGGAGCCGCCGGTGTTGGGGAAGCTGGGGGGCCCGGAGGAGCTGCCGGTGTCGGGGGTGCCGCCGCTCCTGTGAACAGCGAGCACGGTGGCGCTGGCGTCAGAGGCGCGCTAAGCCTGGTTCTCCTCGGCGAGTTTGACGCGCGAGAAGACAGTCTCGAAGGATGGCAAGGGAATGGTGTCCCCCAGGACCACACGGATGGTGTCGAAGCGCCCGTCGAGGCCGTGGAGAAACTGCGAGGTGAGGTCGACCTCGGTCACGGCATGATCAATGTCCGCGAGACCGGCGGTGATGATCTTCATACGGCGCGTGTACTCGTCGACGAAAAGGTCACCCTGCTTGAGGTTTTGGTACTGCCGGTTTAGGATCATGTAGCGGGCCGCACAATTGGCAAGGAAGTAGTCCTGGATCCGAGTCCAGAGGGCATGGGTGGTAGTGGCACCGATCACATGGTCGATGATCTGATCTGTAAGGGTGGCATACATGGCGAGGACGACATGGGTGTCAATCTCATGGTAGTGGCTGTCGGCGTTGGGTGGTGGTGGATGCTGGATGAGGTAGGTGACGCCGTAGCGCAGGAGGACCATCAGGAAGAAAGATTTCCACTTGTGATAATTGTTTTCAATGGGATTCAAGAGGAATTTGATGTGGCTAGTGAGATCCACATTGAGGATGGGGTGGCGAGCGGGTGGAGCTGGTGGCGGCGGCTGTGGGGTGGTGGAGGAGAAGAGAGGGGCAAACTGAGAATTGGGGTGCTGAGAGGTGCTGGCGGCAGTGGCCGAGGACGAGCCGGAGGAGGCTGTCGAGGAGAGGAAGGCCGGCGAGGAGGCGGGCATGGTGGCCGCAGAGGAGGAGGAGTCGTCGGCCATGGGAGAGACCTGGGACACTGATACCAAGTTAGAAAATAAAATGATTGCCCTTGATCTCAGATTACAGTACAACAGGTATTACATATAGAAAGCCCAAGGAAGTAGGCACGCAGGCCAGGGCGTTAGTTGAGATCCTCAAATATAGGACTGGACGTGCCAGACTAAATACAACAGTAATGTGTACATGCTAACACTAAATCCTCTCCTGGTCCCATTTTGTTTCATTCCTCCCATTCTTCTCTTACTTTGCATCGGCACCACCCTCCTCTAACACCGTCGTTGTTCCTTTCCGTCCGGCACACATGCATTACCGAACCCCCGCAACCAGCACCGGCGCGCCCATTCGTCTTTTACGACGGCGTCCTCCAGCCAGGACCCATCCGTAGGTAGGGACACTTCGACCCCTCCATGGCGGACACCACGCTCGGTAGGTGTTCGGTCAAATAACATTGAGCTTATTCTCGAATGCCATGTCATTTTTGTAGAGTAGGAATGATGGTGGGGTACTCGACCATGGAGGATGCGTGGTTGGCCGTATCCGTGGATTTCATAGGCAGGAGCAGTGCAGGATCTTCTGGCAGTGCATGCATGATTCATTTCACGCGCGAAAGCACATTGCGCCCTACGACACACACATCATCCAATAATGTAATGCGAGGTTGTTATCGTACCGATGGTACGCCATCCAGACCTCCGTCACCAAGTTTTCTAATGTGGTTGGTCGACTGGAGGCAATGTGGCCACCGCGCGCGGCAGATGAGGAGATCGTAAGTTTTGCTTCTTGTTGCTCAACTTGTTGATTGAATCATTGACTCAATGCTGCTCTACACATTATGTAGCTCGTACGCATTGCTGTGATGTACCACGAGATAGAGGGACGGCCGTTTAGCTATATACACTATTGTATGAATTTAAAGGGGCAGTACATGTGGGATGACATGGCCCATTCATGAAAAAGTTGTTAAGCATTCGGTTAATCTCGTTGAATTTGAACTATTATTGTACTAAAATTATTTGCATGCTATATATGGATGATTTGTGTCATTTTTCTATCTAAAGTATGATGAGTTATGTTGGGTTTGATGGATTTCCTTCGGTTTAGTTGAAACCCGACTTGAAGTATATGCGGGAAGTGTTGGATGGCCGCCTCCTGCACCCGTGTCCGCATACTGTTCCTCTCCTGTCCACGAATAGATGTTGGAGCAAATTTACGGGTCAGCGTTGGAGATGTCCTAATGCACTTTCGCCTAAATTGTACTAATGCACATGGCCATCGGTGCAGGAGGAGGCTCCACGCCCACGTCGGGCAATCGCCGCGCCACCAGTGCGTGTGGTCAGTGTTGAGGTGCGGTCGCGTCGGGGTGCTGCCGCGGCCTTCAGGTCGCCATCGCGCGCGGCGCTGTAATCAGTCGTCGTTGAGTCGCCGCAGCCTCCAGGTCGCCTCGGCGTCCGGAGAAATGGTAAGAATGGAATAATTTAAAAAAAAATTGAGGGTGGATAGTTCCAGTTATTGTTAGTAGGGGGTCATTGGGAAAACTATGATTAAGTGGCTGGTGGTATTCCCACATGTGATCTGCGCCGTACATTTGCAATTCGATGGCCCATGAGGATAGTTTTCAAGTCTCACTGATGGGCGTTTTTCACTCGATACTTTGCCGAATATCATACCTTCACAAGCACCAAATTTTGAAATGTATTACTTTCAAATTTTCTTCACCTCCAAATGGAATGTACCACCTATGTCCTCTTGGACAGTCTTTTTTATTGTTCTGTAAACATTTTACATTTTGATATGACTACTGGAGTATTACCCGCATTCTGAGGTTGATGAGGACTGCCTTCCCTTCTTTCTTGGGAGCTCTTTTCATGGGAATATTTTTTTTAGCCTCATGGGAAGATTTTTTTACTCGCTACACAATAGTTTATTGCCTCCTTTGTTGGCTATCGTCAAAATTGTTCTCACAGAGTTTTGGATTCAAAGTGTATACGACTAGCTAAACTAGCAGCAGTATACTTCAAGAAACTCAAGGTTGATATATAATATTTGCTCTGTCACCCACTGTCAGTTTCAAACACACTGGTATGCCCTTCTACAAATTTCAAAGATACAAACTTCTATTCATGGACACCGTGGCCATCTTTTCAGGTTATGTGCTCATCCATTTTTTTTGCATGTCCATTTGAATTGCATATTGACATGATTGTTGGCACTGCTGATATGTTATTTTCCACAAAGTTTTTGCATTTCATAAAAAAATAATTATTTTGCAGGCCATGAAATCAGCCTGAAAATTGGTTTGCCTATTAGGCTTTTGAGAAATATGAATCAATCTTCGGTGCTATGCAATTGCACACTACTCCTGGTCATAAGGCTGGCGAAAGCGTGTTTGAACAAGAGATTATCACCAGAGGTCACAAAGGCAAGCATGTTTGTATTCCGAGGATTGTTTTGGATGCACCAAGTATCAAGTGGCTATTTATATTGTGGCGATGCCAGCTTCAGGTCTGATTATGCTATAGTATGACCATTAAAAGAGCCAAGGTTAGACGCTTTCAAAAATCTATTTTTATCTTCTCAGTCCTATTTTTTCTCATGGGCAATTATATATGGTGAGTTCATGTGACTTCATGGGAAGGGCTCAAAGAAATCTTATCGACGATGACACAGAATTCCAACAAATGTAACAAAAAGTTTTGTATAGAAACAAGTTAACCATTCAGTGTGACTTCTCACTTACCACATAGCCAGCATACTATTTGTTTTTCTCATTAAGCAGATATTCGCCGGTTTTTCTAATACTGTACCATTGAATCTGTTCTTTTTTGCAAAGAGAAATCACTTGGATATCTAGCACGTTTTACCGATGGAATCACAACACTTCAGTGTGACTGACTGTTTATTGGATGACACTTACTAAAAAAACAAATTGGCACTTATAGGAAAAAGGAAAGAGCAAACTAACCATCTAATAAACAATTTTGTCGACCAAAAGTATCGCAATTTTGTCAGACGAGGTGAAGACAGAGTATCGCTTGGCAAGATGGGATATTATTTGTCGATCAAAAGACTAGGAAGGTCTTGGGATTGAGAACCTCGAGATTAAAAATAAATTTCTTTTGAGCAAATGGCTTTATAGGCTATCACAGGAATCAGAGGGTATGTGGGCACAAATCCTTAGAAATAAATACTTGCACTCCAAAGCGATTGCTCAGGTTACCGTAAGACCTAATGATTCACCATTTTGGAAGGGACTCATGAGAGTGAAAGAAACATTTTTCCATAGGGCGAAATCATTGTTGGGGACGAAACAACAACAAGGTTTTGGGAGGATACCTGGTTAGGCGACGCAACACTAGCTTTCCAGCATCCTTCCCAGTATCATATTTCTCAATGTAAGGAGGATTACATAGCAACAATATTGCAGACAGTACCTTTGAATATCTAGTTCAGGAGATCTCTAGTAGGGAAGCGATGGATCTCCTGGTTACACACTTGAAAGGGCATTTCCCTTCTTTATGTTTTGGATGATGATGACAACCCTTTGTGGTCTAATCGTGTGCTATATGTTTTAGGTTCTCGATGCTTAGGCTTACATCGGATTGCTATTGCCTCTTTGAAGGAAAAGATCGAAGACGTGTCCTCTACGCTTTTATTTTTCTTTGGTCGTAGAGTACCCGTACTATCAAGAGGGAATCCTTATTAGGAAGCTCTGGGGGAATCAGTTCACGTACACTTTTCTCACCCTCTCTTTGCCTTCCTCAGGTGTGTGTAAGAGAGAGAGTTTTCCTTGCCTCTTCCCCTCTTTCCTGCTCACTGTTTCTGCCCAGCGGTTGTACCGCTCTCTGGAGCGGTTGTACCGCTGGGTCTTGTCGCTCACCAGCTTTGCTCGAGCGGTTGTACCGCTGCCTCCGGGCGGTGGTACCGCCACCATGCTCTGCAACAGCTGGGGCGGTGGTTCCGTCCATGCACCGCTCAAGTACCGCTCTCGCTTCTGGTTTGATGCGGTTCTTGGGCGGTAGTGGCCCGGTTGGTCCGGTCGTCCCACGATGACCGGTACCACCGGTGGTCCGAGCGGTTCTTCCGCTCAGAACTTAGCCGCCCAAGAGCTCAAGGCCATGCGGTTATTCCGGCCAGGCACCGCCCAAGTACCGGTCAAGCTCCTGTGTTGATGCGGTGGTTGTGCGGTAGCCAGGCGGTTAGTCCGGTTGTTTTTCTTAGCCGGCACTACCGCCCGCCTATCCGGTTGTACCGCTTGGTAGGGTTCTACAGTTACACCATGAGTCCCGGTTGTACCGGGACGAGGACCGGTTGTACCGTTGCAGTGCAAAAAATGCAGTAACGGTTGGAAATGTGGGTGACTATTTAAGGGAGCTTCTCCCACCTACCACTCCTACCTTTGACCTCTCTCACTTCACCATTAATGCCCTTCAAGCTCTCTTGCTCTCTCTAGCCACTCAAACTTGTTGATTTGCTAGGGATTGAAGGAGGAGACCTAGATCTACACTTCCACCAAAGGATATTTGCTTCCCCCATACTTTCTTGTGTGGATTTTATTACTCTTGGGTGTTTGAGCACCCTAGACGGATGAGGTCACCTCGGAGCCACATTCCATTATGGTGAAGCTTCGTGGTTTTTGTTGGGAGCCTCCAATTAAGTTGTGGAAAGAGCCCCAACCTTGTTTGTAAAGGTTCGGTCGCCGCCTTCAAGGGCACCAATAGTGGAATCACGGCATATCGCATTGTGTGAGAGCGTGAGGAGAATACAGTGGCCCTAGTGGCTTCTTGGGGAGCATGGTGCCTCCACACCACTCCAACGGAGACGTACTTCTCCTCAAAAGGAAGGAACTTCGGTAACACATCCTCGTCTCCACCGGTTCCACTCTTGGTTATCTCTTACTTTTACTTGTGCAAGCTCTTTATTGTTTCTACCCTTGCTTGCTTGTATGCTTGTTGTTATTGCATCATATAGGTTGCTCACCTAGTTGCACATCTAGACAACCTACTTTGATGCAAAGTTTAATTTGGTAAAGAAAAGCTAAAAATTGGTAGTTGCCTATTCACCCTCCTCTAGTCAACCATATCGATCCTTTCAATTGGTATCAGAGCCTCGTCTCTTTATTAAGGACTTTACCGTCCAAAGAGTATGGTTGATACCGTAGACGGTGTGGAGGAACACTCCGGTGTGAATCCTATCTCGTCTACGGGCGATGGGGGAACTTCGGTCTCACGTGAGGAGTTCAATGTGGCCTTGGAGACATTGAAAACCTCCATGACGACCGAAGTTGAAAGCATGTTTACTAAATTTCTTGAAGGGCTTAAACTATCCACCGCACCATTGAAAGTGGGTGATCCCGCCAACAAGGTGACGAATGCTATCCCCGACAAGGGGGGGGGGGGGCTAGTAGTGAAAAGGCTCCTTCTTCTAGTGGCAAGAATGGCATCGGCATCTTTGCCCATGTGGAACCACCACTTGTTTATGGTGGACCGGTTCCTTCCACTCATCTCAATCATGCCGGTCCTCCCCCTAAGATTGTGAAAAATGAGGATTTTGATTCTTGGGTGTACCGCTTTAAACGTCATTTAAATCATGTGAACACTAACCTTTGGAGAATCATTGAAGAAGGTTTCTATCCACATGATCCAAGCAACTTCACTCCTCGAGAAGCCGCGGATAATCAATTCAATGAGAATGCTCTCTTCATCATTCAAGATGCAATTCCACCCAAAGACCTACATCATCTTCGTACCTTCGCCTTGGCCAAAGATGCATGGCATTGTGTCGTGTCTCTCTACCGGGGAAGCGCAAGTATTCAACGCTCCAACTATGAAGTGGTACAAGATGAGGCCGATGAGTTTGCAATGAAGGAAGATGAAGAACCTCGTGAGCTTTATCGGAGAGTAACCAAACTCGCGGTCTCACTACGAGATCACGGGAGTAAGGACACGGATGACAATTGGATCAAGCGCAAATTCCTCAAGGCAATGATGCCCTACCATAAGGCCATGTCCTCCGTCATTCGTCAAAGACCATACTTCCACACTTTGACCTCAAGCGAAGTGTTGGATGAGTTTGTGGCCATGAACATTTTGGACAAGACCGCCGACAATGCGGTGCTCCGTTCTCAACGGGCAAAGAAGCCTAACCTTGCATTGAAGGCCAAGCTCACCGTGGAAGAAGAAGAAGAGGAAGAAGAGGAGAGCAACCCCGAAGATATGAAGTATGCATATCATGAACACATGGCACTTGCTTCAAGGCAATTTTGGAGCAAGAAAAACTCGAGGCCCAACTTTAGCAAAAACAACTCGAGTGGCACAAGGGGCAAGCAACGTGTAAGGACTTGCTACAATTGCGGCAACGTGAGTCATTTCGTTGCGGAATGCTCGTATAAGAAGAGGGAAGACAATGGTGGCAAACTCATCCGAAAAGACAAGGCCAAGTCGTTCCCCAACAAGAACAACTTCACCAAGAAGACTCCTCCCAAGGCTTTGGTTGTGCAAGAAGAGTACAATGAGGATGATGACGATGATGAAGATGATGAGTCGGTTGCCATGGCCTCCGTTGCCATTGCAACAACGTCACGGGTGTCTCTCTTCGACTCACCCAACGAGGGCATCACCGCCAAGTGCCTTATGGCTAAAGCCACCAACAAGGTGTTTGCTTCCGGTGGTGGATCATGGTTGCTCGATAGCGGAGGTACAAATCATATGACCGGAAGCAAGGACTTGGTGGTGGACGTGCACAAGGTTCTATCTATGCCCACCAATGTCGAGTGGGGTAACGCCTCATCTTCTAAGGTATTGGGACTTGGCAAGGTGGTCATCTCTCATGATCTCACGATCGAGAAGGTCATGCTTGTTGAGTCCCTTGCATACAATTTACTTTTCGTTCGTCAACTTGCAATCATGGGCTTTGCCACTTTCTTTGATATTGATACCGTGGCCCTCTTATGGAGCAAGACTCTTAAAGTAGCCTTTGTTGGGCATGTCGAGAACGGTCTATATGTGATTAACTTTTCGGAGCGACCCACTAAGACCGCGGCATGCCTAATGGCTAAAGTTGATGTGGGATGGCTTTGGCATTGCCGTTTAGCCCATGTCAATATGAGATCTTTGCAAAGTCTCCTCAAGGGGGACCATGTCCGTGGACTAACGAATGTTAGTTTTGCTAAAGATCGTGCTTGCAGTGCCTGTATCGAAGGAAAGCTACATGAGAAGGCTCACCCTCCCACGACTATCATTTATTCAAAGAGGCCTTTGGAGCTCCTTCACATGGATCTCTTTGGGCCTCCATCCTTCGATAGTCTTGGAGGTAGGAAGTATTGCTTGGTGATTGTGGATGACTACTCAAGGTACATGTGGGTGTATTTCTTCAAGAGGAAGAGGAGACCCAACAAACCGTCATTGACTTTGCAAATGAAGCACAACATCAACACAATGCAAAGATCTTGACAATAAAAAGTGACAACGGCACCGAGTTCAAGAACTACACCTTGGATGAATTTCTTAGTGATGAGGGAATCAAGCATCAATATTCCGCACCATACACCCCTTAACAAAATGGTGTTGCGGAGAGGAAGAACGGACATTGATGGATGCAGCAAGGACCATGATGGCGGAGTTCAAGTCTCCGTACAACTTTTGGGCCGAAGCCATCAACACCGCGTGTCATGCATCCAATCGGCTCTACCTCCGCAAGGGCTTGAACAAGACTCCATATGAGATACTCACCGGTAACAAGCCCAACCTCAAGTACTTTCGGGTATTCGGGTGTAAGTGTTTCATTCTCAAGAAAGGTGTTCGGTTGTCTAAATTTGAGGCTAGAGCTCATGAGGGCATATTTGTTGGTTATGCTACAAACTCTCATGCTTACCATGTCCTCAATAAATCCATGGGACTTATTGAGGAGACGTGTAACATGGAGTTTGATGAGAATAACGGCTCCCAAGTGGAGCAAAGTGGCACTTGTGATGTAGGTGATGAAATTCCTCCTCAAGCCATAAGAAGAATGGGTGTTGGTTTTATCCTACCCATTGAGGAACCCCTTATGGCCGAAGGAGAAGGACAATGCTCCACTCAAGTGGAGCCATCACCAACCCAAGGCCCACACGCTTCCGAAGAACAAAGTGAAGGCCCTCAACCTCATGAACAAGACCAAGGGCAAGATCATACTCAAGACGGTGTTGACACACCAAGTGATGGCCAAGGTCAAGTTCTCTCCCCCGAGCAAGTTCAAGATCAAGAACAAGTTCATGACGGTGCTCAAGATGATCAAGTAACCGCTCCTCAACTCACCACCAAGGAGGAATTAGAGCGTCGTGCCGCCAAGATTGCATCCAAGCTCTCCACCAAGGATCATCTCATGACGAATGTGCTTGGAAGCTTAAGAAAGGGGGTAAGCACTCGTAGACAATTAGCAAATTATTGTGAGCATCACGCGTTTGTCTCTTGTGTGGAACCCCACAAGGTCTATGAGGCGCTAGAAGATCCGGATTGGCTCAATGCCATGCACGAAGAACTCAACAACTTCGAGCGCAACAAAGTGTGGCGATTGGTGCCAAGGCCAACGGGGAACCACAATGTCATTGGAACCAAGTGGATATTCAAGAACAAGCAAGATGCCCATGGGATTATCATTCGCAACAAGGCTCGTTTGGTAGCACAAGGCTACTCCCAAGTCGAGGGTATCGACTACGGTGAAACCTTTGCTCCCGTTGCTCGTCTTGAATCCATTTGCATGTTGATTGCATATGCTTCTCATCATAACTTTAAGTTACAACAAATGGATGTGAAGAGTGCTTTTCTTAATGGTCCCATTAATGAATTGGTTTACGTCAAGCAACCCCCCAGGTTCGAGGATCCCTACTTTCCCGATCATGTGTATCAACTCGATAAGGCGCTCTATGGCCTTAAACAAGCCCCACGTGCGTGGTATGACCACCTTACCGAGTTGTTACAAGACCGTGGTTTTGAAGTTGGGCTAATCGACCCCACTCTTTTTACTAAGAAGGTCAAAGGGGAGTTGTTTATGTGCCAATTATATGTTGATGATATTATCTTTGGTTCTCCTAACAAAGCTTTCAATGAGGAATTTGTCGCTCTCATGACCTCAAAGTTCGAGATGTCCTCCATGGGAGAGTTGAAGTTCTTTCTAGGGTTCGAAGTGAAGCAAAGAAGAGAAGGAACCTTCATCAATCAATCCAAATACACTCAAGACATGCTCAAGAGATTCAAGCTAAGTGACATCAAGCCGGCTTCCACTCCAATGCCCACCAAGTGCCAACTTGACTTAGATCCCAATGGTAAAGTGGTGGATCAAAAGGTATATCGTTCCATGATTGGATCCTTGCTTTACCTTTGTGCATCTAGACCGGACATCATGTTGAGTGTGGGAATTTGTGCACGGTTTCAAGCCGCACCTAAGTAAAGTCACTATGTGGCGGTCAAACGAATCTTTCGATATTTGGCTCATACCCCAAACTTTGGCCTATGGTACCCTAGAGGATCAAACTTCAAGCTTGTAGGGTACTCGGATTCCGATTGGGCGGGAGACAAAGTGGATAGGAAGTCCACTTCCGGAGGGTGCCAATTCCTTGGTTGCTCTTTGGTAAGTTGGTCTTCCAAAAAGCAAAGTTGTGTGTCTCTCTCGTCCACTGAGGCGGAGTATGTTGCCGCCGGTAGGTGTTGTGCTCAACTCCTATGGATGAGGCAAACTTTAAAGGATTACGGTGTCACTTGTGACAAAGTGCCTCTTTGGTGTGACAATGAAAGTTCCATCAAGATCTCTCTCAATCCGATGCAACATTTCAAGACGAAGCATATTGAGATCCGGTATCACTTCATCCGGGATCACATTAGACGAGGAGAGATCGAGCTCAACTATGTAAACACTCATGACAACCTTGCAGATATTTTCATGAAGCCCTTGGATGAAGCAAGATTTCGCGAGTTAAGGCATGAGCTAAATATCATTGATTTGAGCAATGTGGCTTGAACCCTTGCACACCCTACCACGCTCAATTTGTTGTCTAGTTTAGGTTTAGGCATGGACATAGGGGGAGTGTTGTTCTCTCAATGAACTCTCCCTCCCCCCATTATGCATAAATTAATTGTGTCTTTCACATTAGCCATATTTGATGGTACTTGTGCTTCAACGACGAGTTTTGGTCATGGACCCAAGGATAATTCTTCGCGGTGCCATACCAATTGACTCAAACATAGGTGGCCTCGGCCACCGTCCTCTCTTCGGGAGGTTGGAGTTAGCCTTGTTGTTCTCGTGTTGTTTTCTCTCTTTCTATCTTTGCTCTTTGTGTTAGGTTCTCCTAGGGTGTTGTTTCTCTCCTGTTTTGTGCCCCTTCTTCCTCCCTTCGGATTGCACTCATTTGATCTTGGCTTGGGCTTAGGTGGTCGGGCGGTACAACCGGTACCACGAGTGGTTCTACCGCTGGTACCGGGTTGTGCCGTCCCAAGGGTCTCCGTTCGGTGCTTGGGCGGTTCCACCGCACAAACCCATGGTAACCCACGTCCGGTACTACCGGTTGATGCCGTGCGGTACTACCGCTGCCTCCATCCATCGGTCCGTACCAGACAAGCGGTACAACTGTTCCCCTAAGCGGTTCTACCGGGGCGTGTGTACGGGCCTATATATACTCGACGGGGTTGAAGGGTTGTCTTTTTCCCTTTGTCCTTGTTCCTCTTCTTTTTTTGCCCTAGCCCCCGGCCATCTCTACCCCTGCCCCGGAGTGCGTCTCGCGCTTCGGATCCTTGGCTCTCCGTGGATTCTCTCCGTGGAGGCCTCCCGATCTCTTCCCATGGATGGTGGTAATGCCTCGTGTTCTTTGCCTCTAGATTTTTTAGGGTTCTTCCTTGTCTAGGGCTTTACTTATCTTTCCGCGTTTAGTGTTCGATCTATGGCTTAGAAGAGTTCTTTGTTAGCCTCTTGTCTTTTTTGCAGCACTTAGAATTCGGAATATTACTTGTGTGATTCGTATGCCTCGGTTAGATCTATCTTCCCTGGTAGTGCCACTGTCAGCGGTTCTACCACCCCTATGGGCGGTACAACCGCTGGAGTGGTACTACCGCCCCTACGGGCGATACAACCGCTGGAGCGGTACTACCGGCGGAAGATCCGGTACAACCGGAGTATATCAACCACTAAGCACTGTTCTATCTTCTCTGTTGTTGCAACTTGTTCCTTTTCTGCTAGTGGGTGCAATCCTCTCATCCTCGTTGGGTTTTTGTGTGTTCTTTTCGTGTGTGTGTTCAGGTGGCTCTGGTTCTCGCTCTGCTCCTCGCAAGACCAAGAAGAGGGAACAAAGGACCTTGCGCCCGGTTGTGTCTGATGATGAAGAAGAAGTTGTGATTCCCACCAAGCCCACTCGTCGTGAAAAGTCTGCAGCTGCTAAGCAACGTGTGGTTATGCCATTGCATCGTTGGAAAGCCAAGGATTGGGAAGCCTTCCGTTCAAAGAATCCGTATGAGGTTCCCATTGCTCCCCGTTGGACCACTGTTTAGTTCTGGAATGAGATGCAAGTGCAGATTGTTCATGAACTCTTTGAGCACAACAAGAACAGATATGCCAAGCAGTGGACAATTGATTTTGACCATTGGAGAAACAACATGGAGTATTTTGGTGAGGCACTGGCTCTCTGCGAGGAGTTTGATCTTGTCAAGATCATGTCAGTCAACTGCGACTTTGATGTTTAACTTATCCATCAGTTCTATGCCACGGTTCATTTTGGGGAAGATGATGCACGCACTCTCACCTTCATGTGTCGCGATGAATTGTTTCATGTTCCCTGGAGGGCTTTCTGCAATGCTATTGGGTACGAGGATACCGGTCTGGAAGGAAGGGGTGGCATTCGTCCTCATGATTTTCCTGAGTCCATGCCTAAGGAGAAGCTTGCCCCTCTGTACATTCGGGGCCGTGGGATTATTGGAGAATCCAAGGATTTGGAGAAGGTCTATGACATCATGCACCGAGTGTTCCGCAATGTGCTCTTGCCCAAGGTGGGCAATCAAGATGAGATTCATGGCTATCTGGTTGATTTGATGGTTGCTATGAAGACCATGGTGGGGACAGGGGCAACGTTTGATGTGTCAAATTGGCTGTGGCATGAGATGTACAACATGGTCATCTACCGTAAAGTCCCAATCTACGCTCCGTTTGTCATGTGCTTTTTGAACTCTGTGTGGGCTGTTCGTCGTCCTGGAGAGCTCCTCACTTCTCCAGACAACCTCACTGTTCATGAGGTCAAGCTGCTTAAGAAGAAGAAGCATGCCGAGCCTCGCTTCCCTGAACATGTTCCCGAGGATGTCTATGCTACTTCTGACGATGAGGACTTTGAGCTGGAGCCAGGGGCCAAGCCTTCGTGGGTGGCCAAACTTACTGCCAAGGTGAAGAAGACCTTTTGTCTCCAGGCTGACATCCAGAAGAAGATGTATGAGGCACATGTCAATGAGAAGCTTGCACGGCATCGCCAAATTGCAATGATGAAGCACCTCAACATGCAGGTTCAGAGTGGCTCTGAGAAGAGCATCACCCCAGAGGAGTGTTGGATCTCTACCCATAGCACCTGGACTGATGATGAAGCCCCTCCCCAGCCATCATCCTCGTTTGCAGCAGCTGACAATGCCATGGAAGAATCTGATCACGACGACGATGACGACTCTGATGATGAAGACCCAGATGCAACCGAGGAGTCAGAGGAGGACGCCTGAGCTTTGGGTCGCTAGCTTCGCTCTTTTCCTTTTTGGTGTCTTGATGCCAAAGGGGGAGAGGGTTCTATAGGTCTTGGGGATTTGCTTGGGTTTTTCTCTTGTTCTCGTGTTTTGTGTTTGTTTGTGGACTTGTTTCGTTCCGTGTTGTGTGTGAGACTTCTGTTCTCCGTTTACCTTTCCATTCGTAGGTCTTTATCGTTAGTATTGCCTCTAAGTATTATATTGTCTCTCCTTTTGTGCTCAGAGTGATGAGTCTATAAAATCTAGGGGGAGTCTAGTCCTGAAAGTGTGCCCATGCTTTCTAACAGCTAGTTCTTGTTGGGGCACACATTCAGGGGGAGTTCCATCTAGATTTCATTGACTTATCTCTTGCAAATCGTGTTGTTGTCATCATCCGCCAAAAAGGGGGAGATTGAAAGGGCATTTCCCTTCTTTATATTTTGGATGATGATGACAACCCTTTGTGGTCTAATCGTGTGCTATATGTTTCAGGTTCTCGATGCTTAGGCTTACATCGGATTGCTATTGCCTGTTTGAAGGAAAAGATCAAAGACGTGTCCTCTATACTTTTATTTTTCTTTGGTCGTAGAGTACCCGTACTATCAAGAGGGAATCCTCATTAGGAAGCTCTGGGGGAATCAGTTCACGTACACTTTTCTCACCCTCTCTTTGCCTTCCTCAGGTGTGTGTAAGAGAGAGAGAGTTTTCCTTGCCTCTTCCCCTCTTTCCTGCTCACTGTTTCTGCCCAGCGGTTGTACCACTCTCTGGAGCAGTTGTACGCTGGGTCTTGTCGCTCACCAGCTTTGCTCGAGTGGTTGTACCGCTGCCTCCGGGCGGTGGTACCGCCACCATACTCTGCAACAGCTGGGGCAGTGGTTCCGTCCATGCACCGCTCAAGTACCGCTCTCGCTTCTGGTTTGATGCGGTTCTTGGGCGGTAGTGGCCCGGTTGGTCCAGTCATCCCACGATGACCGGTACCACCGGTGGTCCGAGCGGTTCTTCCGCTCAGAACTTAGCCGCCCAAGAGCTCAAGGCCATGCGGTTATTTCGGCCAGGCACCGCCCAAGTACCGGTCAAGCTCCTGTGTTGATGCGGTGGTTGTGCGGTAGCCAGGCGGTTAGTCCGGTTGTTTTTCTTAGCCGACACTACCGCCCGCCTGTCCGGTTGTACCGCTTGGTAGGGTTCTACAGTTACACCATGAGTCCCGGTTGTACCGGGACGAGGACCGGTTGTACCGCTGCAGTGCAAAAAACGCAGTAACGGTTGGAAATGTGGGTGACTATTTAAGGGAGCTTCTCCCACCTACCACTCCTACCTTTGACCTCTCTCACTTCACCATTAATGCCCTTCAAGCTCTCTTGCTCTCTCTAGCCACTCAAACTTGTTGATTTGCTAGGGATTGAAGGAGGAGACCTAGATCTACACTTCCACCAAAGGATATTTGCTTCCCCCATACTTTCTTGTGTGGATTTTATTACTCTTGGGTGTTTGAGCACCCTAGACGGTTGAGGTCACCTCGGAGCCACATTCCATTGTGGTGAAGCTTCGTGGTTTTTGTTGGGAGCCTCCAATTAAGTTGTGGAAAGAGCCCCAACCTTGTTTGTAAAGGTTCGGTCGCCGCCTTCAAGGGCACCAATAGTGGAATCACGGCATCTTGCATTGTGTGAGAGCGTGAGGAGAATACTGTGGCCCTAGTGGCTTTTTGGGGAGCATGGTGCCTCCACACCGCTCCAACGGAGACGTACTTCCCCTTAAAAGGAAGGAACTTCGGTAACACATCCTCGTCTCCACCGGTTCCACTCTTGGTTATCTCTTACCTTTACTTGTGCAAGCTCTTTATTGTTTCTACCCTTGCTTGCTTGTATGCTTGTTGTTATTGCATCATATAGGTTGCTCACCTAGTTGCACATCTAGACAACCTACTTTGATGCAAAGTTTAATTTGGTAAAGAAAAGCTAAAAATTGGTAGTTGCCTATTCACCCCCCCTCTAGTCAACCATATCGATCCTTTTCAACACTTGGTGTGGAGGTTGATGGACGTTCAACTCTCAGACCGGGGAGACACCTTGACCTGGAAGCTAACGGGTAATGGAGTGTTTTCGGTTAAATTGATGTACTTAGACCTTATTAAATCTGGCCCAATCCCAAGATCGATACACATTTGGAAAGTTAAGGTTCCCTTGCGAATTAAATTTTAGGGCATGTACAATGGTTGATAAGACAGTCTTATCTTAACTCTTGCATGTAATTTAGAGATGACAAAAAAGTATGTCTACAATGGGTTATATCTTAGCCTTATTTTTAATAATTAGCAATTCTTTAAAACATGGTGAGACAAATTGTGCTAAGAGATCATCTTTTGTCTTATCTTAAATAAGAGAAGACAAGCCTTTTTTATGAGTTCTCTCTCCTCCATCTCATCATTTATCCTACGTGGCACTCCTAAGATAGCACCATTGTACATGCCCTTATGTGGTTTGTGCACAAGCAAGTGAACCTTACCAAAGATAACTTACAAAAGCGACGACGGGTAGGTAATTCTCGATGTTGTTTTTGTATTCATGACGAAACAATTCAACACCTATTTATTGATTTCCCTCTCGCGAAGTTACTTTGGCGGTCTTTACATATAGCTTTTAATATTACTCCTCCTCTTAGCATTGATGCGTTGTTTGAGATGTGGCTAAACAGAGTGAGAGCATATCCAGTTGTTCGGCCCCCCAGGGCGCTAAAAAAGAGCGGTCCGGGGGCGAACCGGCGCTAGTTCGGCCCCTGGGGCGACCTAACTCTCAGTCACGCCCCCAGGCGCCGCCCCCAGGACGTGAAAAATTCGAACTTGGTCGTTCCCGCTCACAAAATGCGCCACAAATCGGGCGATCGCAAGGCACAGTTCGGCGTATAGAAAAATAGAGCGACAGAAGTTCGCGTGTGCAACGCATCACTCGGCGGGCTCTGCCCCAGGCATCGGCGGAGTTAGCGTGCGCGGACTTGGCGGTGTCGGAGCTGCTTCTGCGCTGGGCGGTGTCGGTGGTGCTGGGCGTCGTGGAGGCGTCATCACACGGGCTTGGTGGCGGCGTGGGCGTGGGCATTGGCGTCGGCGGCCTTGTCGAGGGAAGCTGGTTCAGGATGAGGCTGCGCTCCGCCAAGTACCACGCCTTGACCGCCTCGTCGGTGCTCTGGAGCATGTCCGCCCCGCCCAGCAGGAAAGCCAGGTCGGTGTTTCTCTTCTTCGCGGCGACGTTCGTCAGGAGTAGGTCGAGCTTGACGACGCTTCTCGACATCAACGCCGACCACCGTGCCTCGGTCTTCTCTTCACGAAGGACGGCCCGGGCCTGCGCGTCGGCGAGACAGTGCTCGATGGACTCCTACACTCGAGTGGTGGCTGCGTCGGCGTATTTCCCCTTCTTGGCACCTTTGTTGCCGTCCGGCCGCCCTTCCGATTCGCCAGGAGTCGGCGCGTCCGGCTTGTAGGTCTCCTTGGCCTTGTCGAGGGTGCATCGGACTTCCGCCCACTTCTCACACCTGTCAATGCGCTTGTAAACGTGGAGGTACTTGAATTCGGCGTCGCTGTTGCTCTGCCGGTACAGGGCGAACATGCGCAGCAACTGCGCGGAGGAACAAACAGTTGGCGCGTGTACACGGCGAAGAGAGGCGGGAGACCGGCATGGCATACCTGATCCTCAACGCTAGCGCCGCTCTTCGGGCGAGCCGCGACCTCCTCGACGACCCCATGCCATTTGTTGCACACCCCTGGATACGCCCCCAATGGTTCGCTATCGCTTTGGAGCCGCGCTGCATGTAGACGCCTTTGAAGTAGGGGTCGACGAGCTTGCGCTCGTCGAACTCGGCCTTGATGCGGTCCCAGTACGTCTCGATGCTCTGGTTCGTGCCGACCGTCGGGTCGAGGCAGACTACTTTCCATGCTTCGGCGAGGCATTCCTCCTCCTTGGACGCCCACTTGATGCGCGGTCTCGCCTGACCTGGCCGCCCGCTTCTTCTTCTTGCGCCCCTTCGCCGGAACAGGCGTCGGCTCCTCCTCCTCCCCCTCCTCCTCGTCGTCCTCCTCCTCCTGCTCCTCCTGCCCGTCCTCGCCGTAGACGTAGCCGAGCTCACCGTCCATGCCGCCGCTGAGATCCACCACCTCGTCCTGGGTGACGAACCCGGGAGACGCGGCGGCCGCGGCCGAACCTGCCACGATGATGTCGTCCATGTCGGCCTCGGTCTCGTCGGTGTCGAAGAGGTGCGAGAAGGGCAGCGGGCCACGGCGTAGCAGGGGCGTCGGGGAGGAAGCGTAGGCGGGTGGCGAGTAGTTGTATGGAGGGTACTGCACGCCGGCGAAGGCGGGCGAGGGCGTGCGCTGGGCTGGGTGTCCATGGGGGAAGGTGACGTTTGGGTTGAACCCACCGTGCGCGCCCCTATTGGCGTAGCCCGGCGAGGACGATCCCCATGGCTGTGGAGAGCCGACGCCTTGCTGGCCCCAGGGCGCGTACTGGGCGTGGCTGCCGGGTGGATTCATCATCCCCGATGAGGCCTCGGCTTGGTCCGCGGCAGCCGCAGCCGCACGTGCCGCGTTGGCGCGGGCCTTCTTGGGGATGGCCCTGTTCCGCCGATCGGCGGTGATAGCCTCCCGTTGCTGAACTTCCGCCCTCCACTCGGCGTTTGGCATGCCCGATGGCTTGGACGGCGGCGCCCTCGGCTTCCTCTGCCTCGGCTGGGCGAGGGAGGCGGTCGCGGTTGCCGCCGCGCGGGGGACGACGTACTTCTTCGGTGGCATGGCGGCCGACTGGAAGGCGAGCGGGAGGGAGATTGGCGAGAGGAAGAAAGAGAATGGGAGGGAAGTTGGTGAAAAGCGGGAAGAAACGGCGGGAAGAGGCGCTCGACTCACCGACAGGGCGGACCCACGCGTCCTTTTCGCTTGTGCCGGCACCCCAGGCGCCCCCAGGGCGCCGAGTTCGGCCTGCGTCCGTCGGGACCAGTTTCGGCCCGAGCCGGCAAAAAACGGGCTTCTGGGGGCGCGACTGGGCCGTTTTTTCGGCGCCGGCGCGGCAAAAACGCTTGGGGAGGACCTGTTGGGGGCGCGGCTGGAGATGCTCTGAATCCTGAGATTGCGTCAAGTATTCGGATTGGAAATGCGCACTTCTTTGGGCTATATGGAACTGCAGGAAAGATATGATCTTTAACAGACTTTCTATAATTAATTTCTTGCAGGTTATCTTCAGAGCTACGACATGGATCCGTATGTGGTTGCTACTCACTCCTACGGGCTTCAGGAAGCATTTGGCTACTGGGTGCAACTGATGGAAAATGATCGCACGGGCTATTTTTAATCGGTTTGGATGACGAGCGCATAATAGGATTGGTCCTTAATGTCTTTTCGTCCAGCCGGTTGTGACTTTGAGTTGTTCTACCTTTTTAGCTCCTTCTGTGAGCTGTACTCTGCAGACCAGACTATTTGGTTTTGCTGAATTTGATTTAATAAAGTGGCCACATGCATCTTTCCAATGCAAAGGCCAGGGGCAGTCCTTCTTTTCTTAAAAAATAAATAAATAAACAATTTTGTGGGCAGGAAGAACGGAATGTTGTTTGTCATTTCTCACATGGTAATATTACTGTTGCGGATAAGGTCCCATCAGATGATTTAGAAAAATGTGGAAGATCTCTTTGAAGCCATGGGATTTTTACGTAAAAGAGTGCAGAAACTTACAGACTCTGCTTTCTTAAGGTCATTTGCCCGTCCTTTATCATCACACACTCTGATAAAGCAGTAACCATGTTACTGGAGGCTGAAGTACAACCTGGATTGCTCACAATTCAATGATGACCTCTCTAATTTATATTTGTCAGCGTCACTTAATCAGTTGAGATCAACGTAACAGGCTTGCATGCCGTTTACGCACGCCGGAAGTACTCGAGTACACTGTCGGCTCATTCAGCTACTGAAGGCACATATCACAATTGCTGACAATGCCCAGGGCTTCTATGAGTGCACGAGGTATACACACAAGTGATCTGTTTGGTGCACGGAGGTAGAGAACATTCCAGGGCATCTCAGAATCAAGAAGTTGCAACTAAAGCTATGACCATCAAGCGAGTGTGTTACCTCCTTGGTCCTGTTGTAAATGTTTCCAATCTTTCTCATACCATCGTGTATTGTAATATTGTATCAAATATAGGCATAGAGAAAAGACTAGAGAGACCATTGTATTTACACTTTAAAGAGGTGTTTATGCCGCTCAATTGTTATCTTATCGTTTCATACATCTATGAACGAGTATATGGACCTGCCATGCCTCAATTATTTGAGAAAACTCACATACCAGCATAAATATATGTTTCATATCCAGATATCTTCATCATGTACATCAATCTCTCGCCGCCGTTATGGCTACACCTCTAAGTGCTTTTTATTGACATCCTACATCCGTGGCCTAATTGTTGGTAATAAATTCAACGAGGGGCTTAAGCCAACGCGGCATGCCGTCGTGCCTCTACCTGCTAGTATTTCTAAAGATATTAAGCTCTCCAGAAAGAGATCTCTTTGGTGCATTGTACTGGATTAGACATGTGGGTCTGATTTGTAAGATGGTGTTCGTTGTTGGGGGTGTGCCATGCGTGTAGATTTCTCTTGGTCATGTGTCACATATACACTCACATCACTATCTCGCACTCGGGCTACCATTTGATAATTAATATCATATGTGTAGGAACTTACAGCCACAAACACCTACCACCTTTGCAATCATAGTAAATTACATGTCCGGTGAAAATATGAGGACCAATCAAGCCATCAACGTATACAAAAACAAACATCATAGCACACATCATACAACAAACACCAAGAATAATAAAACGACTAAAAAACTACACAATAGACGCGGCATAAGAAAATCGGCACAACGAAGCGTTTGTTAACCTCTAATATATATAGTGCGCGTTGAATTCACAAAGCAACAACATCAAATAGAGCTTCTTTCAATCTCATTTCCTAGCTTGCATAGTTGGTTCAATTGGCAAAGCAATGGAATGCGAGGTGGCATTTGCAGATGCGGCGGCACAGTGATCACATTGGACGGTAGTGGGAACTACCCCACCATCGCCGATGCTCTCAAGGACGCCCCGCACCACAAGATAAACTGTCACATGGTCTACATCAAGAGCAGAGTGTACAAGGTTGCGGAGCCCATCATCGTTGCTGAGGACATATGGAACAAGATGCTGGCCGGCAATGACATCAGTACCAAAGCTATGTAGAGCTTAGAGGAGGGGGGGGGGGGGGTATCCTCGATGTGAACGTCATCTCGGCGACCAGAGTGGCAGCATTGCACATTTGATACATATATGAATATAAGCAGTATTATGCGCAGATTTGATACATATATGAATATAAGAAGTATTATTCATTAAATAATGAATGTTATTATGTAACACATTTAGATGAATCCAAATTTCAAAACATGCATATACACGTATACATAACACATTGATGCCGTTGAATTCCAAGCATGCGTTTCACATGCCGAATTTGTAAAAGACGTTGTGCATTTCACCACAGTTCAAAGCATGCATTTGACAACGATGGCTCCAAACTGTTGAAGTTGCGGTGGACGAATATGAAAAGAACAAATTTGAGCATAGATACCAAACATAACACATGTATTGCTACATAGCAAACAATGACATGATTTATGAACCAAAGGGCTCGCTTTTCTGCCATGGAAGCATGTGTGTATAAACAGGACTCCTCTCTCATACTCCTGGGTGTGTATCTGTCTTAGAGAGTTGCTGGTTATTGGATGTACTTTCATTAGTTATCCGTACTTGCATGCATTAACAACCCCCCAAAAATTAGCGATCCGGTGCACATCACTCTTGCCGAACATTTTTCGTTTGGCGAACGGTGTGGTTCAGGAGGACATATCCCAACCCACCAGGGTTCAAACATTGGTGCTCGCATTATTTTCGAATTTATTTTAGGCTTCGGCAACCTCTGTCCCATAATATAAAAGCGTTTTTGACGGTAAATAATGTCGGTTTTTTTACTTTCATCCGTATGCAATTTAAGTGGCGCTGTCGACATAAACAAGAGAGAACACAACACCGCTTGTAATAAAATCTTTGAAATACTACTATCACTACAATGCGAACTGTCCAAGTCATAAAAGCCACAGCAAAATTTTGGTTACGATCTGCCTAAAACAACCTAGTACAATCATAGCTTTTACTTCACACCATGACCATCATTTGGATTCTGGAGACTCTTAATCATCACTGCTTATTACTAGCAGACGCCGGTCCATTTGGATTCAGTTCGTAGCCGAACAAAAACAACCGTTTTCAGTCGTTTTTTCCTGTCTTGTTAGGGTTTGTGTCCTGCTCAGGAAGGCGAGACGGCGGCGGCTCCCTGAAGATGGAATAAAGGTCTCACCGCCTAGCCCTCGTTCCGGCGGTGCATCTAGCATCGTTGGTGGGCGTGTGGAGGTGTGTCTCCGGCGGATCTATCTTTGATGGATTTGCTCGGATCTCGTCGTTGTTCGTCTACGTTCATGTGTCTTCGGGTTGAATCCTTCCAACCTACGTTATTTTTCATCGGCGGCGGTTGCTGTTCTGGTGCGCTGGTCCTATGGGGCCTTAGCACGACGACTTCCCGACTGTTTACTACAACAAGTTGTGCCCGACTCCGGCGATGGAGGGGTGATGATGGCGGCGCGCCTTCGGCTCGCTTCAGTGCGTGTAGTCGTCGCTAGGTGGTCTACGGATCTGGATGTAATTTTTATTTCTGGTGTTCGTTGTACTGCCATGATTGAAGATGAATAGATTGGAAATTTTTTCGAAAAAAAACAACAGACTTTTGCAGAAAAAGAAAAATAACCTCGTTTTTTACTTTCATCCGAATGCAATTTAAGTGGCTCGCTCTCAACATAAACAAGAGAGAGAACACAACACCATCCATGGTTTACTTTGTAATAAAATCTTTATAGCTTTAACAGAAATACTACTATCACTGCAATGCAACTGTCAAAGTCATAAAAGCCACAGCAAAAATTTGGTTACGATAATCTGCCTAAAACAACCTCTTCTCAAAAAAAAAAAGTGCCTAAAACAGCCTAGTACCATCATAGCTTTTTTTACTCCAAAAGGCAAGATAAGATCGGTAGTTTCCCACCAGGACTGGATTCTGGAGACTCTAATCGTCACTGCTTATTACTGGCAGACGCTGTTGGACGGGAGCGCGTCGAGCTGGTTCATGACGGTGTCGATGTGGAGGACGAGGCGCTCGGCGAGGGTGCGACTGAACTCCTCCCGGATGACGACGCGGAGCACCGTGACGTGCTGCGCGTCGGCGGGCATGGTGTACGCCGGCACGATCCAGCCGAAGCGGCGCAACATGTCGGAGACCTCGAACTCGTCGTGGCGGGTGTGGTCCTTGAGGGAGAAGGCCACGAGCGGCACGCCTTGGTCCTTGGACACGATGTTGAAGCGGCCCGTCCTCTCCAGGCCCTCCTTGACCACCATGGCGTTCTCCTGGCAGTTCTCCATGATGTTCCTGTACCCCTGCATCCATCGTGTAATTAAGATGACAAATCTCCTCCCGATCAATGGATGTTTGAACTGCGAGTCCTCATGAGCCGGTAGCTAGGTATAGTTACCTCGAAGCCTTGGCGGATGAACTGGTAGTACTGCGCGATGACCTGGCTGGAGCCCTTGGAGAAGTTGAGCGTGAAGGTGGGCTGGTCGGTGCCGAGGTAGTTGATGTGGAAGACGAGGTCGTCCGGCAGGTCGTCCTTGGTGCGCCAGACGCACCAGCCGATGCCGGGGTAGACGAGGCCGTACTTGTGGCCGCTGACGTTGATGCTCTTCACCCACGGCAGCCGGAAGTCCCACTCCAGCTCCGGGTACAGGAACGGCGCGATGAAGCCGCCGCTCGCCGCGTCCACGTGGATCGCCGTCTCCCACCCTGTCTCCTTGTTCTTCTCTTCGAGCAGGTCGTTGATGCGCTTCACGTCCTCGAACTCGCCGTTGAGCGTCGAGCCTAGGATCGCCGCGACGCAGATGGTGTTCTCGTCGACCATCTCCACCGCCTGCTCCGGGTCCATCACGTAGTACCCCTCCCGCAGCTTCACCTCCTTGAGCTCCACCTCGAAGTACCTGGCGAACTTCTCCCAGCAGACCTACGTACAAGAGCATTACAACCTAAATCTCAACTTGCACCTCAAAGGACAGGAATTCTCGGCTCTCAGTTTCATGAATTCGTGAGCTAGGAGTTACTTGGACGTTGGCGCCTGTGACGATGTTGGGCTTGTCGAATGGCTTGCCCTCGGCCCTGCGCTTGTTCTGCCACTTCCTCTTGAAGGCCAGCCCCGCCAGCATGATGGCCTCCGATGAACCCACCGTGCCCACGCCCACGGCCGTCTCCGACTCACCCAGTGGCGCGTGGAAGAGATGCGCGATCATGTTCACGCACCGGTTCTGCAATGCCCCCGCACAAAGTTAAAAACAACTTCTGTGAGGCTGCAGGTCAAAGCAGAGATCGACTGGTAAAATTAAAAAAAGGACTACGTAAAGTACCTGGAACTCGGTGGTGACGGGGTACTCGTCCATGTCCACGTAGTTCTTGTTCATGGAGGCCATGACGAGCTTGTCGCACTCGGGCTCCATCCACGTCGTGACGAACGACGCCAGGTTCAGCCGCGGGTTGCCGTCCAGCATCAGCTCATCGTTGATGATCTGGTACGCCGCCTCCTTGGGGATCGACTTCTCCGGCATGTGGTACCTGCACGCACGCAACGGATCCACCAGCCGGTCGATTATAGGAAAAAATAGGCCACGAGAACGTCGAGCAAGAAGAAGAACAAGCCATGCATGCATGCATGCGCGTATATACCTCGGGAGAGACGACCGGACATAGCGCGAGGCGAACGTGGAGTGCACCGACACGTCGGTGTCCGAGACGGCCCGGGAGAGCACCATGGCTGCAACCACCGTGTGAGTCGACCTAGCTACTCGCGTTCTTGGCTCTAGCGAAGCTGGCACTTGATGAATCAGCAGGCGCGATATGATGCGACGATTTTGGTGTGCGCTATGGCGGAGGCGACACCCCGGGTATATATACGCGGACGAGGGACGACGCGTGGTGCAAACATGGAAGTTCTTGGCCGTGCGGTGGTGCGTTTGCCATTGGCCTCGTATTGAGACACTTTCAGAAGGAAAGGCTAGAAGAGGAAGGAGAGAGTCAGGCTCAGGCCTGGTCCAGGAAATATTCGCCTTGTGCCGTCAATAGGCAAGAACTAGCAGCACGGGGGAAGACTGCCTTATATTTGTGGTTAAACATGAACAAAGCTTTTTTTTCGTGAGAAAACTTCTAATCTATCATCATCGATCATGATAGTACAACGAATACAAGAAATAATAAAAATTAGGTCACATCCAGATTTGTAAAACACCTAGCGACGAATACAAGCACTAAAGCAAGCCGAAGGGATGCCGCCGTCATCACCCCTCCCTCTTTGGAGCTGGACAAAACTTGTTGTAATAGACAGTCGAGAAGTCTTTATGCTAAGTCCCTATAGGACCAGCACAGCAGAACAGCAACCACCGCCGTTGGAAAGATGCTTAGATCAGAAGGATCCAAACTATAGACACATAAACAAAGACTGGATCCATGTAAATCCACCAAAGGCAAATGCCGACCGAATCCCATGAGATCCGCCGGAGACAAGTATCCACACGCCCTCAGATGATGCCATAAGCACCACCGGAACAGGGGCTAAGCGGGGAGAAACTTATTTCATCTTCAAAGAGCCGCCGCCGTCTCATCTCTCTGAGCAAGACACAAACCCTAAGAAAAACATCTAGAAATGAAGTCCTCCCACCGGGAATGGCCGAGATCCACCAAACCTCCATGTCTTTAAGGCCACATGAGACGAGGCAGACCGGTGCTGGTGCCGGCAGGAGGCAGAAGGAACACTAGCAGCGGCTAGGTACGAGGGCCTCCTGAACAACAAAGCTTTTTTTGTACACCACACGAACAAAGCTTGAAACTCATGTCAAACAACAGATATTTTTTTGCGAGAAAAACAACAGATCTTTTTGGCCGAAAAATGTTAAACAATAATTCAACAAAAAGCTTATTGTGTTTTCTCGAGGGAACACCCTTTGGTGCGTCCAATTCCGGATGCCAATCTCAAAGCAATGAGGGTGGCAATCTTGTTCGCCCCCAATGCATCCTCCTGAGAGAATGACGCGAACATTTGCTCTCATATACTCTTTTAAGGAAATGACCCCGTGTGTAGCATGACACTCCCTTATGATGTAACATGATAACATGATAATTACTGACGCATCTATGTGGCATGATAATTCGAGCTGTTGTAGCTTGGAAATTGGTGAGCAGGTGGGCAACTCACCTTTTCTTAGCCTGGCATTTCTCTTTGCCGCAGCATGACAAATACCTAAAACGCATGCCAATTTTCGCTGCTGCAACATGGCAAATCCTGGAGCCTACGTAAATTCCAACTGCTATAACATGATAATTATTATTTTTAGCATGATAAATCTCTTTGTTATAACATGGTAGTTCCTGCAAACATTCCACGTGAGTGATTTTTAGGGGAACACTTACTGTTGCAGCCGTTCACTCGAATGAGCCTCCTAGAATGAAATATCGTTCGCGTCAGGGACACCAGGGAGGACACGTTCTATCCCTGTAAGAATCTTAATTCAAGACAACACTTACATATTTTAGTTATATACTTGTACTGCCTGTCTGTACACGCCAAGCATGGCCAAAGTCAGTATTCCACAAAATAAAAGCATTGGCAATACAAGGTGCACATTGATCTAACATAACAATGGTTCTTCATCTAAATAACCATCCTATCTGCTCCTAGTGCTTCCCTTTTATTTTTCATCGATTGTTCTTTTCATTCTCTTAGCTACATATCAGTGTTGGAGCTATATGTGAATGTCGGTGCATGGAAGTTTGGAGATGGGGTGGGGTTACGGGAAAATAAGACAATTTACTTCAATTTAGGTCCTGAAAAAAGCCTCAATGATTTCTTCTAGGCTAGGGACGGTGCCCCCCCCCCCCCCCCCTCTGCTACATATGTATGTCTGTTGTGTCTGACGCAATGGTGACATTGGATGATAGTGGCAACTACACCACAAGCATGGATGCACTAAAGGATGCCCATAACGGAGCACGAACCGCCACACCATCTACGTCAAGAAGGCCGGGTGCGTACAAGGTGGCAGAGCCAGCCGTCTTGGACAAGGACATGTGGAACCTCATGCTGGTCGAGGACGGCATTAGTCGCCAGCCGGGTCTTGAACTCAAGACCTCTCTTGGCTCTAATAACATGTAGAACTGCACGCACCAGCCAGTTCACTCAAAAGCTCAAGATGATGGGGAAAAGTGGACTATACATTTATACATCAACAGAGGAGGGGCACCGCCCCCAACTTGTTATACTCACGGACTAAAAAACATAGCTCGGGTTTAAGAAAGTGTTGTCATATTTCACCTCACCCAAACGTTTCTTCTTCTCACTTTTGCCCTCTGTGACACCCCTAGATATTAGTCACTTTCTTCTTCTCTGATTCACGTCCGGCCATGGTTCGGTCGGTTCGCCTTTTTTTGTTTTTTCTTCCCTTTTTGATTCTTTTTTTTCGTTTTCTATATTTTCATGGGGGTTTCCATTGGTTTTCTTTGAATTTTCTATTTTTCTTTGGTGTAACTCCCATTTTCTTTTTTCTTTGTCATAACTTATGTTTCTTTTTCCACTGGTTGTTTCTTCACTGTTTTCGCTGGTTTATTATTTTATTTTTTTTCCTTTGGGTTTTGCTCATTTTACATTATTTTTTCTGTTATTTTTTCTTTGTTTCTCTCTTGGTTTCTTCATCTCTCTTTCTTTTTCCTTGCTTTCTCTCACTATTTAATGATTTCCTTCATTTCTCTTTCTTTTTATTCAGTTTTCTTTGGTTTTTTATTTATTTCTTTCTATGTGTTTTTATTTATGGTAATCGATGATTTTTCTTTGTTTTTAGAACCATCTTGATTGACTTGTTATTATTTCTTGATGTGTGGTTTGTAATATTCTCCCTAATTCTCCATAATTCTTCTATATACATTTTACATGTACATGTAAAACCGTATTTATACATGTTAACATTTTCAAAGTACACAATTAATTTTTTTGATGCCTACATTTTTCGTATACAACAAGAACATTTTTTAGTACTTGATCAAATTTTCAAATACAATGGTAACATTTTTTGCAAATACATCTTTGATGTCTACTTTTTCCATAAACATTGTATAGTTTCATATACATCTGAAACATTTATTTGATATATGTTTCAAATTTTCTAAATACATGATTAACAATATTTTATAGTTCACATACATTTTTTTGAAACGCGTTAAAAAATTTAGAATGTCACTTTTTTTATTCTATCAATGTTTTTCATATATACATTTGAAACATTTGTTTTATATATGTTTAGGATTTTTATAGAATATATAATTAATTTGTTTTAAAGTCACACCCATTTTTTTAAACACGTGAACATTTTAAAATGTCACAAATTTCTTTTAGTATGCTACCAACAATCAGTTTAGTTAAGCTAACAATTGTTTCATGTTATGTTAAACTTAGAATAAAAGAAAAAAAAAGTTAAAAAAAAAGAAGGCAAAAACAGGGGAAACCACAAACTTACATGGAACCTACCGGGGCCGGTCCATTCGCAACAAACTGTCGTGAGCGGTCGCTCCAACTCGCATTAGGCGAGGTATAAGCACGCCCCGATCCAGCAGCTCCAGTGTTTTTAGTGAGAACGATTCAGCAGCTCCAGTGTTTTTAGTGAGAACGATCCAGCAGCTTCTTTAAATCTATTTGGCGAACTGTTTTTTTCCTTCTTCAAGGAAAACAGAGAATTTGAACGTATCTTAAGTAAAGTGTTTATGCACAAAAAGAAAGGAAGGATTAAATCAAAATGCTAAACCAATTATAGAGCTCATGCTTTCTATAAAAATAATTGTCGATGGATGATGAACAATAAATCAGAACTGAGAAGTGTGGAAAGGTATATTTAGGCAATTGTCTTTGTGTTTATTGAATTTGTTTTTTCTGTGCCAGGAGCAAATGTTCAAATTCCGTTTTCTCTTTTGATTGTATGTAAATAAACAACAAGCAACATTTACTCCAAAAGATCTCTATTTCCAGAAAACGACCAATTGAAAAGAAGTTAAACTATTATTGTCTCATACTTTACACTGCTACTATCGTATTAACTATTGGCCTCATATTTGCCTAGACATAGCAGTACTGGAGAGCCAACTACTAAGTTGACATGTGTGAAATTGAAATTATCTAGCGTTAGTCGATTTGCCTGCATGTTGAATGCATGATGATTGGTAGTTAATGAATCGAGTGTGTGTGTGTGTATGGACGGCATTAGTGAAATACAGTTGTAAGTGATATGTGTAGTTTAGTTTAGTTTTTTTTGTAGAGTGTCGGCGATGATAGTATTAAAATACATATATAAGTGATATGTGCAGTTTAGTTTTCCTGGAAACTATCGGAGAATACTCAAATGTTTTATGTTTTATCTTTGTGTATGGAGATCATGTGCATGGGTCTCGGTAATGACATTCCCTACGAAACATGTATTGCTATTTATACAAAAGTATAAGTGTCTTAGGTTGGTCGTAATGGGAATATCATAAATTGTATCACGCATGCCAACTAGGCAATTTTGATGAGGTGGCACAAGATTAAATGAAGAAAGAGAGAGTTGAGTATCATATCATGATACCGTATCATAATAAATATTTTGCTATTATGTGTCATGCATGTCAATAAATAAGGTTATCTATGATATTTTGCATTACGAATCCCTCCTCCCCTCCCCTCCCCTCCCTCGCGTCGCCCGCTCGGGCGACTCGAGGGGCGAATCCGAATCCCGCCGCCGCACCTCCCTCCTCCTCGATCTCCCCTCGCCGCCACCAGAGGCAGCCGCCGGGCCTTCTTGGTGTGCTGCTGATGATGGTGGCGGCGGGGTCCTCGCTGCCTCGCCTCGCGCGCGGGGGGCTGCGGGATCTGGGGCGGCGGCCCGTCTGGTGTGGCGCCTCCAGCCCTTTGGCTCCTGGTGGCGCGGGCGTGGGCCGGCTGTCTTGACCGTGAGGACGGTGAGATCTCCGGAGGATGCGGGTCTAGGCTCGGCGTCGGCTCCGGCTTCCGCGGTGTCAGATCTGGCCGCCTCCACACCACCTCTCCAGCGGCGTGCTCCTCCCCCCCTCCAGATCCGGTCTGCTACGACATGGGGGGCTGGTTTCGGTGGGTGGGAGCGGATGGAGGGGTTCCAGGACCGAGGAAACCCCTAGCCAGCCTTGCTGGCGCGACGGCGGCGACGCCCGTGGGCGCCGCTCATCTCCTTGGAGGCGCCGGTCAGGTCCTGTCCTCCCCATCCCATGCCCCCTTGCTTCCTGGGTGAAAACCCAAACTTTGTTGGACGGCGGCGACGCCCCAGGCGCCGTAATCTTCTTGAAGACGCCGTTTTTGGGAACAAGTGGGGCGGCGGGCTTCGGTGTGGTGCGGTTTGGTGTGCGGCGGCGGCGACAGTAAGTCTCCAGCGGCAGCCATGCCTTCCCTGGTGCGGGGTGCTGTTATGGTGGTGCTCTTCGTGCGGCTTTGAGGGCCTCCGGTGCCGTGGATCTCCAGGAAGGGAGGGGATAGGGTTCCCCTCCTCCGGTGGTTTTCCCTCCAGCTCGCCGAGAGTGTTGAGCTTCTGTGTTTTGGTCTTGGCCCTTGCTGTTGCCCTTCATCCTGGCAGCTCACCCTCTTTCTCGCCCGATCTTCGGTTTTGGGGCTGCTTGGCTCTAGGTGAGTCGCCGTCGACATGTGAGGAACGCCTGGTTCCGCTCCTGTGGCTTCCTTGGGTGCCATTCAGATAGGTTCTAGGGTGAACTAGTCCATCGCTCAACGGTGCGGCGCCTTTCGAGCCAGGCGAGGAGGCAGGGGCCTTCTTTGACGATGGCACTGTCTGATTGTGTTCTCCACAAGCCCCTGGTGTTCTGGCAATGGCTTGCCTCTCATCGTCGTCGTTTCCTTGCCTTGAGCTGGCAGCTGCCTTCCCCTTGGTTGTGTGTGTGCAAGAGGTCCCTAGCACCTCCTAGCTATTAGCTTCATGTTGATCTGGTATAGCTGGTTGTGTGCTATGTGAGCTGTCTCCCAGCGCCTTTGTATCTTTGCTGTGTTTTTTTTCCTTTTCTTTGTGTGGTTCGTGGTTGTAATCTCTGTAATCCTGGCCGGTTGATGGCTTTGTTAATTCAAAGCCGGGCTCTTCTGGAGCCTCCGTTCTAAAAATATTTTGCATTACAGATGTAGTATCATATGCATGACACTAAGTTATGATACGGGTAGCCTTACTTCAGCACAGTCTTGGTGTGCATGATGGTTAGACCTACTAAAGTTAGTACTTTAAGTAAATAGAAATGCTAAAGTTGTGCCCGGCTCCCAAGGGAGGGGCGATGACGGCGGTGCGCCTTCGGCTCGCTTCGGTGCTTGTGGTCGTCGCTAGGTGGTCTATGCATATTTTTTTCTGGTGTTCGATGTACTGTCATGATTGAAGATGAATAGATTGAAAGTTTATCACAATTTCTTTTTGCTAAAGAACAGCGGAGGTGTCTCTCTACGAAGTTAAGAAATATTACTTGATCAACAATGCATAACCTGATTTTGTTGTTTCCTATTAGTAGTAGTATTACATTTGTTTAGAATTCTTAGTACACGTTACAGTTATAGACAGCAACTCGTTCGTCATTGGCATACTGAACATTCCGGAAATAGCACAAGCACGAGTGCAACTGATAAGATTGTTTCACATTTTCTTTCATCTTTGGTGCGATTGGATTTGAGAAAAAGACACTAGCTAGTGCAGCTGACCTGGGCAAAGCACGACCCACGAGTGCAAGTGTGCAACTGATATGATTGTTTCACCTTTCCTTTCTTTTTGCTGCCATTGGAATGGAGACACCATTAGCGCTGGTGCATCTGGAAGCACGGCCGGGTCTGACCCTACGTCCACTACCATGTGACATGCACGGGTGTTTTTCAGTTTTCTCAGTTCTGGTTGCTCGGCGTGGAAGCCAAGCACCACAGGATGTCAGGATCGGTCCGCTACCACAAAGGCTGTGACGACCAACATTGTGCACCCTCCCTTGTCTACGAAATACTTCCCTTCTTTCGGTAAAGAGTCTACAAAAATGCTATATAATTTCCATCCAATAAAAAGCTTGTGGATTGAGGTACATGGATGTTTCTGCCGGGATTTTCTTTGTTGTGGCGACTAACCGTGCGGTTTGATTAAGAAAACGACGCTCGCCGACCATCTGTTACGTCTCATGGCAAAAAATTGTGCGCAATTTCAACATGCACTATCGCTAACTCTAAGTACAATGGTAGAAATGCCATCCCAAGAGTGCGCCATGACTCTTATTTTGGTCACATCATGATCATCGATCTAATCAGTGGAAGTTCCATTATCATACATGTAATGGTGGGGTATACTTAACCCCACTATGGATGAATAACATCCGATCCGGTGCCAAAAGTGCCAAGCACGCACCCATCCATCCTTCAAACGAAGAAAAACGTGAAGGTGTACAATTATATGCCCATATGTTGTTGATTTCTGCTTCCATGATTTCACCACCGACAACAGAAATATGGTGATCCAGCTCCACTCACAACATTCCTCCAAAACCACAAGTCCACAATCTAAAATCTACAAGCAAAATCATAGCCGGTGATCCTCTGCATTGTGCTCCCCGGGTCAGGTGCCTATCACCATTGGCCAAGCAAAGTATCATTGTCCATGTTGCCCTACCACTGTCCACTCCACTTCATGGAGCAGCCTTGCCAATTAGAGCCTGCCACTTGCCGCTTATGTTCCCTTTACACTCCCTCCATCCCACTATAAATAGCTGGTGAGCTGCACTTGAAAGATCGCACAAAGACACAGACACTCACGTAAGCATCTACGGAGTAGCACACATTACTTGCTTAGCTCAAGAAATGGCCAAGGGAGCGGTGATGCTTCTTGTGCTCTTCACGGTGCTGTCAGCGGTGAGCCAAGCCCAGCTGCAGCACGGGCCCGGCCACAGGACCTTGTCCCACGGGCACCGCCGGTCCGCCGACCGAGCGGCGCCGACGCACCTCCACTTCTTCTTCCACGACACCGTGAGCGGCGCGTCCCCGTCGGCGGTGCGGGTGGTGGGTCCGGCCGACCCGTCGTCGCGGACCTTCTTCGGGATGGTGAACGTGATGGACGACCCGCTGACCGAGGGCCCGGATCCCGGCTCGGCGGCCGTCGGCCGCGCCCAGGGCCTGTACATGGGGGCGGACCAGGCCGAGCTGGGCTTCCTCCAGACCATGAACCTCGTGCTCACCTCCGGCCCCTACAACGGCAGCACGCTCGCCGTGCTCGGCCGCAACTGCCCGCTCACCGACGTCCGCGAGATGCCCGTCGTCGGCGGCACCGGCGCCTTCCGCTTCGCCCGCGGGTACGCGCAGGCCCGGACTCACTGGCTCGACTTCAAGACTGGCGACGCCACCGTCGAATACGACGTCTACGTCATGCACTAGCCTGAAAATGCTTTGAGGGCTTACTTTCGGCTATGCTTTGAGATTTGAGCGTTTTCTTTGTCCTACATATCGGTGCATTTACTTGGGTTAATTGTGCAAGTTGCAAGAATAAGTGGCCCTATGTGAAATAGTATACTCTTTTTATTAGTGGAACTTGTTTAACGCACATTTTGTTCTTTTTCTTTTTGCTTGAGAGATGCAAAAGCCTCGTATTTTGAACTTTTGTTGCATTGATGTGTAAGATCAAAGACGCAAAATCGCTGGGGCACGCACCTACCAACCCTGCCTGGCCGCTCGATTACCTCGCGATTCCTGAAGTAGTTGGATCCCATACGAGAGCATACTAAGTTTTAAGTTTCACTCGTTGAAATGTACGATTTTTCATCTAAAACTTACGATTTTCTCGCACGCCTTTACCAAGTTTTATAGATAAATTTTTATGACATTTCTTTTGCCCACTAGTAGAAAAAGAGGCTTCCGTCCAGCCTCATTAGTCGCGAAACTGTAGGAACCGCGACTAATGAAGTCTTCAGTCGCGGTTCGGCAGATGAACCGCGACCAAATGCCTGGGCCCAGGGCGCTCGCGGGCTTTAGTCGCGGTTGGCCAGGCCAACCGCGACTAAAGGTGCCCAAAGGCCTTTAGTCGCGGTTGGCCTGGCCAACCGCGACTAAAGCTCGCGGGCTTTAGTCGCGGTTGGCCAGGCCAACCGCGACTAAAGGTGCGCAAAGGCCTTTAGTCGCGGTTGGCCAGGCCAACCGCGACTAAAGCTCCTCCCCTATATATACCAGTTCAGCACGCTCACTTAGCCATTTGGTGCCACTTCTCTTCACAAGCTTCACAAGGGGGTGTAGGTTTGCTTTTGGTTCCTCTTATGCACACAAGGTGTTTGATGAAATGCCCTAAGAGGGTGAAACAAACATGATATGAAGTGTTGGAGCCACACTTGAGGTTCCTCATTTATTTTTTCCTCCTCGATCGCGGTTAGCAACTTGAACCTTTCATGCATGTGTGTCATTGATAAAATATGCATGTGTGCAGTTCATTGTTTAATTTATATTATTTGTAGCTAGTTAGTTTAACAAATGCATGATGGTTAATTATATATTTTATATTATAATAATGCAGATGAATCGGCAATGGATGTACGGTAACCGACTCTCCGGCGAGTTCACTACGGGTTTGAAAGATTTCCTCGTAGTGGCTAATGCGAACAAGCAGGGGGGTTTTGTTATCTGTCCATGTGTTATCTGTAAGAATCAGAAGGGTTACTCTTCCTCAAGAGATGTTCACATGCATCTGCTTCGGCACGGTTTCATGCCAAGCTATAATTGTTGGACCAAGCATGGAGAAAGAGGGGTTATAATGGAAGAAGATGAAGAAGGGGATGATTTCATCGATGAAAGCTATCTTGCTCATTTCGGTGATACTTTCATGGAGGATGCTGAAGGTGAAGGGGAAGGTGAAGAAGAGGCACGTGATGATCCCGTTGATGATCTTGGTCGGACCATTGCTGATGCACGGAGACGCTGCGAAACTGAAAAGGAGAGGGAGAATTTGGATCGCATGTTAGAGGATCACAGAAAGGCGCTGTACCCCGGATGCGATGATGGTCTGAAAAAGCTGGGCTGCACACTGGATTTGCTGAAATGGAAGGCAGAGGCAGGTGTAGCTGACTCGGCATTTGAAAACTTGCTGAAAATGTTGAAGAATATGTTTCCAAAGGATAACGAGTTGCCCGCCAGTACGTACGAAGCAAAGAAGGTTGTCTGCCCTCTAGGTTTAGAGGTTCTGAAGATACATGCATGCATCAACGACTGCATCCTCTACCGCGGTGAATACGAGAATTTGAATGAATGCCCGGTATGCACTGCATTGCGTTATAAGATCAGAGGCGATGACCCTGGTGACGATGTTGAGGGCCAGAAACCCAGGAAGAGGGTTCCCGCCAAGGTGATGTGGTATGCTCCTATAATACCACGGTTGAAACGTCTGTTCAGGAACAAAGAGCATGCCAAGTTGTTGCGATGGCACAAAGAGGACCGTAAGTCGGACGGGGAGTTGAGACACACCGCAGATGGAACGCAATGGAGAAAGATCGACAGATGGTTCAAAGATTTTGCAGCTGACGCAAGGAACATAAGATTTGCTCTAAGTACGGATGGCATGAATCCTTTTGGCGAGCAGAGCTCCAGCCATAGCACCTGGCCCGTGACTCTATGCATCTACAACCTTCCTCCTTGGTTGTGCATGAAGCGGAAGTTCATTATGATGCCAGTGCTCATCGAAGGTCCGAAGCAACCCGGCAACGACATCGATGTGTACCTAAGGCCATTAGTTGATGAACTTTTACAGCTGTGGGGTGGTGTCCGTGTGTGGGATGAGCACAAACAAGAGGAATTTGACCTACGAGCGTTGCTTTTCGTAACCATCAACGATTGGCCTGCTCTTAGTAACCTTTCGGGACTGTCAAATAAGGGATACAATGCATGCACGCACTGCTTACATGAGACTGAAAGTGTACATTTGCCAAATTGTAAGAAGAACGTGTACCTTGGGCATCGTCGATTTCTTCCGAAAATTCATCCAGTAAGAAAGAAAGGCAAGCATTACAACGGCAAGGCAGATCACCGGCCGAAGCCTGCGGAACGCACTGGTGCTGAGGTATTTGATATGGTCAAGGATTTGAAAGTCATCTTTGGAAAGGGTCCTGGCGGACAATCAGTTCCGAAGGGAGCTGACGGGCACGCAGCCATGTGGAAGAAGAAATCTATATTCTGGGAGCTAGAATATTGGAAAGTCCTAGATGTCCGCTCTGCAATCGACGTGATGCACGTTACGAAGAATATTTGCGTGAACCTCCTAAGCTTCTTGGGCGTGTATGGGAAGACAAATGATACAAAGGAAGCACGGCAGGACCAGCAACGTTTGAAAGACCCTGATGACCGGCATCCGGAATGGTTTCAAGGTCGTGCCAGCTACGCTCTGACCAAAGAAGAGAAGGTCATCTTTTTTGAATGCCTGAGCAGTATGAAGGTCCCGTCTGGATTCTCGTCCAATATAAAGGGAATAATAAACATGGCGGAGAAAAAGTTCCAAAACCTGAAGTCTCACGACTGCCACGTGATTATGACGCAATTGCTTCCGATTGCTTTGAGGGGGCTCCTGCCGGAAAATGTTCGAGTAGCCATTGTGAAGCTATGTGCATTCCTCAATGCAATCTCTCAGAAGGTAATCAATCCAGAAGTTCTACCACGGTTACAGAACGATGTGATCCAATGTCTTGTCAGTTTCGAGTTGGTGTTCCCGCCATCCTTCTTCAATATTATGACGCACCTCCTGGTTCACCTAGTCGAAGAGATTTTCGTTCTCGGTCCTGTATTTCTACACAATATGTTCCCCTTCGAGAGGTTCATGGGAGTATTAAAGAAATATGTTCGTAACCGTGCTAGGCCAGAAGGAAGCATCGCCAAGGGCTATGGAAATGAGGAGGTAATTGAGTTTTGTGTTGACTTTGTTCCTGACCTTAAGCCGATTGGTCTTCCTCGATCGCGGCACGAGGGGAGACTAAGTGGAAAAGGCACGATCGGAAGGAAATCAACGATATGTATGGACGGCCATTCTCTGACTGAAGCACACCACACTGTACTGACCAATTCCAGCTTGGTGGCTCCGTACTTTGAGAAACACAAGAATATTTTACGCTCGGACAACCCGGGGAAGCCTGAATCCTGGATTAGGAAGGCCCACATGGAGACTTTCGGCAGTTGGTTGAGAAAACATTTAATGAATAACAATGATGTTGTAGATCAGCTGTACATGTTGGCCAAGACACCATCTTCGACTATAACGACTTTCCAAGGGTACGAGATAAATGGGAATACATTTTACACGATCGCCCAAGATAAAAAGAGCACCAACCAAAACAGTGGTGTCCGCTTTGATGCAGCAACCGAGAATGGGCAAAAGGTCACATATTATGGTTACATAGAGGAGATATGGGAACTTGACTATGGACCCTCCTTTAAGGTCCCTTTGTTCCGGTGCAAATGGTTCAAGCTAACAGGAGGTGGGGTAAAGGTGGACCAGCAATACGGAATGACAATGGTGGATTTCAACAATCTTGGTTACCTTGACGAACCATTCGTCCTAGCGAAAGATGTCGCTCAGGTTTTCTATGTGAAGGACATGAGTAGCAAACCGAGGAAACGGAAAGATAAGAAAACGATCAGTGCATCATGCGATGATCCAAAGCGCCACATTGTTCTTTCAGGGAAAAGAAACATCGTGGGAGTGGAGGACAAGACAGACATGTCAGAAGATTATAATATGTTTGCTGAAATTCCGCCCTTCAAAGTGAACACCGACCCAAGCATTAAGTTAAATGATGAGGATGCTCCATGGATACGGCACAATCGTAAGCAAGCAGGGACACAAGGGAAGAAATGATGTGTAATAATTTATTGTATCAAACCTTTTGTCAAACCTTCAAGGGGTTTTAAAATGAATTAGTTTTATTTTTCTGATTTTTTTGATATATAATTGTATTTTTAAGATTTGAAAATGAAGAAAAAAACAGAAGAAAAAACAGAAGAAAAAACAGAAGAAAAAGCAAACAGAAGAAAAACATAAGAAAAAAGGAAAAACAGAAGAAAAAAACAGAAGAAAAAAGAAAAAAGGAAAAAGGAAGAAAAAACAGAAGAAAAAAACAGAAGAAAAAGGAAGAAAAAACAGAAGAAAAAAACAGAAGAAAAAAGGAAAAACAGAAGAAAAAAACAAACAGAAGAAAAACATAAGAAAAAACAGAAGAAAAAAGGAAAAAGGAAAAAAGGAAGAAAAAAACAGAAGAAAAAACAGAAGAAAAGGAAGAAAAAACAGAAGAAAAAACAGAAGAAAAAGGAAAAACAGAAGAAAAAAACAAACAGAAGAAAAACATAAGAAAAAAACAGAAGAAAAAAGGAAAAAGGAAAAAAGGAAGAAAAAAGAAAATATGCCACCTACTGGGCCACCACGGCCTGAATACGACTAGAAACCCATTAAAGGGCCAGGATTCAGGCCCGCAGAAGGCCCAGTAGGCCCACAGGCACACAGTGACAGAATAGGCCCGTAAGCCTGCATTTGAGAGGAGCTCGAAGTGGTAAGCGCAGCCGCGCTTATAAACCACTGTCGAAGCCTCTCGGCTAGCGAGGTGGGACTAAACATCCCACCGCACCGCGCCAGTTCTAGCACAGCCCTTTAGTCGCGGTTGGGGAGGCGGACCGCGACTAAAGGATACCTTTAGTCGCGGTTGGGGTGGCGGGCCGCGACTAAAGGGTACCTTTAGTCGCGGTCCGCCTCTCCAACCGCGACTAAAGGGTCTTTCTGCGCGGGAACGGAGGCGGCGCCAAAACCCTTTAGTCGCGGTTGGAGAGGCGGACCGCGACTAAAGGGCACCCTTTAGTCGCGGCTGGGGTGCGGGCCGCGACTAAAGGGTACCTTTAGTCGCGGTCCGCCTCTCCAACCGCGACTAAAGGTGCGTCCATAAATACTGCACTTAGCAGTTTTGCCACTTCCCATTCTGCTCTCTCTCGACGCCGAAGCGCTGCCCCGACGCCGACGCCGACGCCGAAGCCCTGCCCCGACGCCGACGCCGACGCCGAAGCCCTGCCCGCCTCCGCCCGTGCCCTGCCTGCCGCCCGCCCGCCGCCCTGCCGCCCGCCGTCGCCCTCGCCCCCGTCGCGCCGGACTGCCCGTCCCCGCCTCTCCTTCGTCGGTCCTCCCCGCGCATCGCCGCCCTCTCCTTGGTGAGCTCCCCATCGGGCCCCGTCCGGCCGTCTCCCCGGCCCCCTCCGAACGCTGCGCCCGCCGGCCCGTCCCGTCGCCGCGCCCGCCTCTGCATGGCGGCGCCGCGTCGCGGCTCCCGCACGTCCCGGTTGCGCGCTCGCCGGACCGGCCACTTCCCCTCCGCCCTGCCGCCCTGTTCCGGCCGGCGCCATCGCGGCCCTTGGCCGCCGGAGCTCGTGCCCGGCTCGTACCCGCTGCCCGCTAGCGCCGGCGCCCGTTAAGGCCCCCTGGCCCAATGACAATTGGGGCCCACGCCCCAGAAACGATTTAAAAAAAGGAGAGAAGAGAATTTAGAAAATAAATAAATAAATATATTAATTAATTAATCAGTTAATTAAATTAATTAACTTAATTAATTGTGTTTAGTAAACCTAATTAAATAACTAATATAACTAATCTGTTAATTAATCTAATTAACTTGGTTAATTAGTTAACAGACAATTTAATTAATTCTGTTAATTCTAAAAATGATATAAAACTTTAAAAATTAATATAAAATAATCCGTAACTCGGATGAAAATACTTTGTACATGAAAGTTGCTCAGAACGATGAGGCGGATCCGGATACGCAGCCCGTTCGTCCGCCACACATCCCTAGCATAGCAAACACGTAACTTTCCCCTCCGGTTCATCTGTCCGAAAACGCGAATCACCGGGGATACTTTCCCGGATGTTTCCCCCTTTCGCCGGTACGACCTACTGCCGCGTTAGGGCACACCTAGCACCGCGTATTGCCAGGTTACGCTTTGTGATGCTTTGATTGCTCTGTTATTTATTGTGTTCCCCCTCCGTTACTTCTTTCCGGTAGACCCCGAGACTGCCGGCGACCCCAAGTTCGACTACGGAGCACCCGTCTCGCGCTCTACCGCGACACCCTCTCCCACCCCTTCCTCGCCCCCTCCTTTTGCCACCGCCCTTTCGCCACCGCCACCGCCACCGCCCCCCTTCTTCACTTAATTAATTTGTTTTTACTACATGTTTTCAGGACTGACATAATGGCGGACGATAGAGCTGACCCGATTATGGACAACTATGATCCGGACGGTGAAGCACATATGTTCGGCATCATAAACGGCGATATTCAATATGTGCCGACCGGAGAAGAAGAAGATGATATCTCTTCTTATCTGAACCTTGACGGTGAAGATGAAGGGCGCCGTCAGCAAGATGATGCCGAACAAACGTCGATAAACGACGATCTTCAAATGGAAGTAGCAACCACCTCCGGCGCCGAGGTATATATATACATTGAGCCTCTGGTGATACAAACTAACTGATTTGAATAAATATGTGTGTACTAACGCGCGCGACTCTTTCTTATTTTAGCCCTCGGCCGGATCGTCGAAACAATCGAGTACGTCGTCAAAGCGTGGCGCAACCAAGACGATGAAACAAGGAGAAACATGCACCATCGAGGTTGTCGACAGTGCAACCGGCAGGCCGCTGGAGCCCCGCAAGAACGCCACCAAGTTTGTCAGCCAATGCGGAGCCATTGTTAGAGACAACGTCTCGATCACCGTCCAGGAGTGGAATGAGCCAAAGAAGGCACGAATTGATGGTTTCACTTTTGTCGATAAGAGAACAAAAAAAGATTGCTTCAAGAAGCTTATGGAACATTTCGTTCTACCTCCGGAATACAACAAATTCGATGAGGAGGGTAACAAGATTGAGGAAAACAAGGAGAGGAGGAGGCTAGTCAAACAGTTCGCTCTTCATAAGATGGCCGACGCATTCCGGAAATTCAAGCAAAATCTAGCCCATGACTTTGTCAAGCAGAACAAGACTCCGGATTTCAAAGGACAATATGAGAAACTGAAAGATGATTGGCCAGAATTTGTGAAGCAAAAGAAATCGGAGCAGTTCATTCAAATATCGAAAAAAATAAGGAAAATGCGGCTAAGAAGGAGTACAATCATGTTATGGGGCCAGGAGGGTATCGCCTTTGGGAGCCTAGGTGGGAGAAGATGGAGAACGAGCTGAGGGCGCGAGGAATCCGTCCAGGTACGGAGGGATGGGACCCAAGGGCCAAAAGCTGGTGGTACGGGCATGGGGGAACGCTGAACCCGGAGACAGGGGAGTGTGTTTACCGGGGCAAATTAATTAAACCCACCCAAGCCCTTATTAACGCAATGAGGGATGCTCAACAGGGGAAGATCAAGTTCAACAGAGAGAACGACGCGCTGACAAAAGCCCTCGGGAATCCTGAACACGGAGGACGTGTACGAGGCATGGGGCACATTCCGTGGAAAATAGGGTTCCCCCAGAACGATGACCCGTACGGTTACAGAAGCCGTAAGAGAAAGATGGATCAGGAAGCAGATGTTGTGGCGCGGTTGGCATCGGAAATGGAGGTGATGAAGAAAACCATGAGTGTACTAGTAGCCGAAAGAGATGCAGCTCGGGTGCAGCATGAAGATCATCCAGCGGATCTCGGAAGCCAGCAGCGGAGAAGCAGCGTGGCTTCCACGGAGGCCCCACCGGAGCCTCTGGTGGTCCAAATTACTGCACCGGAGCCTCTGGTGGTCGAAATTACTTCATCGGAGCCTCCTCGCTACCCCGTGGACGATATAAAGGAGATGAAAGAATGTCATCTGTATTATCCTATCGGGAACATGTCCATGAAGGTAGCCATCGGCAGTGCTTTACCATGTTTACCTGGAGCACTCCACCACAACAACCCCATTCAAGATGGCTATGCTCGTGTCACGGTGGAGGACATAGTCCAAGGGTTTGAGGACCTGGAGATTGACATTGCTACACCTGAAGGGGAGAAAAGACTTGGAGATGTCAAGCGCCATTTCATTCTATGGCAAAAGAAGTTTATCAAGTTTCCAGGCGAGGCGCCAAGGACAACAAGTCCACCCCCCTACGGTGGTGGTGGTGGCGGTGGCGGTGGTGGTGGTGGTGGTGGTGGTGGCGGTTCACCTACACCTCCGTCACGTCAGCCGACGCCGCCCCCCAGTCCACAACGTCCGGCGGGTGATCAGCCGCCGCCCCCCAGTCCTCGTCCGGCGGGTGATCAGACGCCGCCCCCCAATCCACCTCCGGCAAAGAAGCAGAAGCAGTCCTGGATTATTAACCCGGACCCTTATGTACCTAAGACCACAAAGGTACCGGAGCCATCACTGAAGCCTCTCCCCACAAGGCCTTGGGAACGTAGTGCCGAGGAAGTCGACGCGGCCGCGGCTGCTGATTTGGAGAAATGGAAGGCGGACTGCAAGAAGAAAACAGAGCCCGAGCCCAAGCCAGTATTTTCTGATGAGCAAAAGAAGTGGGCTAAGTCATTTTTGAGCACACCGTCCCAAGCCGCGAAGAATCTGCCTAACGACTATGCACGTGAACTTCGCAGGCAGGCACTCATGTTCAAGGAGAACAAAGAGCGGGAGAAGGCCGAAAGTAAAAAAAGCGGGAAACAAGTTGCCCAGCTCGGGGAACAAAGTAAACAATCGATTGCCCCGCTTATAGTGGAAGCCTTCTGTCCTGATGCCCCCGAGATCATACAAGCTGCGGCAGCACAGGGATTGACTGTAACGAGTGCCAGAGAACAAGCGGCCAACTTAGGTATTACTCTTCGTGAACTGTTAGGCCTTGATGAGGCGCCAGTGAAGGAGGTAGTAATTACATATGTCAAGAATGGGCCTCTCGTCGAGCCTGCGGAGGAAAAGGATCTACCTCCACAAATGAAAGGTCTGCTGAAATGGTACAAGGGTTACATAAAAAATAAAAACGCCAAAGAATATATTTATGCGGAAGTTAGACATGAGCATCACTTCAAACATTACTATGTACAAATTGAACTGAGTGAATTGTTCCAGCTTTTCAATCTGCGCGAGCTCGATAAATCTATCATCAGTTGCTACGTTCTGTAAGTGATTTATTAATTTCTACCCCATCTCGTTCATATTGCCTGCACTATATATATGTCCTAACTATATTGTTGTGTCCGCTATTATACATGCAGAATGAAGATTAAGGAATGCAGAGTAAGGAACATCCATGATGTTGGGTTCATTGACCCACACATCGTTAATGGACATGTGTTGGAGCGTTACCCCGCCGACGTGGAGGCAGACCTGTGGCAGTTTCTTACAAAGCAGGAACTCAAAAGTGATATTCTATTTCCTTACCATTTTGAGTGAGTGTTTCTGTCTTGAGCACATTCTCTTTTGTTTACTCCATGCATGGTATGTGGCCGGCTAATCGATGAGTTATGCATGACGTACTGTGCATGTATCGTGTCCGCAGGTTCCACTGGATTCTGCTAGTAATTAAAGTTAACACCTCAGAATGTCTCGTCCACGACTCTGTGAATATGGATCCAAAGCTTTGGGGCGGCATGAGAAGAATGCTGCAGAAGTAATTATTTTCATTCATTTGCGCTCTATATCGATCGGCCTATTTCGTTCATTTCCTAATATCAAGTAACTAATTAATAACTCTCTTGTTCATTTAATTTTCTTTGCCTCGTAGGGTTTGGAGACGGTTCGTAGATACAAAGGTCGGTGAATTCAAAAAAGAGCTAGAATTCAAAATGTTAAAGGCTAAGAATGCTGGGGATATTCAGCCACCGGAGACCAATCTATGTGGATACTATGTCTGTGAGATGATCCGGAGATACACCTCTGAGCGGGTTCCGAGTGATACCAATGCTAAGAGGAATAACCTCCGGTGGATGCTTAGTCCAGAAGCTCGCTTCCGACCACTTCAAGAGGAACTAGCTGGATGGTTCAGCAGGGAAGTCCTCCATCCTAAAGGAGAACACTATTACGAGGACGTAGAACTTTATATGCATTAAATCATGTATGGAAACTTGTTCAAAATTGTATATGGTCATCCGATGATATTGAATATATATTGTATATTCCTCTTGAATTCTTTTTGGTTCTAATTTCAAATTTATTTGAAATTGTACATTCATATGCATGTATGTAGTACCGTAGAATATATGAAACTCCTTCAAAATTAAAATAAAGCACAAAAGAAATAAAACAATACAAATTAAACAGAAAACAGGTTTAAGGGGGGAGGTTTAGGGGGGGCTAAAACCATAAACCTGCGGCGGCCTTTAGTCGCGGTTGGCCAGAAGAACCGCGACTAAAGGTCCTCCGCCCCGACGGCCACCTGGCGCCCACGTGGACGGGCCTTTAGTCGCGGTTCTTAAGCAACCGCGACTAAAGGGGGGGGGCCTTTAGTCGCGCCCGGTCGGTCGCGGTTGCGCAACCGCGACTAATGGCAGTTGCGAACCGCGACCAAAGGCCTTTTTTCCACCAGTGGCCAGTTGCAGGCACAAACATTGTGATCTCATCGGTCGCACGTGCTAAGTTTCAAGAGTGGAAACTTAACATTTATTTCAAGATTTTTCAAAAATTATTAAAAATTTGGATCTTATTTGAAAGTCCTTGCCAAGAGAAACACGAATACGAACATTTGATCTTTTTGTTCAAAAGATATATAAGTTTGAAAATCGAAAGCCAAAAATAAAAGCACGCCTGAGGGACTGCATGTTGTGAGACCTGCGCGCCACACATCCTTGTCCAAATCAAAGAAGGGTGACGTCCGATGGTTACAACACGGCTTCTCTTACTGGTAGACACTGCCATCGCCTAAAGCAACGTCGCAAGGCCTCTCGATTGCCTTGTCATTGTTTGTTCAGAAACTAATAATTTTCAAGTATTGTGGAGAAACGGACTTCTTACAGATCATTAGCTCACTACTATCTTCATTTCACAATGTAGTGTATATTTTGAAGTAAAATGCACGTATGGTCCTTAAACTTGGTGGCGTTGCCCATAATGATCCTCAAATTCAGAAAATGCTTCAATACGGTCCCAAAAGCTGAGAATACTACTTCAATATGGTCCTTAAATTTGGCGAACTAATCCTGGGATACGTCTCACACACCTTTTGTGTGCATCGCGCACAAGGGATTTTTGCAGAAAACCGCCATAGATTTTATTTAATTACATAAAAAAACTAAAATTAGAAATGTGAGTCCCACATGTCAATATGGGAGTGATTTTTTCGGAATTCCGACATTATCCGGTTTAAATAATGGTGCGATGAGCGCACAAATATCACTCATCACCACACGCAAATGCAATCCAGGCCTAGTCACGCCAAGCGGGAATGGTTTTACCATGTGGATGTGCATGGAGATATTGGCCTACTATATCTCATCGATGCATCCAATAAGTTGCATCTGATGTATTTACCTAATGAGAGCAGGGCAAGGGGACAAAACTCTAATATATTGGAGTACTAGACACATCCGTTCAACCAATGCATGCATTTTTTCACTCCTCGTGCAACGATTAAATCTTCGATCAAGCCACATGATAGTAAACGTGGTAGTAATGAAATGCCTCAAACGAGATTTTTTAGAAAAGGAAGATCAAACCCCGGCGTCTGAAACAACATAGTATCTTGCGGTTACATTCTGTAATTAGAACTGACCTGATGGTTATAAAAATGAAACATAGTATTCCTAGTGACAGAAAGGGGGATATTCACATGTCTATATATGCTCATTTTTATGTGTCTCCATATTTTTGGGAGATGTTACGAACCTATGAACAAGAACCCCTTCAAACAAAATACCCACATCAAACATGCATTGCGTACATTAAAAGCTAGCAAGTATTCTTATTTTCCCGACACGGCGAATGAAAGGCCAACATGCCAAATAAAAAAAGCCAACATGTAGCCAGGACGTGTTATTGGAAGCCACTCGTCGACCTTGGATGAAGCTTCGGATGGGAAGTTGGTACCTCGCAAAAAAAACTATTTGTGTGGGAGGGGGTACACCAACTACTGAAGTGTGTGGATGTGGGTGGGGGAGGGGGGGGGCTTGGCCCTCCTCTTCCTGATCAAAGCTTCATATAGAGAGGCCTATTAATCACTAATTGTACATATGGCACATATAGAGCATATACATGACACTCACATGCATTGAGTACTTAACAATATTTTCTCAGATGTGGCGAACCAAATCTCGGGGTATAGTCGACACATGTCGCTGGCAGCCAATTATCGCCTTGAATGAAGTTCCGGACAGTGCCTTCTGGAACACCACAGCCGGGGCATCAAAGAAGAAATTAATGGAGCCTTCGATCTAGCATTCATAGTAAATCTGCCTATGATCCCTGGCGTAAAGGGTGTCCTGGTAGCCGAGGATGGCGCACAGTTAGACAACAGACCTGTCAGACTCGGACAAGAGTGTCGCTACCTCGTGCTTTGGGGGCTCCTACCATGTTTTCAATGGTCATGTCGTGGGCGATGAAGCCTTGCCCTAGAATTATAACTCGAAGCTCACAAGCTAAACGAGTAGCTTATGACTCGGCTCAAAATCCTTGGCTAATGAGTCAAGCTGAGTTTTAATCTGAGCTCGTTAACAAAATGAGTTTAAGGAGTCGAGCAAACAAGTTACTTGTTTAACTCTTAAAGCTTGTTAATCAGAAGGAACATAAGTTAAGCATCAATATTGTAGTTGATTGTTGTCATTTGTGGCGTGCAATATGTGTCCCTTTGGCGTAATGTTTTTATTGGTATGACTTGTGAAGAAAACCAGGTGTTCATTTTATATATATATTACTACATATATAATAAATATTATTTGGTGTGCACATTTTACAATATTTTACTTGCAGTTTTGGTTAACCGAGTCAAAATTTGAGCTTGTTATGATAATGAATCAAGCTAAGCTAACTCATTATCCTAACAAGCTCAAGCGAGTCGAGCCAAACCATCTTGGATCGAATACTAGCCCTGACGGTTGCCATTGATCTAGCACACAAGTGAAGTTGCGCATGCATGTTGGCATGCATACAAGTATATTGTTGGGTGTGACAAAAGCTCAGCGGACTAAGATTTTGTTTAGGTAATTGATCACACGTATAACTCTGTCGATCACATACATCTCTACACCTTTCATGAAGGTTTTTCATTGGCTACATCTGAGAGCTGGCATGTGAGGGTATTTCTAATAGTTGTAAGATAAGTGTTGATAGAATTTTCCAAAAAGGAATATTTTGGGATGTGGCATAGAATAAACGAGGAGAGAGAGTAGGGTTGTAAGTACATGAACCAACAACCCTTGGATAAGCTCCAAAGTGAAATGAGAGATCAAGATTATAAATACTCTCAACTCTCACTGGAGACACTACATACACTCTATTAGAGTAGTTGTATGATGAGTTGTTGACTGATGACATGGCTACTTTTACCAACAAACTATTAGAAATGACCAAAGAGAGTGCATTGAGGGTGAGATGGAAGAATTAATGTTAGCAGATTAATATATGGCTTGGTTCAAAAGAAGTGGACCTTGTGGTGGAGACTGTTTGTGCTGAAGCCGAGCAATTAGTTTCGGCATCCCAACAAGATTATTCTGCTCACATGCATAGAGTTATGGAGATCAGTTGTTGTTATCTCAAGAAAGGAGGATTCATATAGTTAAGATCAAGTGTAATGTAAATTTAGCTAGTCATACTCTTGCTCAAATGGGGCGCATGCAACAATGTACTGCTTGTTGGCCGCATACGTCCCCCGATGAGATTGTGAGCATCGTTGCCGCTGGTTGTAATCACATTACCAGATGAATGAAATTTCCTTCCCCGCAAAATAAAAGTCGCCCTCAGGTCTGATAAACCCGTACGGAGGGAATATGTTTATTCCCCGAAGGTCGGTTTCTGGTTTGTTTCTCGTAGTGCATTGGGCATTTGGGCTGCACCACACGACAAGACTTATCATAATGCTTGCGGTTTTATTTTGTCTTTTAGGCTGAGCTTGCCTCTACATATGTTGTGTTCTGCCTTTTTTGGCTTGGCTCTTCTCGCCTAGGCTGGTGTTTCTTTGATCTTTTCCCTTTTCTGAAACAAAAGCAGTGGGTTAGGTCTTACCATTTGGGAGCTCCTATGTGACTGACACATTAAGTATCAAAATGCTAGCGTTTGGTGCAGGCATGCCCGAATGGTCCGACCTATTGTTGTCATTTGTGGTCTGCAATATGTGCCTCTTTGGAGTAAATTTTTTATTGTTACGATTTGTGAAGAAAACTGTGTGTTAATTTTTTATTAGATTATTACATATATGATAAATATACATCACATATTACAACATTTTACTCACAATTTGCGCAAGGCAAATCAAGTCTAAATTTGAGCTTGTTATGTTAATGAATCCAGGTATGCTAACTCCTTATCCTAGCGAGCTCTAGTGACTAGCAGACTAAGATTTAGCAAAGGTGTATTTTTTTGTGAAAGAGCAAAACTATACTCCCTTTGTTTCAGAATATAAGATGTATTGTTTTTCGTGCAAGTCAACCATTTCAATATTTGACCAAAATTATAGAATAAATTAACATCATATGTAATATAAAATATGAAACTAGTTCTCATGATGATCAAATGATGTAAATTCCATATTGCAGATATTGGTATATTTTTCTAAAAACTCGGTCAAACATGCACTCATTTAAGTTTTTTAAAAATACACCTTATATAAAGAAACAAAGAGAGTATCGTTATAATACTATTATTGGAGCAAATATTATTATACTATCGCCAAGGTCACATGAGCAACAATAAAAACATGACATGCCGCATAATACTCACTCCGTTTTTTTAGTCTGCGCATAAGATTTGTCTGTCAAACTTCATAAAGTTTGATCGACTTTATGGGGAAAATATCAATAATCATAATAAAAAATCAATATCATTAGATGCATCACCAAATTTACTTTTATATTATGTAACTTTAGTGTGGTATAGATGTTGATATTTTTAATGTAAATTTAATCAAACTTCACTACATTTGACTTCGGACAAATCTTATATGCAGAGTAAAAAGAAATGAAGAGAGTAATATAGAAATCAAACATGGGCCAAGCCACTTCAATTACATGGCGGGTACGTAAGTATTTACAGGGTTATAAGGGCATCTCCAGCCGTTGGCCCCCCAGAAGGGGCAAAAAATCGCTCCCTGGGGGCGCACCGGCGCTAAACCGCGCACTGGGGGCGTGATGCCCCCCAGTTGCGGCGCCCACGTTTTAAAAAAAAAAGTCAAATACGGCGCAAACACGACTCAAATTTAATGCAAACATTGGCGAGTTCGTTCAAACTTAAACATAATTTCCAAAAAAAAAGGAAAAAACTACCGCGGGCTACCTCCGCCGTCTCCCTCGCCGCCCGCCTCGCCGCCCGCCCATGCGGTTCTACATGCCGAGGAGGCGGTAGAACCGCGTGTAGTCACCGCTGTCGTCGTCGTCGTCGTTGTCGTCACCCCCGCCGACGCCTCCGCCGTCCCTGCTGCATCCCTCCCCCGGTTGGCGCGGCGGGTTGGACGGTCCGGGGGCGTCGTCATCGTCGTCGCTGTCGAGGACCACGACGCCGTGCTCATCCTCGCGCCCACGCTTGCGGGCGGCGATCTCCTCCAGGGCCCGGCGCTGCCGGACCATCTCGTCGCGGAGGTAGTCGTCCCGCGCCCACCGCAGGGCGTCCTCGTCGGAGAGGCCACGCCGGGCTACCTCCTCGTACTCCGCGGGAAGGCCGAGATCCGGCTTGGGCTTGACGAGGACGAAGCGGTCAGTGGGGGAGGCATTGTCGCCAATGCAGACGCCGGAGCTGCGGGTGCGTGCGCTGACAGGCGCGCCCTGGGGCTCCGGCTTGACGGGGCGCGGGTGGAGGCAGGGGGAGCCGCCGGACGAGGAGGAGGACCCCCCGATCTCCATGCGCCTCGGGGTCCAGGAGCTTCCCCGGCGGCGTGTGAAGGACGGGGGAACGGGGTACTCGAGGCGCGGCGTGTTGCCGCCCTCGATGTACTCGAGGACGGTCTCCAACGTGCGCCCGGGCACGCCCCACCACCGACGCCGGCCGACGGCGTTGAGCCTGCCGGAGGGCTCGACGCCGTTGGTGGCCTCGAGCTGCTCGGCGTGACGGCGGCGAAAGTAGGGCTCCCAGAGCGGGCTGTCGGGGACGTACCGTGGCCCCTCCCTCGCCGCACGCGGCAGGGACGAACGGATGCGTGCGATCTCCGCACGCGGCGCCGCGCCGGTGGGTATCGGGGGCACCGGCACGCCGCCGGCGCTGATCCTCCACGCCCCGGATACCCGCATGTCCGGCGGGACTGGGTACTCGGCCTCGAAAAGAAGGCGAGCCTCGCTCTCGTGAAGATGGCGGCGGCCGAAGCCGTTCGCCGTCGCGCCGTCGCCTGGGAAGCGCTCGTCCATGGGTGCTGGAGACGGCGAGAGAGAGGAGAGGGAGGAACGACGACGGCGAGAGAGAGGATAGGGAGAAACGACGACGGCGAGAGAGTACGAGTCGCCGAGTGCGCTGGGGCGCATCTTATATAGGCCGAGGCGCCGCCCGTGCGCGAGCCGCCGTGAGTACGCATGGCGGGCGAGGGAGGGCGAGGGACGCGCGTCATCCGGCCTTCACTGCGCCGCCCGTGAGGCATCAATGGCGCAAGCTGACCGGCGCGGCAGCGCGGCAGCTTTGGCATTGATTCGCCGCGGGAAACAAGGCGATGAGGACGACGAAGGGGCGAGAAGAGGGTAGAGTCGCTGACGCGGCGGGCCCGTGGCTGTTTCGCGCCAAAACAGTTCGCCCCGGCGCCCCTGGGCGTCCCCAGCGCGCCGGGTTCTGCCTGGGTCCGCCGGCGCTGTTTTCGGCTCAAGCCGGCGAAAATTGGTCTCCTGGGGACACGACTGGACCGATTTTTCGGTGCCGGCGCAAAAAAAACGCGTGGGAAGGCCTTCCTGGGCGCGGCTGGAGATGCCCTAAAGCTGGCCGAGCAAACTAATTAAAGGTGACGATCAGACGGCGGCGGCGGCGCCTTGCCCAACGCCCCTCTCGCGGCGCTGCTGCGGCGGTGGCTCGTTGAGGAACGCCCAGCTGCTCCTCGTCCACCTGCATGCACACAACCGAGGTACGTACGTCATGGATGCACGTACACATGCATCCATGCATCATGCATGTTACGAATATGTACTCAAGCAGCTCATGCTAAGGTATACGTACCAGTCGCGGCTCGTGCTGGGGCTAGCGGCAGCCTCGCCGGCCGTCACCGTCCACGCTGCCCGTCATCACCGGAGGCGACGAACGGGCGTAAGACAGAGTCGACGGACGCGACAGCGGCGAGGTGAGGACGGTCGTGCCGCCGTTAACGTTGTCCTCGGGCGCCGGCGGCTTTGTCTGCTGCCTCCAAAAGGCCTCCACGTCCTCCTTGGTGAGCGACCGGTTCCTCATGAAACGAACTGCATAGACGCGTGTATGTACTGTCAGGGCTAATTATTCGACCAGCTGCTCTTGCAGCATCGATCGATGATGGTGGACGGTTGCACACGGCGATAGATAGTGTGTGCCTTTGTGGTGGTAGCGCATGTGAGCTCCAGCCAGCCATCAAAGAGCCCATATCGGCCTAGCAACTCGACCTACTAGCGAGGACGCGTGGTCCACGAGCGTGCACACAAGTGATCGATCGGTTGTGAATACCTGTGATAAACCTCTGCAGGTCATTTTATACACGCTTGCAAGCATGCATGGATAAGCCTGAGCTGTCCAAGCACGTAGTAGCTTGCGTACACATCGGCGTCGCCCGGCCGGTGCTGCGTGTATGGCATGCACGCGCCCGCGATTCAGTGCATGCATGAAGGCTGGTGCGTGTGCGTGCGGCTCATTTCGTCGATCGTCATCCTCTTGACCGTCCTGTTCGGCCGTCGGTCGGTCTCTAGTTAAGCTAGCTGCAGGTCATCGTTGTCGGCAGCTTTGAAGGCTAGATGCGGCTGCACTGCATGCATGGATGCCGTACATTCGCTGCGACGACACGAACGCGCTTGGGATGATGTCCATTCTCCTTTCTCTCTGTTTTCATTTCGGCGCCTTCGTATGGGAGGTGGCCGTGCGACGGTCTTGATCATATGCAGTAACAACTGGACACATGAAGCACAAGTATTGTCGCATGATGAGACCATGGTCATACCGCCGAGTCATTACTGTTAGCGTACGTGTGTGTTCACGTCGTGCGTCTGTGCACGTACGTGGGTTAGTCATGTGTTAAGCCCAAGTGGCCCGAGTCTTAAGGCTGGCTTTGTGTGTATGGTTAGGCATGTACAGCTATATATGGTGTAATCTCCGAATCAATCAATACAGAGAGAATTGCACGAGTTTCCTTTCCCTGCTGTCTTTCCAACTCTAGCATGGTATCATCCTGTTAGATCCTCAACTTCCACTGCCTCCACTCCTTCCTCGCAACATGAGCTCCTCGTCTGATCTCTCCTCCGGCGGCTCTGATTCCGACGAGGAGTTCGGCCCTCCCGTCGTCGCCACCCAGAGCCTCCCCACTCTCCAAATCCAGAGCCTTCGCATCCGCGATCATGTCATGGTCACCCTCGACTTCGAGAAGGAGAACTATGGCCTGTGGCGTCGTCAGTTCCTCGACGCCCTCGCCAAGTTCGGGCTCACTCATCATGTCGATGGCTCGCCGGCGCAGGCCACCTCCGACTGGGTGCTCGCCGACTTCGCGATCCTATCGTGGTACAACGCCACGGTGACTCCCTCGACCCTGGAGATCGTTGCGGACCGCAAGGACAAGGCGTACACGCTCTGGAGGTCCCTCCGCTCCCTCTTCCGCAGCAACCGGGATGCTCGCATCACCTACCTCCTCGACGAGTTCCATGGCTTCATCCAGGGTGAGCTCTTCGTCGTCGACTACACCTCCAAACTCAAGCAGATGGCAGACACTCTGCGGGACCTTGGGCATCGCGTCAAGGATCGGGATCTCGTCCAGAACGTCATGCGCGGCCTCGACGACCGCTTCCAGCACGCCGTGCCGCACATGACCAGCGGGCGCCTTCCCACCTTCATCAAGCTCCGCGCCTTTCTTCAGCTCGAGGAGCAACGGCTCGCCGCCCGCTCCGCCCTTCTGGCGCAGGCGCACGCGTTCTACGCCACTCGCCCTCCAGCACCGGCCCCCTCCTTCCACATGGCGGCGCCCGGTGTTCAACCGGCAGGTGCGGGCCCCTCGGCTGGTTCTCCAGGGTCGCGCGGCCGCAAGAAGCGCAAGCACAACTCGTCTTCGGGCGCCGGCTCCTCCTCCGGCGGGGGCGTGCCCGCTCTCGGTCACCATGGCGCTGGCTCACGCCCTCCTGCTCCCACTACTATTGCCGGGACGTTCCAGGGCATCCTCGGGGCGCGACCTCCTGCTCCCGCGACCCACCACGCGCTCCAGGCCACGTCCAGCCCGGCGCCGTCTCCGCAGTGGGACCAAGCCGCTCTCATCGCGGCGCTCCACCAGATGTCCGTACAGCCGCCCTCGACTCTTGGAGGCGACTGGGTGTTCGACAGCGGCGCGTCGTCCCACATGAGTTCTGGTGCTGGTATACCCTTCTCCTCTCCCACCCCATCTTCTCCTTCCTCCGTCGTTGTAGGCGATGGTTCCACTCTTCCCATTGTAGGACTAGGTTCTGCTTCTCTTAACACTCCCTCCCGTTCCCTCTCTCTTCTCGAAATTCTCATCTCTCCCTCCCTTATCAAAAACTTAGTTTCTGTTCGAGCTTTTACTCGCGATAATTCTGTTTCGGTTGAATTTGACCCCCTTGGCTTCTCTATTAAGGATCTAGCTACCAAGACGGTGCTTCTCCGATGTGACTCCACCGGCGACCTCTATACGTTGACGCCTCCACGCCACTGCCTCGCCGCCACCGTCACTGCCACCATCTGGCACCAGCGCCTCGGACATCCCGGTGCCGCCGTCCTCGCCAAGGCTTCTACCTACTTCAAGTTCACCAACAATAAAAGCTCCACGCCGTACTGCGATGCTTGTCGTCTAGGCAAACACACTAGGCTCCCATTTGCTTCTTCTACTTCGCAAACAACTTTTCACTTTGAACTTTGTCACTGTGATTTGTGGACAAGTCCCGTCTTGAGTGTATCCGGTTATCAATACTATTTAGTTATTCTCGATGATTTCACTCATTATGTGTGGACCTTTCCGGTTCGTCGCAAGTCCGACATTCATCGCCTACTCGTTCTCTCCTACGCCTATGTCCAAACACAATTTTCTCGCCCCATTCTTGCCTTTCAAACCGATAATGGTCGCGAATTCGATAATCACGCCAACCGCACCCTTTTCGCGTCCCACGGCACACTTCTACGCCTCACATGCCCATACACTTCTCAACAAAACGGCAAGGCCGAGCGTATTCTCCGCACCCTTAACGACGGCGTTCGCACCCTTCTTCTTCATGCCTCCATGCCGCCACGTTGGTGGGCTGAAGCCCTAGCTACTTCTTCCTACCTCCTAAACCGGCGTCCATGCAAACCTCGCCTCATCACTACACCGTTCGAGTTGCTTTTTGGCCGCCCACCTGAGTTCCGTCACTTGCGCGTGTTCGGATGCCTATGCTATCCCAATCTCATCGCTACGACACCTCACAAACTCTCCCCACGTTCGGTCGCATGTGTATTCCTTGGCTACCCAGACGATCGAAAAGGATATCGCTGCTACGATCCAATCTCGCGGCGTATCATTTTTTCTCGGCACGTTACGTTTGTGGAGTCTGTTTTTCCATTCAAAACGCTGCCTGATTCATCCTCTGTCTCCTCAGATCTGCCAGATAATCCCGCATCGCTTGATTACGTAGATCCCGCCGCCCCTGCATGGGCGCCGCCCGAGCCGGCCGCTTCATGCGCGCCACTTGGCTCGGTACCTACCTCCCCGATTCCAACTAACCCCGCCTCCCCGCCCATGCCATCCGGCCCCACGTGCATGCAAAACTGCCCCGCCTCCCCGCCCATGCAGTAGCGCCCTTCTCGGTCAACTGCACGTGAGTCTCCTCCCACTCCACCAGCCTCACCACATGCCTCCTCACGCATGCAGCCATGCAGTTCACAATCCCATGAGCCACCGGACCCATCCTGCCCGCGCATGCAGCAGCACAGTTCACAGCGCACTCCGTCCTCCAGCTCTCCAACTCCCCCCGCTGCGCCCGCATCACACGTCCATCCAATGCTTACGCGCGCCCGTCACGGCATTTTTCAGCCAAACCCACGTTACGCCAACCTGCAGGCGACGACCATCTCTCCGCGTCCATCCTCTGTCCGCGCTGCTCTGAAAGATCCAAATTGGCGCGCGGCTATGCAGGTGGAATACGATGCTCTCATGGCTAACTCTGCCTGGACACTTGTACCACGGCCGCCTCGCACTCATATCGTCTCCGGCAAGTGGGTTTTCCGGATCAAAACCAACGCCGACGGCTCGCTGGATCGCTATAAAGCCCGTTGGGTTGTTCGTGGTTTCGCTCAATGTCCGGGCATCGATTTTGGGGAGACCTTTTCTCCGGTGGTCAAACCGGCAACGATTCGCACCGTTCTCACCTTAGCATGCTCACGCGGCTGGCCTGTTCACCAGCTTGACGTGAAAAATGCTTTCCTCCACGGCGTTCTTGATGAGCAGGTTTACTGCTATCAGCCAGCTGGGTTCGTCGACGACACTCGTCGTGATCATGTATGTCGACTCTCTAAGTCGTTGTACGGCCTCAAGCAGGCGCCACGAGCCTGGTTTCATCGCTTCGCCACCTTCGCTGCCACCATCGGGTTCACCGCGTCCCGCTCGGACGCCTCACTCTTCCTACTACGGCGGGGCGGCGATACTGCTTACCTACTGTTGTACGTCGACGACATCGTCCTTGCTGCTTCATCGACGACCCTTCTTCGACACATCGTTGATCAGCTTCAGCGCGAGTTCGCCATGACGGACATGGGCGATCTTCACTACTTTCTCGGCATCCGGGTTCATCGCACGGCGCGTGGGTTCTTCCTCAACCAATCCCAGTACGCCGACGAGCTTCTTCAACGAGCCGGCATGTCTCAGTGTCATCCTGCATCTACCCCTGTTGATACGTCACCCAAGGTTCCTGCTGATGCTGGCTCCCCGGTGGATGATCCGTCTGAGTACCGTAGTCTTGCTGGCGGGCTTCAGTACCTTACCATGACGCGCCCTGACTTGGCCTACGCAGTTCAGCAGGCATGCCTACACATGCATGATCCTCGTGACTGCCATCTCGCCATCATCAAGCGCATCTTGCGGTATGTTCGTGGCACCTCCACCTATGGCCTCCTTCTGTCATCTTCCGCCTCTACGGAGATCGTGGCTTACTCCGATGCGGATTGGGCCGGCTGCCCGGACACTCGACGATCTACCTCGGGCTATTGCGTCTACCTCGGCGGCACACTCGTGAGTTGGTCCTCCAAGAGGCAAACCACTGTCTCTCGCTCCAGCGCGGAAGCAGAGTATCGCGCCGTTGCCAACGCCGTTGCTGACTGCGTGTGGCTACGGCAACTCCTTGATGAGCTTGGTTGTTCTCTCCCGAAGGCCACGATTGTGTTTTGTGATAACATCTCGGCGGTGTACATGTCCACCAATCCAGTGCATCACAGGCGGACGAAACACATCGAGCTGGACATTCATTTTGTCCGGGAGAAGGTGGCTCTCGGCGACTTCCGGATTGTACATGTTCCCACCACTCAACAACTCGCAGATATTATGACCAAGGGCCTCCCGGCAGCAGCTTTTCAAGCCTTTCGTTCCAGTCTATGTGTCTTGCCAAGCGACGACAGCTCGACTGCGGCGGGGTGTTAGCGTACGTGTGTGTTCACGTCGTGCGTCTGTGCACGTACGTGGGTTAGTCATGGGTTAAGCCCAAGTGGCCCGAGTCTTAAGGCTGGCTTTGTGTGTATGGTTAGGCATGTACAGCTATATATGGTGTAATCTTCGAATCAATCAATACAGAGAGAATTGCACGAGTTTCCTTTCCCTGCTGTCTTTCCAACTCTAGCAATACATTATACACGATCCCACCATGGAACATACTTACATACGTACGTACTGTATACAACTACAAACTCCTAAACACTACACTACCCTGCCTCTGCCTGATGATCCCTGGCGGGCCCAAAAACAAAAGATCCACCCACCAGGATACAGACAGGGATTCGGCAGTTAGCAGAACCAGACCTACTAACATACTGCTACTTGCAACTATTGTACGACGTACTTGGACATCACACCGGCAGCACCGCCACCATTACACTGCACTACAGATCCACCCAGCACCCAGCAGGATACAGGATTAAGCAGACACATGCGTCATCGTGAATCAGAGATGCACGGTGACGACGACGCTGCCGGAAGAGCCCCAGAAAGCGTCCGGCACGAACAGGAAGTGTTGGGGCTGGCACCCCTCCAGCCGGCGGACGTACTGCACTCTCCCCGACGCCGTCAGCGAGGGCGACCCAGGCCCGGGCTCGCCGCGCATCACCACCATCCTGTACTCAACTTCCTCGTCTTCTTGGTCGGGCTTGGGATGCGGGCAGATGCGGACCAGCGACAGCGACCGCCCGGTCAGGACGTCGCCGCCGTTGAGCAGGAGGATCACGCTCACCCTGTCGCGGTGAAGGAGCGTGTGGACAGGCTCGTCCCGTCGCAGAGTGACCGTCGCGCCCCGGAGCAGGCCGCCCACCATGTCACAGTTGGGCACCGGCGCCGGCGCCTGCGCGTGCTCGTCGTGGACGTGGTCGTAGAGCAGCGCGCCGCGGTAGGCGCAGCCGTCGAACGGGCAGCTGTAGGTCGCGTATGGGCACGCCTCCTCCTCGTGGCTCCGCAGCTCCGTGAACTTGACGGTCTCCCCGCAGCCGAGCTTGCGGAACTTGTGGTTCATGGATGTCGCCGATGCGCTCGTGGCAGCAGGAGCACTTGTGGTTCATGCCGATGCAGCAGTTGCCGCACGCCGCATGTCCGTTCTTGCACTGCTCGTCAATCAAGTCAGAGAAACAAGCCATGCAAGTTATTAGCAGAGTAAAGATTGAACGAAATCATGCTGCAACCAATGCAGAAGTCAAGTTTTTCAGACACTTGCCATGAAGATCTGAGAATCAAAAAGGCAGGGAGCAGATTTCACATTCAAGGGTGTCCATGTCGTGGGAGAAAACATTGTCCGTCTCTAATTCTTCCTGCGGCGCCGTCATGCGGTCCCGAGTTTCGGTGCTGATTTTCGCCTTCTTGGAAGCGCTCCTCTCTAATTCTTCTTGGAAGCAAACAACGACGACGGTTCAGCAACATGAACACCAAGCAGCATAATGCAGAAGAAGCATTGCATCAGCATGCTCGCCTGAATGAATGGAGGTCGGGGCGAAGGAATCTGCACCGGGAGGCGGAGGCCCGTCGTGTTTGGCGATGTCTCCTGCGAGGCCGGGTTTTCATAGGCAAGCACGAGAGCACTGGCCGACCAACGTGGCCACACGGCAGGACATGGCAGGGAACAACTGGACACGTCAACACGCCGCTTAATGTACGGACGCCACGCAGACCCACACGCGGAGCGGTAAAAATGATCCGTGTAGACAAGTGTGCCCGCACGGGGTTGTTGTGCTGTGGTCACCCTTCTGGTGGGACCCATCCGTCATAATCGTGCTCAAAACGGTCTAATTCGGTGGCTAATTTTTTTATAAAAAAATATGAAAAAATAATACTTTTTGACACAATTCTGTAAATATGTTTTTTACCGTTCACTCCCCCTAGCGGAGGAGCCCCGCAACCTAAGACAAACGATCTTGGCCATCACAAGCTGGAACCCAGCACCTGCACCGTAGCCTCCACCTCTTCCTTTGTCAGCGATTGGTTTCTTATGAAACGAGCTGCACATCTAATCTCGAGGTCAAATGCACTGCATGAACCGTAAATTCCGAAAGTATAGTAAAAAACAAAAAACACTGATTTTTTTAGGTCAGTATCAACAAATACTCTTCATCCTGCAAATTTTCTCCCCGAAAAGACATCCGCAGTGCTCCAAAATGCTTCCCCTGAATTTTCGTTTTTTGTAACATCTGAGATGCCAATGCAGAAAGTGACATATACACATAGTATATCTCCAAGGTTACATGAGTGATAATACAAAAGGTGACATGCACTCCACATCGTATAGAAATCAAACATTAGCAAAACCACCACTCCAATTACATGGCTGGTACGTACTCTCTCCGTAAACTAATAAAAGAGTGTTTAGATAGTGATTTAATAGTTTAAGAGAGTACTTATTTACAGGGATACAAAGCCAGCTTATAGCAAAGTAATTAAAGAGATGATGATCAGACGGCGGCCGCGGCGCCTTGCCCAACGCCTCCTCCTTCGCGCTGCTGCGGAGGTGGCTCATTGAGGAACGCCCAGCTGCTCCTCGTCCACCTGCATGCACGCAGCCACAACCAGCCGTACGTGATCGATACATGTAAACATGGATCCATGCATGCTATGAATATGTTCATGTATGAACTCAAGAAGCTCATTTCGCAAACAAAAAAAAAACTCAAGAAGCTCATGCTACTATGCTATAAGGGATACGTACCAGTCGCGGCTGGCGCTGGGGCTAGCGGCAGCCTCGCCGTCGCCGTCGCCGTCCACGCTACTCGTCATCACCGGCGGCGACGAACGGACATGAGATAGAGTCGGCGGACGCGTGGTCAACCTCGGGCTCCCCTTCTAATTAACCAACACATGCAAGCAGAGTTAAAAAATCAAGTATACGCATTTGACAAGCTTGCTTAAGGAACCCGATGCAAATCCGACGGACGCACGCATGGGAACCGGTTACGTACGCGGGGAGAGGAGGCGACGACGGTCTCGCCGCCGTCGACGTTGTCCTCCGGCGCCGGCTTCTTGTGCTGCCTCCAGAAGGCCTCCACCTCGTCCTTGGTCAGCGAACGATTTCTCATGAAACGAGCTGCATAGATAGAATGATGATAGATACCATTATACTACAAGGCTAATTAGGAATCTTGCAACGTGAAGTTGCATGCACTATCGATGGTGGATGGTTGTACGTAGATACACGGCGGACGTACCTTTGAGGTCGTCGTCGAGCGCATGGGAGCTCCATCCAGCCATGAGAGAGCCCATATCGACCTAGCAAACTCGATCTTTATCTGGAAAGATGAAAAAGATCGATGGATCGGTGGTGATAAGCCTCAGCGGACAGCATGCCATTTTATACCCGCTTGCTAGCATGCGTGGATAAGTATGAGCTGTCCAGCACGTAGCTTCCGTACATATCGTCGTCGCCCAGTGCTGCGTGTCTGCCATGCACGCACCTGCGAGTCAGTCCATGCATGCTCGCTGGTGCGTGTGCGTGCGGCTCCTTTTGTCGTCAACCTCTCGATCGATCGTCATGTCCGTCGGTCGATCTCTAGTAGAGCACTAGGTCATCGTTATCGGCAGCTTTGTACGCTAGCTGCGAGTGCACTGCACTGCATTCCGTACATTCATTACGACGACACGAACATACGATGAAAATAGAGCGGATCGATGTCACAAGTGCGGCGGGCTGTAACCGTACATATCCACCTCACATACGACGGCGCCGAAATGAAAACAGAGGGGGTGTCACAAGCTTTCACCCGAAGTTCGTTGGCCTTCGTTTTGAACAACGAAAAGAGTACTCTTTGTAAATTTACTCTCATTTCTCCTGTGCTGATAAGTGATGCACTGCATCATTTATCACAACCCGTTAGGTTTTTCTTTCTTTTTCATAGATTTATCTTTCATCCCTTGAACAAGACGTCCAAATTGTTAATTGTTTTCATCATTATATTTCTAGCGCTGAGATCTTCAAAACTAGATTATATGTTAAAAGATGTTGATGATTTTTATGGAAAAAAAAAGTAGAACGCTCAAAATGGCGGAAGGCATTTTAGCCTAGTGCTCGTAATGGGGAAGGCACTAGTTTTTTTAAGGCGGAACACTCCTAGAATTTGGCGGAAGCACTATACGTTTTATTTTTATTCTTCAAGTGCTACACACTCTTATCTTTTTTTTCAAGTGCTCACACTACTCCGAGCGATAAAAAAACTAATACATACGCACATGTTTGGCGGAAGGCACTAGTGACAATATTAGGTATTTGATGGAAGGTAATTGTTGTTAGACTCGTATAGAGTTGGATGGCCGGCTCTTGTATCGTGTCTGCGGATGCGTCCGGACACGACCAACGGATGGATAGTGCGTCCATTTTAAAAGGTAGTGTTGAAGATGCCCTTATACTTATTTGAAAGAAGGGCCAATTTTGTTCTGTGACTTAAAAAGAGAATGTCTTTATTCGGTGGTTAGCCAGATGCAGGGCCGGCCTTGAGGGTATGGCGGCGGGGCGACGGCCCAGGGCCCAGGCGAGGAGGGGGCCCATGATAGAGTATATATCTATATTATAGCCCAGCAAAAAATAGGTAAAAAAATACAAAAAAACTCGAGAAAAGAAATAAGATGGGCTAGGCCCATCAGATAGCTAGCAAGCCATCGCTGATCGATTAACGAACGCAAAGTCGCGAAGCGACACCGTGACTCATGCCAGTTGGCAGACAGACGACTGCTCGTTTTCCTTTTCCTTCGTAGGTTAGGTTCGTCAGGCGCCGTGACGCCCGTCGGCCTCCTCGCTCCGTCGCTCGGCGCCTTGCTGTGTCATCCTCGCCTCGCCTGCCGCTAGCCCGCTGGCCGCTGGAGCTGCACGCGCGGCGCGCCGCACGACAGTCCAGCAACCCAGCGGCCCGGCCATCCGGCATCCGGCAAGGCGGCACCGCGGCAATACGTATACAAGTATACATCCGACTAGCGACTACAAGTCTTGAAGTCTGCAACGCGGCCGTCCCCAATCCTTAAAGTACGTTTGAATGTTTCCATCCATGTTCCTCAGTTCCCGTCCATCCCCCAAACCCTAATTTGACAATTTCAGTACTTTATTTATTCTTTATTTAGTATTTAATTACGTATTCAACTATACATCCATGATCCATCCTCCAATTTCAGTATGCATGAAGTTTTAAATTTTCTAATTCAATCAATCATTTTTTTGTCATTCTATGTACATGTCTAGGGTTCCAATCATCCGATGTATAAATTCCTAATTCTTTGTATCCTCTTTTGATCTTTTCTTCATGATTTTAGGACATTAGCATGCCATGTTACCTAAGAAGAAGCAATTGTCGGGTGCTGAAACAAGAAGGAAAAAGAAAGAAAGTGATCCGAAAATTCTACCATTGAAGGATTCTTTGAATAAGTTCTTTACATCTTCAAGCAATGTTAATGTCATTGAAGAACAGGGGCAAAAAACTACTCCTGAAGAAACCTTTTTTGAAGCACTGAAGTATTATTGTTGTCGATGGAGTCAGTCTAATTTGGTTCTTATTTGAGGTAATTAATCATGTCGTGTTAGTTTCATTTTGCGATTTTTTAGTATTATTGTTGTTGATGAAATCCGTTCGAATTTGGTTATTATTGTTCTCGATGAAGTCATTTGAATTATTATAGTCAAATTTTAAACTAAAGATGTGTGACTAAAAGTTACTCTTAATAAGTCATATATATAACGCACATACATACATATATATGGTCTTAGGACTTAGACATAGGGGCCCATGTTGTCGAGTTCGCCTAGGGCCTCCCAAAACATAGGGCCGGCCCTGGCCAGATGGAATGATGAGGAGTGACAACTTTTGTAAGGTGTAATCGGTTGATTATTCGCCCTTGAGGCTTAATGTTGTATTCCATTTATTTATCTCCCTGCCACAGGCATTCTAGAATAACAGGATGCTATGGTGTTTGAAAAAAAGATAAAGTCTTGTTAAAACAAACCAAATGCAGCGTACTATGTTTTCACCATTTATGGTTCTACTGTGTGATTTTGGCAAGAAAATATAAGTATGTGGCTGTTTATGTAATACCGTTGCATAATGGAATTGTAGAAACTAGAAACGACCTCATAATATATCATGTTTTGTTACAAACACAATACAACCACAAACTTTCATAAACACGCACGCACACTCGCCTCTATAAACGCACGCATGCACTACTTACCAGGGGTGGCGCCAGGGGTCTTCTTGGGTATTCGGTTGAATACCCAAGATTTTGACAAACCATTGAAATTTTATATAAAACAAGCGATTTTTTTTTGCAAAACAGTGATGATTTAGGCAAAATGAATACTCTCCTTCAAAATGAATACCCACCCTCTAGAACCTGGCGCCGCCACTGCTACTTACCCATATGAGCATTTTTGAGAGACTGGGCTCATAATTGACCATATAATGACACAATGCAAAGTTATATATTTCCCAGACAATATTTAAATTTTTGTAAATTCAAAAGGTCAATTACATATAGTTAAGTTTGGGACTAAATTTTCACGTAAGACATAGATATATGTTGATTAACATTAGTTATGTTCTTTCTTCCACCATTTGCGAATTTTTAAATGTATAATGATTGCTTTTCAATGTTGAATTTTATCAATGAAATAAAAAATATTTATAAAATGCCTAGAAAATAATGAAACATACAAAGTTCAAATATTTTCCTTACAATACCATCTGTAAAACACTAAAACCAAAAAAATACACAAACCAATGAAAACAAAAATACCTAAATATTATACCAACGACGGGTTGAGCTTGGACTAGGAGACCGCTACTAGTATGATATGCCTCACGGCTAACCAAGGCAAAATCAGACCCATATTACTGGTGGCGGTCACGACAAAGTGCTCACCACTTGTATATTTGGCCACGGGTAACCTGACACTAGTAGAAAAAGGATTATTTGTTCCGGTTCATAAAGGCCTTCTGTCCCGGTTTTGGAACCGGGACAAAAGATCGTTACTAATGTCTTTGGCTTTTAGTCCTACTTCTTACACGAACCGGAACAGATGGGCCTTCACGTAGCCGTTGCGACCAGCCTAGGCAGGGGGGACTTTGGTCCCGGTTGGTGACACCAACCGGGACCAAAAGGCGAGCTGAGGTTTTTTTTTTGAAAGGGGCTGGTTTAGCGGGTTTGGGGGTTAATTTAGGTTGTTATTAGCTAGCTAATAGAGAGAAGTGTCCTCTCTTATATCTCCGTGCTTGGTTTACCAACACTACTGCTATGCCTAAACATGGCTTAGATTAAAGTGAAGGCAACATGTGGTGCATGTCGAAAGTAATACTAATCCTAACTTGATCAAGTTTGGACCACATGCATGTTGCCTTCACTTCAATCCAATCCATGTTCATTTCACCCATTGATATATAATAACTCTTCATGCTCGCATCATGCACCATCATATATAATAACAAGTCTACTAATCATCATCATACAACTTCTACTCGTTATTAATAATGAGTCATGCGATCATTATCCTCATAGTCATCGAACCAACCCTACTTAATTGTTCTTAGCACATGATCATCAGTATTAGATAGGACCTAAATACCCTCTTCAAGGTAAAATAGCATAAAACAATATATACCCTGACTCTCCATTATGGAGAATGGAGATCATCCTGTCTCCAATTCTTGCGCTTCGCTTCCTTTTGCTTCCAGGAACCTCCTTGCGACTGTCTATACATTTTTTCCATCCTTTGATTTGCATGTCACCATTTCTTTTAGAAATCTGGTATGGACAGTTGAGATTCGTAGGATGACACTACTAGGGAAAAGCCTAGCAGCAGCGAGGGTTTTGGGCCTCTCAGTAGCGCGGGTGCCGGCGCTACTAATAAGACGCTACAGCTAACGTATAGCAGTAGCGTCTGTTGTCCCACGCTACTGCTATACATGAATAGCTGTAGCGCTCTTTGGGAAAGGGCGCTACTGATATTATCTGCAGCGCTGTTTGCTGGGAAGCACTACTGGTAAGGAGGCGCTACTGCTAAATTTCCCCCCTCGCTACTACTAGTTTATTTATTAGTTTTTTCCTGCATATTTGTTTTGTATTTGTTTTGTATTTGAATAGGCTTTATACAATAATCTTTAGCATATCATACACATACAAATGTAATGATAGCATATACATACAATTAGTCTCATCAAATCATATCATCATCATAATCATCATCCAACACAAAGTGGTCTCTCGTCATCATCTCGAAAATAGCGATACAAGTCTCGATTACTTGCAAATACATCGTCATCCATCTAAACAATGATATACACGAGAAGAGCTATCACTTTGAGAACATGAGTTTGTATCCCTCTCTCGCATTAGCGTGAACCTAAACTAACTACTGCCTGTCGCTCGGAAATCGGAAACCGGTACACCTGGGCGGCCTGACACTCCGGCCACTTGTCGTATATATACTCCTGGCATAGCACTTCTTCGCCATCTATGATCTATGCACCTGCATCATCACATGAGTCGATGATATGCAACATATATAGTTGAGCAACAGAAAGAGACAGACTTGGCAAAAATAGAAACAACATATCATAAGTATAAATAACAAAGTTCATCGTACCCCAAAATACCCTAACTAGAGTGATTTTCGCTAGTCAAGGAGAAGGACGGTTTAATTACATCACAAATAAAGTTTCACCGTGCATAACTCAAAGTTTTGTCATACAGAAAGTATGGACTAAACGGACACATTGTCATATATCGACAATCACTCCAACATGTTGTTCCATCCATCCAAGTCAGGGAGATAGTCCCCGAGCCTAGTGAAAGGCTTCAGGTCGAGACGCTGAGAGGCTATCCATGTTCGGACGTCTTCCCGCGACATTTGTCCTTCTCCGTAGAACATCCCTGTTTTTCCGACGACCTCCTTCATGATGATTTGGGCAAGTGCGCTGGATGTTATAGAACTCAGCTCGAAGTCGATGATCCTCGATATCTCCTATGTCCTTTGCCCATTGCAGAATATGGGCATCGCCGGAAGAAGGTGCCATGCGAAGGTTCTGGTGATCCCGTCTGTACTCCAGCATGTGGTGTAGGACATAGAATCCATCATTAAGAGAATCGTTCGGTTGCTGGATGCAGCAGAAGTCGGTCTTATGGCCGAAGGCGACCCTGCCGCCCCTTATCTTCTTGTCCCTGACCTCTCCACCCATTGATTGGTAGTAATACATAGCACTGTCGAGAACATCCTTGATGTGGGTGTAATCCTTTGTGTGAATGTTCTTCGACGAGTCCAAGTAAAGAGCGTGGGAGAATCGGGGGTAGAGGATGATGAGGACGGCGCGCCCGCCGCTGCGCAAAATAAGTCCTCAAATTAATTAGCCTCCACCGTGCAAATGAATGATTGAAATCGAAGGACGAAGGATAGCAGCGCGGATGACTTACACGGGATGATAAGGCACGAGAATCGCCCCCTTGTCCTTATTGGCGAGCATGAAACTGACGATGTAATCCCTCGCGTATTCATGGTGATTTGCGCAGACTCCCAAGAAGCCCTCGTGCATGTAGTACGGGTCAGCGACACAGATATGAGATATCTGCTCAACCCCGATGATGTAGTTCATGTGCAAGGCATAAAGGCGGACAAACGTAAAATCCAGCTTCTTCACGTGAAACATGTCGAATATGTAATCGAATCGGAGGAAGAACTTATCCGCGGGGAAGCTGTCGACGTACGACATTTGCCGCGGAACGTTAACCACGTAGAGTGGGTACCCTGGATCTTTCGAGGCGAGGAGGTCTTTCTCTACCCGCAGCACATCGTCATGAAGTCTCTTTAGATCGCCGAATCTGGCCCGTAGCGCTGTTGCAGGTAGGATTGGTTGACCGGGGATATGCCATTTATCCGCATCAGGGATATCTATACGGTCCTGAAGCTGAGGCTGCTGAGGTGGCTGGATCATAGAAACAACTTTTTTGCCTTTTCTCGCTCTCTTCCTAAACTTCTTTACTACCGGAAGGTCGTCCATAATATGTTGAGACGGCAATTCAGGCACCGACTCATGACGCTCAAACCCTGAGGAGGCGCCAGTATAGACATACTGTTCAGCAGCACCATCGTCGTCCTCATCCTCATCCATGGCGACGTCATCAGCGACTAATGGAGCCTCCTCCTTACCCCGTCCGCTATCACCCAACCCGACACCCGACGCTAATTGGGTAGGTGGGGTGTTGATGTTCATACCTTGCTGAGGCTGCGTGCTCGTGGGTGTGCTCCCGGCCGCCTCCAGATGAAGCAGACTCTTTGACCACAACAGGACCCACCCAGCATTGCAAAAATCACCAAGCCGCCACGGTGTCTCGTCGTCATCCCCCAGTAGTACTGGAGGAGGCAAATTCTCGTGGCCCGGTTTGACACTGGCCACGGAAACCTTGAAGACGTTCGGGGGATCGGCCGGCTGTGGAACAATGGTTCCTTCGGCTCCATTATCGTCGCCTTCCCCACGTCCACCTTCTGGTCGCCGATGGTGTACAATATGGTGCACGGGGTTTCGTCGGCCTGCAAAGAAAAGTCTGCGATGTGAGACATCCGGAAGGAAACAAAAACGGGAGATTATATATTTATATTGAAGGGGGCCGGTGTGACAGATACCGTGAGGGTGTCGAGCTCAGCCAAAGACGAAGCACCGCCTAGCACGTCTGGTGCGGGAGCCGGTGCGGGAGCAGGTGCAGCTGCAGGTGCTGGTGCAACGCTAGTCGAGCTGCTCCCCGCCAAGAAGTCAGCAAGGGGAAAGTCCGCTGCATTTTTTTCTGGATTTTGCCTGGTCCAATTGAATACGGCCGGAACCAAGGTAGTAGAAATATCTACAGCCACCTGTTTTGCGGCAGCTACCGCTGTTGCGACTGTCTGAGTTGATTTCTTCTCAACCGCAATCTCAACCCTTTTGTCGATGTTTTCTTCATTTAACCTTCGTCTTTCCTTTCTCTCATCTATGGTCTCACGGTAGTACTTCTTCCACGTGGCGCCGTCTCCGACACCGTGCACGTGTCCATACGACGGTCGAGTATCCACCGGTTATCGTTTCAATATGTTCAACGCCCGGTTGAATGGAGTGTCCCACTTGGGCCTCGCCAATGCCTTGGACGGTGAGTCGCTTTCGGCCGCAATCCTGTGTTGCTCTCTCTGCAAAAGGCACAACGATCGTTTACAAATATGACTAACGTGTGCAGTCGAATTGATCAGAAACTAAAATTACCAGTAGTCTTATGAACTCCGTAATGACCGGTGTTGTCTCGTAAACCTTTTTCACTGGGTCCCAATGGTGCCGGGCCCTGAGGACGTCACGCTCCTACTGGACGGTGAACTCCGCCAAGGGGTCTGCGATGCCCAGACTCGTGGCTTCCGCGTCCTCCTTGGCCCATTTGGACCTCTTTCCGCCGTAACCACGGCTTCCGAGGTGGTGGCTTCCAAAGTTCCTCTCTTGAAGCCCCTTCATGTACTTAGACTTTTTTTGGCCTCTTCGGCCTCGCAAGCCTCCTTGAATATTTGAAAGTGCTCTTCCGTGATTTTTGGATTATCCTTTACAATCTCGGAGTAAGGTTCCTTCTTGTCGATGATCCTTACTTTCACTCGATTTTTCCAGGCGGCCAACGCGTCGCTAAACTTGGTCATGGCGTGTTTGTTTATCTTCTTCATTGCCGGGTCCTCATCTGGATCTTTATAATCATTCTCATTCCGGCCCGGGAACAAGAATATCTGGTGAAACTTCTTTAGGAGGGAGCTCCTCATATTTTCTATCTTCTGTAGTTTCTCATCGTTGATGGTGGCGGTTGTCCGTACGATGCAGCCTATTTAATTGTCGTAGCATCGACGCGCTTCCTCGGGCGCCGTTGGCTCAAAATTGTCGTCGTCCACCTTTGTGACCACCGGCCACTCTAGTAGTCCTGAGTTTGTTAGGAACCCGTTGCCTCTTTGCTTTCGGTTCTACACCGGCTCCGCTCCCCGAGGCAGCGCCGGTCTCAGTCTCAGCGCTGATCTCGATGTCGGTCTGAGTCTGAGCGCTGGTCTCAGTCTCAGCATCGGTCTGCGTGTCGGTCTCAGTCCTCGATGCCACCGGTGGGCCCAGCAATAACATCGGTTGATCATCGGTAAGGCTAAAAAATTCGTCTACCGCCCGGTAGGCGTCGTCGCAATCACCAGAACCCTGTCCTTCATTGTTGCTAGCCATGTTTCCTATGATTAAATCTAGTCAACTAATTCTAGACCTAATAAAATGAATAATGACATAAAAAAGGCCTATTGTTTTGTAGGAATGTTGACTCCTTCCTGGTGCGGCAAATCACGGGCACTCGATATGTCCTAGTTTGTAGCACAAGTCATGCCGAAATTCACGGAAAATTTCGGCATGACCTTTGCTAAAAAGTGGACAAATCAAGAACCTGAAATTTGCCGGAAAAAAAATGAATCAACATTCCGGCAAAACATAGGCCACTAAACATCATTTCCTGAAAACAGTGTCCAAATATACACGAGCAACCACATGTCCAAATTTCGCAAGCTAATTGAAAAACAAAGTGTAGAAGAAAATCCATTTAACTAATAATAGAACAAAATTCAGTTAACTTTAGTGTTTTATAATGATGAAAGGAAAAAAATTCAGTTAACTACTAATTTCATTCATTTAGGTTATTCATTTAACATCACCTAATTAACCTACTGTACCACTACTACTAGCAGCACTACTAACCTAATTAACCTAGCAAAATTCTAGTGCCCTAACTGAAAAACATCTAATTAACATCTACTAGTACGACTATTGCCCTAACCTAATTAACATCTACTAGTATCACTATATACTATACAAGCAGCATCTACACTAATTAAACCTTACTGCCCTAACTAACTTTTGCTCTACTAATTTTTTTCTCTAAAATGCAGAGAGAGATGAGTGGGGGGAGGGGTGGGGGACTTACAGAGAGGGGAGAGAGGGCGGGCTCGGGCTCGGGCAACGGCGGTCCTGGGCGGGCTCGGGCGGCGGTGAGGTGGAGGGCGCCGACGGTGACGTCGAGGGCGGCCTCGGGCAGCGGCGGTGAGGCTGAGGGCGGCCTCGGGCGGCGGTGATGAGGATGGCGACGGCCTTGGGGGGAGACGGTGAGGTTGCGGGCGTCCACGCCGGCAGGAGACGGCGGCGAAGTGGGCGACGGCGAATTGGGGAGATGGCGGCGAGGGCGAGGGATTTGGGGAAGAAGTGGTGGCCGGGGGCGGGGGAGGGGGGACCGCTGTTTAAGTGAAACGTAACGGTAGCGAGTTTCCGGAAACGCGTTATAGCTATGTTAACTATAGCGCGTTTACTGAAACCCGCTATTGCTATTCATTTCTCCTTTTTTCCTTTTTTCTTTTATTTTTCTTTACATTTTATTTTTTTCTTTCTTCCTTTTCTATTTCTTTTATTTTCATTTACTTTTCTACTTGTTTTTCACTTTATTTTATTTCCGTTAGCAGCAGCGCCTTACACGTAAGCGCGCTACAGCTAAGGAGCGTAGCAGTAGCGCTGGGCCAGTATACGCGCTACTGCTAGGTTGGGCTAGCCATGTGCGCTCAGTTAAAACATAGCAGCAGCGCTTTTCGCCAGTACGCGCTACTGCAAAAGTCATAGCAGTAGCGCGGTTTATTTACGCGCGCTGCTACTAATTAGCAGTAGCGTTTGATTTTGTACAGCGCTACTGGTAACATTCTGTGTATAAGGTTTTCCCTAGTAGTGTGACATGACTGTATGTTTAAAACATTAAGGTTACCTTTCTGATACATCAAATGAGGCACATAATTTTCTGGGATTATCTGTTGAAAGACATAGTAATAATTTCATAGTTAGCAATGATGTATTAGTTTTAGAAGTATGCAAAAGATGCACGGATGTCGTAATAGTAAAAAATCTTATCAACTTATCTCCATGGTAGTTACCGTAGTTCAACACGTGCACTAGTGGCACGTATTGACCACAATGTTGAGAAGTTTGATTGTAGATATTGTAATTCTCAATATCAGTACAAAATCTGATCAGATGATTTTTTTTCTGGTAAGTTAATTCGGAGCCATCGGTGTAGTGAGTTTTGTCTACCATCTTCCGCACATTCTTTGAAAAATGAAAATAAGCTGTCAACTATTTTTTTTAGCATCAGTACAGACACAAGCGCTCATATACACGCGCATACACTCACCCCTATGAACGCACACACGCACACTCTACCCCTATGAGCACCTCCGAGAGACTGAATCGGCATATCATCTTGAGATTTACGAAGTCACCGTAGGCGCCTCGTCGTCGACGGGAACGTCTCCTCCCACTGAAAGCGTATCGCCGGAAATCCTGAAATAAATCCAGAAATAATGCGAGCACCAAGATTTGAACCCTGGTGGGTTGAAGATACCACTGTCCACCTGACCTACTCAACCACAGGTTGATTCGCAGCTGTCAACTATTTTAAAGATTGACGAAGCCATAAGAAGCCTTGTTACACTGTATGTATTTTCCTTTTCTCTGCTCTACGGGACGATATATGTTCACAAATGACCAAAGTACGAGGTCTTTTCTGTAATTCGGTCCAGCAGAGCAGAGCAGCTTAAAGAAACGCGAGAGGGTGGATAGGATAAGGCGAGCCATTAGGCGCGTGAGACGACGAACCCCAGCGACCAGCAGAGCAGCGCAAAGTGAGCCATGCTAGCCTCGCCGGCGCTCGCCGGCGCCACCCACTCCTTCCCGGCCTTCGTGTCGGGCAGCCGCGGCGTCCACCTCCCGTCCGCCTCCGCGCCCTCGCACTCGCCGGCGCGGCGGGCCGCCCTGGTCGTCCTCGCCAAGGCCAAGGTGTCCACGCCCAATGCCGACCGCATCGCCCGCCACGACCGTCTCCGCAAGAAGGTACTAGTACTAGTGAACCTCCGGGACGAAGATTGGCCTCCGTTATTTTAAGTCTCTCTTCCAATACGCGGTCAATTGTTTCACTGGAAGCGCGCGCGCTCTCTCTGCATGGAGTTGATAGGGCAATGCCATGCCGTTAAAGCGTTTGACGAAATGTCCTTAGTTTATTGCGGCAGTAAATTAAACGCAGATGTCTTTCGTGTTGCTGAACGTCTGCAATATGTCAGATTGGGCACTTGAGCAGTTGAGCTCCTGTTGATGCATCTAGTTACCATACAAGTGCCTCCCATGGTTAGTTTTGCAGAGAATTGTTTGTACCAGTGACTGCCGCCGGATGTAGGCAGAGTCGAGGGATTGCAATGTAGCTAGCGCATCTATAAAACGCCATGCCACTTGTATGTAATCCTATGCCAACTCAGATTCTTGGTGAGGTTGGTGATGTAGAAGAGAGATGGTTAACTTAATGTTGCACTAGATGCAATCTAGGCACACAAATCGAGTGATTGGACACAAAAATTATATGCATCGGAAAACTTTTCCACACCAACCAAGATAGAAGGATGGTTCAATGGGTGACGAATGGTGTGATGTTTACACTGTATAAGCTTATATTATTGTCAATGGAATCAGGACTGATATGGTCATTACACATTTTCCCTTTCAGGTGAGTGGCACCACAGAGAGGCCAAGACTGAGCGTTTTCCGCTCAAACAAGCATTTGTATGCTCAGGTGATCGACGATACAAAGTCATGCACTCTGGCTTCTGCCTCAACAATGCACAAAGCTCTTTCAAAGGAGCTTGAGTACTCTGCTGGGCCAACAACTGTAAGTTGGTTTTGAGTTGTATTTTCATTCATATTAAGCTAATATGGCCGCAACATAATATCAACTTGTTTTGCGGTTCTATGTTCCCTTTCGTATAAATAAGACTGTACAGTACTGTATACCATTTTAACTGGCTGAACCTTTGGAAAAGAAATTGGTTTCAGTAAGGAATTGCTGTCAAACTCACTGTCTGTTATACTCCCCTATATATTTTTTGTTTATAATAGAATTGTCACTAGGAGTCTAAGCAGAATTTTAGATTTATCATTGTACATTCCCAAAATGACCAAACTTGTTTCCTATTTATATGTGGGTAATTCAACATTTGCTATAGATAATTGTACAATTGCTGGCATTGTGACATTTTTCAGTCAAATCAAACGGCCATTCTTAGTTCTTATATCCACCAAGTTGAAGCCTACACTAGGTGGAGATGAGTGGAGCCATATTGGCAAGGCAGTAGCTTCTAGATAGACTATTGGAACTTGGATATTTGAGGGAACATTGTACTGATGTATCTCTCAAGAGAACTTGTAGAGGTCTGTGCTCTGTTTTCAGAAAATAAAAGATGCTTCTAACTTGTATGGTTGCTTCTGCTGGTTTTAGACATCTAGGTTTTCAGTGACAGAACTTGCTTTTGTGCGATACACTAATAACATCAATGTTCTACAAGTCTGTAGAGGCCCATGATGCTCTGAGGACATTTGTTTTTGGTGTATTGCAATCAACAAACTAAAACTTGCATCTGTAATTGTTTGTTACTCAAAGGCACTGCTTAGTTTCTGATGATAGTTCAATGTTGTGGTGCTTGGTTTCCAGGAAGTGGCACAAAAGATTGGTGAAGTGATAGCCAAGTCCTGCTTGGAGAAAGGAATCACCAAAGTGGTCTTTGACCGAGGGGGTTTCCTCTACCATGGCCGCATCAAAGCTCTAGCCGATGCTGCTAGAGAGAATGGGCTCGAGTTCTGAATTTTCCTGTTGATATTTCCAGGGTCGCATGTAATATTCTCTCTTTTTTCCCGTCTGTTTGAACAATCCTTTCTGTAGTCATTGGAGTCGCTCTGCAGACATGGCCCCTCTTTAATGTTATCTGATCTTTGTATCAACATTGAATCAGCGTTGCAAATGGAAGATTCATTTTCTGTCTATTTCTGCACTTTGGCTTCTGCCCATGCAACCTTGTAAACCAACACTTGGAAATGGAGTATTCAGTCTGCGAGCTTGGGCAAAATAACTGAGAAGAATCATGCACTTAAGCAGATTTAATAGTTTAGTACTGCTAGTTGGAAGAGAGAACAGAAACAGGTGCGATATCTGTAAACCTCTTTGTTATTGGCATGTCAAATACTGAGTACAGAATTCCAATCACACAGTAATTCATCTATGCTTGTTACCTGAAACTAGATATATACATGATGTATATCATTTTGGTAGCTGATAATTGGGATACACTGATTGGTCCCTAGACTACGCTGACGGCAACCAAGCATTATTAGAGCAGTAATTATGGTGACGCCGAAGTTTCAGGCTTTCAGAGCAACACGCTGATAGCTTGCATAAACGTGCTGGTTGCAAGGAGGCACTGTCACAAATATAAATGAAGATAACATCAATCCGCACCGTCCTCTTGGTCTCTGTCAATCATATCATGATATCTGTGCATCATCTGCAGCAAATAGATACGAGCGGGGAGGAATTGCAAAAGGTGCCAAATGTACTATGTGGATTAAAAAATTAAGTAATCAGTAAATTGATGAATAGGGCAAATGATCAACAATTCCAGGTAAAATGGGGGCTAATCAAGTAATCCCAAGTAAAGGGTTGCAAATGATAAGTCCCTGGCAAATGATCAAATTTCCCGACAGCAAAAGGCAAAACACACCCTTCTGAAATGAGCATCAAGCCAAGTTTTAGCAAGGTTCATCTCCAACAATTAAAAGCACTGGTTAGATATACATAGCTTACATAGTTGCCTTCTTATGAACAATCACAGGATCAACATCTCCATCTAAGAAGGATTTCTTCATGTGTTTCTTTCCCCCTTTTCTCATCATCATGGCCAGTCTCAGAATCATCTTCTGAATCATACCCATGCTCACTCTTCCTAGAACTTGTGCTGTTGTCATTCCCTTTTTTCCTTCTCTATGCTTTTTACCATCCTTGAAACTTGAAAGCCTTCCTGTCGTTCTGAACATCAATGTCCAACATACTCTTCAGAATCCAGCCTTCCCAGGTACAAGCTCCCCAGACTCCGGATCACTGTCTACTTGAGAACTCTTCTTCTGTCCAACCTCATCATCTAGCCCAAGAGCAGCCCTCATCGCCTCGAGCTTCTTCTCCTTGCGTGCTGCGACATGGTGGCTCTGCGTGCCCGTGAACCTGAGAAGAGTTTACCTTCTTGTCAGAAACTATTGCCAATCTACCTAACAGAAGATAAACTGCACACATGAACTGTAAAATAACAATACAGGAAACCAAGATTATGCTTCTTCACTACGAACAGCATAAGCTATAAATTGTGATACTGAGCCAAAATTCAGGAAACAATTATGTTTTCAATGTGAATATCCTCCAACAGCAAATGAAGAGATCAGATTCAAAACTTGCACATGAATGTATTTGTCAAAAATCTGTCACTGGCCTCCTTATCCAACAGTTTCACATTACAAAACTGGTATATGAGCAATTCTTAGATCCATACCCTTCGCCTGGACGCGGTGCTGCACCCGCGGCGCCGCCGCCGGCAGCCTCCAGTTCGGCTTGCTTGCGCGCCTCCTCGAGGCGCTCCTCGATCTCGGCTTCCGTGTAGCCCTGCTCCTCGAGGGCGTCCCTCAGCTCGACCAGCCGCAGCTCCACCTGCCGCCTCCGGTCGTGCTCCAGGATCTCCTTGTTCGGCTTCCGCATCCCACCGGCGCCGTCGTCGTGGCTGTGGAGCGGCGCTTTGGGCGGCGGGCCGCCGGTCCGGGGCTGGATGAAGAACTTGTTCGTCTGGACGTGCCCATTCGTGCCGGACCCGCGCGCGCTCTGCAGCCCGATGCCGTTGTACATGGCGCCGACGGCGAGACGGCGGCTCGGCGAATCCTAACCCTAGGTTTCGATTCGAGCGAGTTGGATTTTTCGAGCGAGGAGGGAGTGGGCCTGATTTTACCCCCGAGGCCCCGACTAGTTTGAGACGGTGCCTGATTCGGGTGGGCCGTGCACGTGTCTGTGCAGTGGATTCTATCACTTGTCTTGTTGTTCGTGTTCGTGTTCTTTTAACAGCGTATACTTTTTTTGTCAAGAGAAATTTTTTAATCTATTCATCAATCATGGTAGTACAGAGAACACAAGAGGTAATAAAAATTACAACCAAATCTATGGACCTCCTAGCGACGACTACAAGCACACTGGAGCGAGCCGAAGGCGTGCCGCCGTCATCACCCCTTCATCTCCGGAGACGGGCAAACCTTATTGTAGTAAACAGTCGGAAAGTCGTCATGCTAAGGTCCCAAAGGACTAGCGCACCAAAGCAGCAATCATCACCGATGAAAAGAGTTGTAGATCGGAAAGATCAAACCTGGAACCACATGAACGAGGACGAACAAAAACTGGATCCGGATAGATTCACCGAAGATCAGCACCGACCAAATCCCATGAGATCCGACAGAGACACACCTCCACACATCCTCCGACTACGCTATTCGTACCATCGAGACTTGAGATTTACGAAGTCACCACCGACGTTTTGTAGTCGACAAGAACGTCTCCTCCCACTCAACGAATATAGTTGGAAAATCTAAAACAAATTCAGAAAAAAGTGAGCATCGGTGTCAAGTTTAGGACATAAATCTTAGTGGATTGGTTCCACTACAAGGATTCTAATCATCTGAGCTACGCTCGGTTTACATTTGTCTTCTTGTTTCAAACAGTATTTTGTGATATTTTATAAGATTGTTTTCTTTGGGAAAGCTCTCAAATCTATTAAAAATAGCAGTGCAAATGCCCATGTAAATCTTTATCTTTACCTCTTTACTTAATAATGAAGCAAATTAGATTTCTTTCTTTCGTCATGACATTTTTCAGAAAAGTTCCTTTATTTCAGTGAAATCAACCGGCGGTCCTGTTTTAAGTTAAAACGAAACGTTTTTCATATTATACACAAAAGTCTCTATGTTTTTTTGAAATCAACCTGCAGTCCGGATTTAAGTCACAACCGAACCGTTATTTATATTTTTTTAAAACCCCTGATGTTTTAGGTAATTCATCCACGGATCATATTTAAGTCAAACAATGTTTTTTTAAATCATCCATATCTTTTAAACGGTAACTCCGATTTGAATATGTTATATATGAAATTTGATTAAAAAACATGTAAAATATGAATATGAGATTATTTTTACCTGTTAAGTATTTTTAAATATTATTTTGAAATATATTTAAGTCAAACAAGTGATTTTCTAAATTATCCATATCTTTTAAACCGTAACTTCGATTTTAACATATTATATATAAAATTTTATTAGAAAAAATGTGTGAAATCTAAATATGATGTTAATTTACCTGTTAAATATTTTTAAAATATGGTTTTGGGAGCAAACTTATAATTTATAGCGTAAGATCCGTTTTCCTTTCGTACCGGCGATGATCCGGATTGGAAATAAAAAGCCCACTATAACAATATAAGGAAAAGTAAACATCGATAACTACACATGCATACCTCGGAAAAATGTCATAGGGGAAAACGACAGATTTCTCATCGCGAGAGTGAGAGAGAGAGAGACGCCTTAACCATATTCAAACACATTTTTGTTTTGTTTTGTATGAACACCGAGGCCATCGCCGGCGAGGGTGAGAAGGAGAATAAGCGGCAACACAAATATGATGCCTCGCAAAAATAAAAGAGATGAACCTATTATGGTCTTGAGTGATGGTTGTTGGGTTAAGAGTGTGTGTTATGTTTTCTCTTCCGTTGCAACGCACGGGCCCTTTTGCTAGTAATAATAAAAAAGGTTATGTTAAAATCCCAGGGTTCGACCGACTTCATCCTATACACAACGAAAAGATGGTGCACCACCGTATTGATCGTGGACGGGAAGTCATTAGGGCGAGTAGGCGACAGTCCTGCCGAACCAGCGCCCCGTAGAAGAAACCATCACTACCGGAAGAGCTGAAAATTTAAGAGCCAAACCTCCATTATTTGAGACATGCTTCACGCAAGCACCAAAGGCTACATCGATATGATGAAGACAAAGTCGAAGGAGCAAACTACATAGAGGTGGCAACATGGTGCGCAGGGTTTGGAGAGGAATGGTTTTTTTTTTAATTGGGCCATGTTCTTAGTAAAAAGACAACAAAAAAACACATGGGCACGTTTCTTAATTTTAAGTTTTCTTTTCCTCTGAATGGGTTGTCTGATTGGAGGGACTTGTTTCTTAGGATTATTTCGTAGTCCTATAAAAACCTGGCAACATCCAACCATTATTAGAGCGGTAATTATGGTGACGCTGAAGTTTTAGTCTTGCAGAGCAACACACTGATAGCTTGGCATAAACGTGCTGATTGCAGGGAGGCATCATCTGTGGCAAATAAATGAAGACAGCATCAATCTGATTGTCTCTGCACCGTCCCCTGTTTCTTCGTTTTCTTATCTTGATCGGTGTCAATCATATTGTGGTATCTATCTTACAGATGGCTATGCACCTGTGGGAAAAGGAGTGCTACAAAATGCACGCTGCAGTTTAATTTTAAACTGCAAAAACATCTTATATTTTGATACGGAGAAAGTATATTGGTGCACGGGCGCCGCGACACGACAAAAGCAACCACGACCAAATGGGAAGAACCATCGAGATTTGTTTTACAAGGTTGAACAACATGCGAGGAACTTTTATTAACAGATGGCGGTGCACATTTCATGCAAACTGTTGTTAAAAATCAGAACCTACATTTTCATGCATTCACCGGTTACCCTGTTGATCGGATTATTATTGTAAAAGATGAGGTGGAAAACAAATCAGAAAAAAAGTCGGAAAGGGATTGATTTTTGCATCATGAACATTGCCGATTAATTCGGTATTTATTTCCACGTGCCGTCGTTTTCAGTGTGATTTGTTTCAGTTTCTCGTGGTGTTGCTGCTGGATTGGATGAGGCGGAGAAGGATCGAGGAGGAGACGAACATGTCAGCTACCGACCTGCATTAACTTGATTCAACTCATCATCCAACCTTCCGAGGCCCCACGGTGATCAATCTTTGTTTTCATCAGGCACAGTAATCAGACGTGATGATGCCAACGCATGCCTGGATTCACTGCTCAAAATTCACTCCATCGATAGAGCCGTCATCTTGCACTCAGCTGACCTCGCACCGCAAGGCCAAAGGGAGCTGATCACAAGACTTTGTCTTCAGTTTCTCAAAGAAGGAAGTTATGTCGACACTGACAGTTCATCCCAAAGAAAGAAGGAGGTGAAAGAACATGAGTTGATCAGAGTGAGTGAGACGCATCTGAAGTGACCAAAGCTGAGCTATGTCACCATGTCTACATGTCCTGACACGAGCGGTCCAGGCGAAAAGAGGCTGGAGATGTGTCCGGCCAGGCCAGGCCATCCATCAGTAGACAGCTCTGGAGCCAAGCATGATCCTTCCTGGGCGTCCATGGCGAATGCGTCCTGAACGGAAAGAACCGTGCTGCTCTGGGAATGAACCCAGCGATCACTCAGTTAAGACAGATGCCGTCTCGGACACTGTATGCAGTAGTAGAGAAGTTCACATCGAGCGACAGGTCTCTGTCCCGTGCTACCATCAGTCCATCGTGTTCGATCAGGGTTCGTTTCACAGCTCTTTTCAGGGATCTCCGCAGATGCAACACCGAAAGCGATCAAATTTAAGACTATCTCGATCGATCGGGTTGCTGCACTTTCTGTTGCGCATCAAGGGAGTTCGTGCAGAGGAAGCTTGGTTGGCTTGTTTTATATTTACCCTGTCGGCTGTCGAGCAAACGTAACAAAATGGCAAGCATATCAGCACACACTTCTCCTCCACAAGTTAACCTCAAAGTCAAAACACGGCCGGCCACTGGACGGTGAAGTCGCAACTTGGCAAAAAGGCAGAGCGCTGTACGCAGGGGCTGATGATTTACTCTCCCATCATCTCGATGTTACTGCGTCCCACGCTGGTGAAACATTAGTTTCTTCAGTTAGACAGAGTTTTACCAAGTTAAACGGTTCACGATGCAAATTTTAGAAAAAGGCTCTCTGTTTACCTCATCTCAAGCACAGGTAAGCTAGGCCGGAGCGGAGCGGCAATCCAGCTGATTAAAGCTATAATTTGCGGAGTCGCTTGAAGCCTGCTCCGCGCGCTCCGCTCCGCGGATGACTACCCAACGCGGCCCTAGTATATCGCCGACGTGTCCAGCTTTGGGGCTTTGCTGTTGCTGGTGTGATCAGTTGGATGGGTTGCCAACACGAAGCACAAAACCAGGTGCAGTTATCCTCCTCGCAAGCAAAAAGTTACTCTCTGTGTTTTCTTGTGCCGGCTTGACACGGTCCATTATTTACACAGCGACTGCTATTCGTAATTATTAGATGAGGAGGAGGAGTTGGATCTTCCCAATTAATCAACTCGGCACGTGTTACACGTGTGATATGATCCCTGACATCATGTGAAAAGCATAAAATGAATGACAACTAGCCACATACTAGAAAACAGTCATCTTTAACAAACGATATATCGATTTTTGCGTATGAAATATAAATCGCTATGACGGCTTTCTCTCTCAAAAAAAGCAGTCATTTCTATGTATGGCTGAATTAGCGAGGTCTATCAACTTGACAAAATTAAGTGTGGTCGTCAACGGGAGACCTCTTGCAGGGAAAAGTATCATAAAGTAGTGGTGTTTGTTAGACGTAATAGGTCGGGACTGACACAGAGCCAGAACACCCCCCCCCCCCTCGCCCGAGCGACGAGGGGCTAACCCTAGCCACCGCCGGTCTCGGCCCCGTCCCATTCCCTTGTTGGCCGCAGTTTGCGTCTCGTGAGGTGGCTGGCGATGCTAGTGGTGGCTGGCGATGGTAGCATATTGGCAGGGGGTGGTCCGCGCGGGTGGTGGTGGCTGGCGATGGTAGCGTATTGGCATGAGGGTGGTGCGCGTGGGCAGTGGTCATGTCGGTGATGCGGGTTTCCCCAAAATTGGGCGTTCAACGACAATGGCCGTCGTGGGCTAAGAGCTGCGCGAGCGGTGGTGGTGGGCAAGGCGTATCCAGGAGTAGCTATGGCACCGTTGGGCGGATCATCGCGAAGACCACAGGTGTGCCGTCGTGCGGGCTTGCCTAGGCCTAGGCAAGAGGGCTATGGTCAGGGCTTGCTTGTCGATGGCTGTCGATAGTCACTAAGTCGTTCCTCTAGTCCACTGGGACTTGATGGGGAAGCATGTATTGGTGCTTCATTGCCAGACCGTCGTGACTTGGTGGCTAATGCCAGGCTGGGAGTGGAAGGAGGTGCCCTTTCCCCCACCCCTTGGTGGTTGCTCATCGCGGTTGTCTTGGCTACCTCGTGATGGCACATGTGAGTTGTCGAGCGGATGGTGGCGCCTCATCGTTCAGACTGCCGCCCCGTGTCGGCTTCGCGTCACTCCTAGCTTGGTCTCGTGAGACGTCCCCAAGCTTCGCCGCCACTCGACGTGACGCCCTTGTCAATGTCTTAGATAAACTCCAATAGCTCCCCTATCTGTAAAAAATAATATTGTTTACCCGAAGTTGAGGCCAAAATAGCCCCCTAAAAGCTCCCATAAATCCAGATTGATTTTACGGGATCCCGTGTAATTTCCCCCAATTCTCCTCATGGTTACGGTATGATGATCTTCCCGTGTAATTTTGGTGGGTTAAAACCGCTTGAACTTACACACCCAGATACCCTCATGCCGCCGCCACGCCGCGCTACCACACCACCCAACAGCACCATCGGCCCGCCACCACCAGCACAGCCAGCCACCGTTGCCATGCCACCACCAGCACCGCCTGAAGTTTCACGCCACGTCGTTAGGAGAGGAGCTCTCTCGTGATGTGCCTCGTGCGCCGCACCCCAGCTATGCCGGCAGCTGTTGACGATGCCGCTCGTCGGTGAGCCTCCCCACCGTCACGCCTCTTCTTCCTCCTTCGGCTGCCGCCATGCCACCACTAGCACTGCCGACCACCGCCGCTCTAGCGAGTTCCTTCAGCGTGCCGCATGCCCACCCGCGACACCTCGTTGCGGGCAGCAGGCTATTAGCTAGGCTTTTTGTAACCAAAAATAGAGAAAAATAATTTTATGGTAAGATATTTGTGAAAACTGAGAAACGTAGGTGCTAGACAACTTCACATAAATTGTGCGATCGTCCCATAAAATGACCTTTAGAGAAGGTTTTTGGAGGAGCTATCGGAGCTGGTCTGCTTAATTCGCATAAAATCGACCGACGACGCAAATTAGATTCTCCGGCAACTGACGAACAGTAGGTGCTTAGACCAGTCAATATGTCAGTGCGCTTTATAAGTCGGCCATATATATACGTCAACGTCGATCGGCGTCGGCGTTGTCTCTGGTCGGCCGACGGACGAGCCACTGCGGCGTACACAGCGCGCTTCCTATACCGCCACGTGGTGACGGGTCAGCACGAACGGTGGTGCACAACTCGTCTCTCTCCCTCTCCGTCGACAGTTTTTACATGCACCCGGCTACTGTGTCTGGTGCATGGGATCTATCCCAAGGCGAAAACCTTTTTTTTTCTTTGCATGGTCCCAAGGCGCAAAACCTGGAGTGGAACAATTGCTTCTTTCTTCTCTTCCCGTATGTGGGCCCCGTGAAACTTCTATGTGCAGCTACGCGTCAAACGGCACACGCTCTGGAGTCTGGACACAGGACGAGGCCTTCGATGAGACCAACGAAACCTCAGATCGCCTTTCAAAAAAAAAAAAACGAAACCTCAGATCGGCATGGTGATCGATGCGTTGTGAGTTGTGACGGTGGTTTAACCGCACTAGTATTGCACGTGCGCAGCATGCAACACATCAGCATGCAACACATGGTATGACGGTGGTTTAACCACACCAGCATGCAACACATCACATAACTTTTTTTTTGAGAACCGCCCTCAAGGCCTTTATTCATTAATAAGACGGTTTACATCCAATTGCGCTAGGGCAATCAATGAAGCAGGGAAAACATCAAAAAAGTTTACAATCGAAGCACTATCCAGACTCTCTCTGGCGCACCAGTGAGCAACCTCATTGGCATCTCTACTAGCAAATTTTAGTTGTAACCCCTGAAAGTGTTGGAGATAGGATTTGATCTCGCTGATGATTGGGCTACCCGTCGACCTGCACTCCATTGCCATATACTCGTTTATAACAGTCTTGCAGTCCGTCTCGACGATCACCCGCGTCCAGCCCTTCTCCATAGCCAGACGCACAGCCTCCCTCACAGCTAGCAGCTCTGCACAATACGGGTCCGTAACCCCGGGAAGCTTGCGGCCTCTCGCGAGCTTCAATTCTCCATCATGGCCCCGTGCCACTAGTCCGATCGCTGAGGAAACCCCGTTTCCATCCAGCGCAGCGTCCGTATTGATCTTCAACCAACCAGCTCCCGGTGGCTTCCATCTCTCCTTCGTAATACACCTCCCCTCTGTATTGGGCGGGATGTACACAGCTTGGATGAGTTCCTTCACTAGGACCATCGATCTCCCGGGCTGATATTTGACTTCCTCATGGGTGTATTTGTTCCTGCTTGACCAGATTGCCCACATGACTGATATAATGACAGCCGCCCGGTCTCTCCCAATGAAACTGGGATCAAGCAAATCCCGCGACCACGTCGCTGGATGTAGTTTTGGTATCTTGAACTCGAAGAAATCTTCTGCCTCTATCCAAAACAGTTTGGCATGATTGCATGTAACCAGAGAGTGAAACAGCGATTCCTCCTTATTGCCGCACATTGGGCAAGTATAATCTTCCCCTATATGTCTTTGGTATTTTTTTTCCGAAAAGGGGGATCCCCGGCCTCTGCATCAGCATGATGCATACGGCCATCTTATTAATAATAAAACATCCACAAAGTCTCGAAGTCTGAGTAGTAGCAAACTAAAAAGAAAACGAAAAGGCTCACACAGAACCCAAAGGCTAGATACATAAGCTAGCCCAACAAAGGATAAACCACAGCCGATTGGCTCAACAAAAGACAGGTAAACTAATTGCCTATCCTATTACATGACCGCCATCCAAACCGGCTGAAGATATCCCGAGCTACCGTCTCCCATCGGATAGCACCAGTAACCAAACGCTCCCTGGCCTCCGTCGGAGTGAGTAGCGACCAGGAACGGATAAGTGCCGTGGCTCTGAAGATAACCTGCAAAACATGAGTTTTTGTTGTTCTGTTAAAAACAAGATCATTTCTGCAATTCCACAGTGCCCACACTAAGGCGCACACCCCCACGCAAATATGTTTAGCTAACCCGGGCTCTACCCTATTAAGCCAAGCTCCAAACATCATATTCACCGAATTTGGTGGAGTAATATTGAAAGCAACATGAACAGTTGTCCAAAGAATTCTAGCTAGTGGGCACTCAAGGAATAAATGCTTAATGGTTTCACCCTGATCACAGAAACTACACCTAGTAGGACCTGTCCAATTGCGCTTTTTTAAATTATCCTTTGTTAAGATGACTTGTTTATGAAGAAACCACATAAACACCTTAATCTTCAAAGGAACTTTGACATCCCACACATGCTTGGAAGTAGGAATCGAGCTGGAGTTGATAACAGCAACATACATGGATTTAACTGTGAATTCCCCCGACCTAGTGAGATTCCAGCGCAGTTTATCAGGTTGTTGTGAAAGCTGGACCTGCATCAGTCTCCTAACTAGATGCAGCCACTGTTCCCAATGATTGCCCACTAACGATCTTCTAAATTGAATATTAAGTGAATGGAACGAAAGACTGTTGCAACCAAAGTATCACGCCTTTGTACAACACGATACAACGCCGGATACTGGATTGCAAGGGGCGTATCACCGAGCCAACAATCCTCCCAGAATCTTGTGCTGGCACCATTTCCAACAACATGCTTTGCCCTCTGAAAGAATGAAAGCTTAACTTTCATTAGCCCTTTCCAAAAGGGTGAATCAGTCGGTCTAACCGTGACCTGAGACAAAGTTTTGGTTTGAAGATACTTATTACGAAGGATTTGAGCCCAAGTGGCTTCAGTTCCTGAAGCTAACTTCCATAACCACTTACTAAGAAGGCATCGGTTCTTGACCTCGAGATTTTCAATCCCCATACCCCCTTGGTCTTTCGGCCTACAAATGATATCCCACTTCGCTAACCGGTATTTTCTTTTTAGCTCATCTCCCTGCCAAAAGAACCGCGATCGATAGAAGTCCAGTCTTTTCCTTACCCCAACCGGTACTTCAAAAAAAGACAAAAGGAACATGGGCATACTCGTCAACACCGAATTAATAAGAATTAACCGGCCTCCATATGACATTAGCTTACCCTTCCAACAGCTTAGCTTTTTCTCAAATCGATCTTCAATACACTTCCATTCATTGTTCGTAAGCCTACGGTGATGTATTGGAATCCCTAGGTATGTGAATGGTAACTCCCCCAAACCACACCCAAACAATTGTTTATAGGCTTCTTGTTCCTCTTTGGCTCTACCAAAGCAGAACAACTCACTTTTATGGAAGTTAATTTTGAGCCCACTCAATTGCTCAAACAAACAAAGCAACAACTTCATATTTCTTGCTTTTACCAAGTCATGCTCCATGAAGATGATAGTGTCATCAGCGTACTGCAGGATGGAAATACCTCCATTCACTAAATGAGGCACCAAGCCTCCAACTTGGCCTGCCTCCTTGGCTCTCCCTATCAGAACTGCCAACATGTCCACCACTATGTTGAACAGAATAGGGGACATCGGATCACCTTGCCGCAAGCCCTTGTGTGTCTGGAAGTAATGACCAATGTCGTCATTCACTTTAATACCAACACTACCCTTCTGCGTAAACGATTCAATCTGGCTCCTCCAGCCCTCGTCGAACCCTTTCATACGCAGAGCTTGTTGCAGGAAAGGCCACTTAACTTTGTCGTACGCTTTCTCAAAGTCCACTTTAAAAATGACTCCATCTAGTTTCTTAGAGTGAATTTCATGGATCGTTTCATGCAAGACCACCACCCCTTCTAGGATGTTTCTATCCGGCATGAAAGCTGTCTGGGATTGCTGCACCACAGAATGCGCAATCTGTGTGAGCCTATTCGTCCCAACCTTGGTAAAAATTTTGAAACTAACATTGAGAAGACAGATAGGCCGGAACTGCTCAATCCTCAGAGCATCTGTCTTTTTTGGTAGCAACGTTATGGTTCCAAAGTTCAGGTGAAATAGATGAAGCCGTCCAGCAAACAGGTCATGAAACATGGGTAAAAGATCCCCCTTGATAATATGCCAGCATTTTTTATAAAACTCCGCCGGAAACCCATCCGGCCCAGGAGCCTTATTGTTCTCCATCTGGGAAATGGCATCGAAAACTTCCTTTTCCGTAAACGGTGCAATCAAGCTAGCATTATCAGAAGCAGTTAGTTGAGGCACATCCTCAATCCTGGACTCATCTAGGGACACCGCGCTATCCTCCGGCGGTCCAAATAACTGCTTATAATATTCGGTGATGTAGATCTTTAGATTATCGTGACCCACAATTGTGCCTTCATCTTGCTCGAGCTGAAAAAGAATTTTCTTTCTGTGTTTGCCATTTGCAATAAGATGAAAGAATTGAGTGTTCGCATCCCCTTGGATTACCTTGCGAACCTTTGCTCTGAGCGCCCACTTCAGCTCTTCTTCACGGAGAAGTTCCTTCAACCTCTTCTCCGCATCAAGCTTACAAGACAAATCAGCAGACTGCAGAATTGTAGATTCAGCTTTAACATCTAGGGATCGTATAAGATCTAGGAGTCTATCCTTTTCAATCTTATAAACTCCACTTAGGTGTTTAGCCCATCCCCGGAGAAAGCTCCTCAAATGCCTGATCTTATTCTGCCATCTCACGATGGACGATTTTCCCCCAGTATCCGTAGCCCACTCCCTAGCTACGAGATCCAGGAAGCCTTCTCGTTCAAACCACGCCGTTTCGAAAGAGAAGGTATTTTTGTTTCCCACATGCCTTGGTTCACCGGAGTCTACGAACAAAGGCGTGTGGTCCGAAATCCCACGCGTGAGAGCCTGAACCGTGACGAGAGGGAATTTCTGTTCCCATTCGGGACTTGCTAGCACCCGATCCAACTTCTCGTATGTCGGATTGGGTAAAGAGTTAGCCCAGGTGAATTGGCGACCAGAAAGCTCGATCTCTCTCAGATCCAAGCTCTCAATGATGGTGTTAAACATAAAAGACCATCGGCCGTCAAAGTTATCATTGTTCTTCTCGTCCCTCCTCCTAATGATGTTGAAGTCCCCCCCAACCAAAATAGGAAGTTGTTCAGATCCGCAAATACGAACCAGGTCTGCCAAAAACTCCGGTTTAAGCTCAGGTTGTGCGGCCCCATAGACCGCCACCAGAACCCAGTTAAACCCATCTACTTTAGACCTGACTCGAAATTTGACCGCGAAGTCACCCATAACAACGCTCCGGACTTCCAGGGAGTCACATCTCACACCAAGCAAGATGCCACCGGACCTCCCTCTTGGAGGAAGACAATGCCAATCGAACTCCACTCCTCCCGACAAAGTGTTAAGAAACTGTGGCGCAAAATTCTCCCTACCAGTTTCAGAGAGCGCAATGAAGTCCAAACTGTGCTCTAAAGATGCCTCCGCTAGAAACCTACGTTTAGCCAAGTCCTTAAGACCTCTGCTATTCCAGAAGATTCCTTTCATAGGTCATCATGGAATTTTTTGGCAGTCCGAATCCTAGCACTCCTACGTACCGCGGATGCAGGATACACCTTCCGCTTCCACTTACGCTTAGGAATGTTATTATCCGTAACCCGGTCCTCATAACCGTGCTCCGGTTGTGCAATTACTATTTCCTCCACACCTACTTCCTCCTCGTCAGACTCCGCCGACGTAGGAACAAGATCCGCACAGAAGGTGTCCAGCACCCTTACCCCCAATGCGTCAATCTCAGCATCATTCATAGGTTTTACTGCCGCTAGGTTTCTAATGGTTTCTAAGGCCCGTTCCGCTTCCAAATCTAAGAGATCATTAACCGAGTTCGAAATTTCAGCATTATTATCCCCAAGAGACACACCTACTTGGTTTGCATTATTAATAATCTCATCCTTAGAGAAATGCAAAATGGAATTAGATAAATTAACTGACATACCAGTAGTGATCTCAACATCACGAAGCTTGGCCGCCCGCATAGCGCACCGCTGCTGCATGTCATCCACCTCCGGAAGGTCCTGGAGACGAGAGCTCATCCGTCTCCCCTCGGAAACCGGGTCTCGAATCCCACCGAAAGCAATCACCTCCTCCCGAGTAACGGAACCCGGAGACGGCCTAGGTGAGGGAGACCTCCGAAGGGAGGGGGAGATGGCAGGAGGAGTGGGCACCAGAGCCGCCTGCCCTAGTCCATCCCCCCTGCTCTCGCCCTCGAAGCCGAGTGCAACGCCGGTTGAACCACCGTCGGCACTAGAGGGTCTGGGGCCACCTGCCCCTGACGCGTACGTAGTGCCTCCTGCGACTCGTCCACAGTCGGAGCTCCCGCCTGGCACTCCTCCAGGGCCACCTGCCCCAAAGGTGTACCGCCACCGCCGGACACTGACGCCAGCCGCGTCGACATAGGCGACGAGACGGGAGAAGAGGGCGTCGTGGCCGCCTGCCCCGACACCCCTTCCCTCCGGGAAGAAACCAAGCCGAGCCCCTCCCCTCCAGGAGTGAGCCCCGGCAACCCCTGAGGCTCCACCTCACGTCGAACGTCGTCCGAACGCCGGAGAGCCTGTCCAAAGTCCAAGGCCGGTAGCGTGTGCTCAAACGCGTCGTGAGAGTCAACCCGATCACTCCATAGACGAGGAGGAGCCGATGTCGGCTGAAAAGATCCAAACCGCAAAGTGCTATGAGGCTGAGACGAAGTGGGAGACTGCTCCATCCCGGATCCGTTCTCAGACTCCTGAGCCACAGGCCCCGATCCGTTGGGCTCCTGTGCCGCCTCATCAGTCGGTTCCCTGGAAGCACCATCATCATCACCCCCTTCGTGCATATCCACGTCAGTGCCAGCAGCCACCTCAGCAAATAACTCCGTATCCTCAAACTCGATCTCAAGGGGAAAAACCTCACCCCTATATGTCCAGTTAACGACGTCCGGAACATACTCTATGTCCAAAATACTGACTCGCAAACGGGCCACCCCCTGAGCTCTCGTGAACGCCATATCAACCTTCTCCGTTTTACCAACCATAATCCCCAAGCTAGCCACCACACGAACATCAGCTAGAGCCTCAGATGGTGCCCCAGAGAATCTCAGCCACACTTGAGTAAGAGGCTTCCCCTTAGGCTCAACTTTCTTCCACTCGTGAAACTCCAAAATGCCGTTGGTGCCTGGAACCTTACACATCCCAAAGCTCAACAAGCGCCGCAAGTCCTCAACCGAAGGGAACTCAGCTCTGAACACTCTTTCTTCAACAGATACCAGGTCCCACTGAAAATCACCCGGAGCCAGCTCCATAAGCCTCTGCACAATCTGAGCGTGTGAAACATCACCCTGGGTCACCTTCACCAATCCAGTAGTGAGGCTCTGGGTCTCAACTGGAGCCTCCCTCGCAGCCGCTGACTCAAAGAACATCAGCTCAGCACAGTACACACCGTACACAGTAAGAGCTGGAACCTGCTCCCTCAGAAAAGGACACTCCCCCGAAGCATGCGCTAGCTTGCCACAAGACTCACAAAGCTGAGCCACGCATTCTGCAATGAAATGACCTTTCTCACCGCACCGGTAACAAAGCATCCTCTCTTTCTTGCGAGCATACTTGGATGCCCGCTCTGCATCAGCCCGGTCAGCAACCTCGTCGTCCTTCTCAGTCCCAGGAACGTCCACAACAGCCAGTGCATTCACCACCTCCATCGCCTGGGGTGGTAACTCAAGGGGGGTCTGATCAGTCTCCATTGCCGACCCGGTAGAATCAGTAACCCTGGGTGGAGGCGGCCGTCGAAACCTCCCTCGGCCTCCACCACGACCACGGTATCCACGGAAACCTCCTCTCTGTCTGTTATCTGGTCCTGAGGCCCCCTCAACAAAGCCTCCAGCTGGCCCTAGAAATGGTCTCTCTGCAGACCCGTCACTCTGCCAAGCATATCCACGACCTCCTCCCGCTGACGAAGATCCTCGATGTTGACCCACACCATATGCATCGAAACCGTCATCTCCCCACTTGCCTCGTGGTGCATCAACCGGCCCTCCACTGGAATTCTGTCTGGTCTGAGCCTGCGTCTGCCCCGAGCGGTTCTGCGCCTGTCGAATAGCAAGATGAGGAGGAGGTGCACGCTGACCCCCCGAAGGCACGTTCACAGGCTCAGAGGTAACACGGGCAGTCGGAGCCACTCCCGGCGCCGCGGGTCTGACCATAGCCGGAGCCGCCGCCGCTGTCACAGGAGTAGGCGCCCTCTGCGGAGGTGAGCGAGGGACCCCCCGACCAGCAGCAGCCGTAGTCAAAGCCGGCGTGTGGGGTCTTAGCACTCCCCGCCCAGCCGCCGGCGGCAACGCAGCCGCCGCCCGGGCTCCCAGGTTGCCGTTCTGATGCCTCACTGGGGGCGGAGGAACACCCCGAAGCTGAGGGGGCGGCGCTCCTCCACGCCCTGCAGCTCCCGGGGCCGGAGCCGGCGGCCGCTGCCCGATCGGCGGAGCTCCACGGCCCGACCCATGGGGCGGCGGCGGGGCAGCCCCAGCACTTCCCCCCGTGCCACTCGCGGCCGGTGTGGGGGCCGATCCCCGGCCAGCCATATGAAGCGGAGGGATTTTCCTTGCCCGGCGCACTCCACACACCGGGTAGCCGCGTCTCCCACACCGACGAACCCTAGCGCCTCCCAACGACGGCGCAGGAACGATCGAAGAGGTAGATGTATCGGACGTGCATGGCTGTAAACTCAACCCGGGCCGGACAAGAGAGCAACAGTGGGCCTCATACCCATTGTTCTCAAGCCCAAAAACAGCAGAGCCCGCAGCCTCGCGATCCAGCCCAGCCGCACACAGCAGCCGAGCTAGCGCGGCTGCCCTCGTCGTTTGAATCGCGGCCGCCGCGTCCGGCCTGGCCGGCGCCGGCGATCTCAAACTCCGGTATAACTTCCGCGTCTTCTTCTTTCGCTTAACCGTAATCCAATCCTCGGGACGAATCAGATCAAACACAGTGAGTTTCGGCAAACTAACCTTAGGAAGCGGCCCTTTCCATGGCCGAAGCGCCGTTGTCGCGGTCTTCCGATGAACAATCCGTCGAATCATCTCGACCTTCTCTCCGTCGTCAAGCCCCGCGCGTGCCGGATCGTCAGGAGGAACGACCCGATCTACCGTCGTCGCCACCTCCTCTTCGGAATACCCACAATGAAAAAACTCGCAAATAAGGTCCGACGGAGAAGGAGACGGTGGCGACTCCCCCGGCGGCGCCGGCCCATCATCTTCCGCATCCTCTTCATCAGATCCCGCTAAAACCCAGAATCGGCCTCCCACCCGCCGGCGATCTCCGGCGCCGTCCGGTGGATCCGCAGTTGGGTGCGGAGCGCCCTCGCGGTCGCTCCAAACGGTCGCCATTTCATCAGCTGGGACTTTAGTCAATGTCTTCGGTATAACTCTTCCTTCGCCGGCAGGAATCCTTTAAGGACCCGCCACCAGAAAATTCGTATCTTGGGCTGGACCTTCAGCCTCCATAATGATTTCCACACCTCCTCCCCTTGGGAGGAGCTGCCAACCTGGTTCAAAACCTCTTCCCGATCTCCCATCAACATTCTGTACGCTGATCGAACCGTGAAGATCCCGGACCTCTCATAGCCCCATGCCCAAAAATCAGGTATAGCTACCCGCGGCCTTGGCATGTTCATGATAGCATTTGCATCCGGGGCAATGAAGGTTCTCTCGATAATTTCATCATTCCACTCGCCCTCCTGCGTCATCAGATCAGATACAAGATGTATGGGATCACTACCCATATTGCATACAGGTTTGAAGGTGTTGCTTCCTTGTATCCAGTTGTCATGCCATACTTCCGTAGTTGTTCCGTCACCAATTCTACGTATCAAACCCCTCTTGAGAACACATCACATAACTAAACCTGTATGTTATGTCGAAAGCTTGATACTCCTGGTCCAGCTCGGTCGAGACCAACACAAGTGTAGAGCACTCACTGTAGTCTGTACCCTGTACGTAGGTCATCTCCGCGGACCACGCGCTGACGCGCGAACGTTGACGTCGAGTTGACAGCCGACACTTTTTTGAGCATCAGTACAGACACAAGCGCTTATATACACGCGCATACACTCATTCCTATGAACGCACACATGCACTCCCCTCGTGGCTCGTTGCATACGCATACGCTCGGTATATATACGTGCGTCTCTGCTCTTCTACTCACTTTCCATCGACATTTTTTACAGTTAATCTTGACCGTTGATCCAAGCCGGCCGATTTTATCACGTGACGGGACCGGCTAGCCAGGCACCACAAGCTCTGGTGGCTCGTTGTGGTGGAGCGGAGCGTTTGGAAAACAGATCCAAGTTCCCCTTCTCTGGGAGGTGGGCCCCACGGCCGCTACGCCTGCCTTGCCTACACGTCAAATGGCAAGCGCTCCAGTTCGGCCGCCGGCGTCAGCGTGTCTCTAACACCAAGCTCAATTCGAAGACAACAATGGCCTGAGTACATACACCGAGCACAATGCTATTCAAACACAGCAGTCGCTTTCGTGGGATGATCCGCGCGTCGACGTGTTTGTCCACGTAGAAAGTGATGAGGTGCCTGCGTGTTCCAGGCCTGAGCTCTGCCTCGCACCGGCCGTGCTCTATTACTACGCCTGCCGGCCCAGCACCGGTTAAGTTGGCGCCAAATTAGGCAAGCTAGCTCGCACTGCACGTACGCGTCAGCGCGCTCTGTCTGCTGCCAAAGGGGCGTGCACACCAAAGCTCCATTAGCTAGCGCGCGGCGGCTGCGGCCATACGTACGTCCGGCGATGAGGCCACGGCCGCCGGCTGATCTCGTGGTCGGCCTTTTCCTCCTGGCTGTCCTCGTCGTCGTGCCGTGGCATGCCGCCGCGGCCGGAGGGGACGGCGGCGGCATGGTGCGGACGGACGGCACGCGCTTCGTGGCGGGGGACGGCGACCGGACGGTGTACCTCAGCGGGTTCAACGCCTACTGGCTCATGGAGATGGCGTCCGACCCGTCGCGGCGGGGCGGGGTGGTGTCGGCGTTCCGGCAGGCGGCGGCGCACGGCCTCAACCTCGCGCGCACCTGGGCATTCAGCGACGGCGGCGACCGCCCGCTGCAGTCCTCGCCGAGCGTCTACCACGAGGATATGTTCCAGGTAAGCTAGGCCACCGTTCAATCCGTCTGTCGGCCTCGATGCCGACGTTAGGTGCCGACAGGTGGTGCGAGGCTAGCTTGCTCGGTGCAAAATGACAGCTTGTGTGTGGGCTTTTCGCATGCAGGGTCTGGACTTCGTCGTCGCCGAGGCGAGGCGGCATGGGATATACCTCCTCCTCTGTCTTACCAACAACTTCGACGACTTCGGCGGCAAGCGCCAGTACGTCCAGTGGGCGAGGGAGGACGTCGCCGCCGGCGCCGGCGCTCACAACCTCACCTCCGCCGACGACTTCTTCGACAACACCCTCGTCAAGTCCTACTACAAGAACCACGTCAAGGTAATCACCAGTTCATTCATCACCACACGTGCCATATAAGTACGTACGTGTCAGTTAGCACGTTGTCACGTCGGTGATCTAAATCCAAATAAGTATTGATGTCTCTTCTCTACGTACGTGTGACACAGACGGTGCTGACGAGGGTGAACACGGTGAGCGGCGTGGCGTACCGGGACGACCCGGCCATCTTCGGGTGGGAGCTGATGAACGAGCCCCGGTGCGGCGCCGACCCCACGGGCGCCATGGTGCAGGCGTGGGTGGAGGAGATGGCGCCGTACCTCAAGGCCATCGACGCCGCCCACCTGGTCACGGCGGGGCTGGAGGGCTTCTACGGCGACGGCGCGCACGAGAGCAAGGAGCTCAACCCGTGGGGCATCTACTACGGCACCAACTTCGTGGCCACGCACCAGGCCGCCGGGATCGACTTCGCCACCATCCACCTCTACCCGGACGTCTGGCTCTGGGGCTCCACCGCCGACCAGCAGGCGCGCTTCTTCCGCAACTGGACGGCGTCGCATGTCAGTGACACCCACCGCCACCTCCGCAAGCCGCTCCTCGTCACCGAGTACGGCAAGTTCCTCTGGGAGGAGGGCGGCGAGAACGCCACGTCCGCCACGCAGAGGAGGGACCGCTTCCTCGGCACGGTGCTCGACGCCATCTACGAGTCGGCGTCCCGGGGCGGGCCGCTCGTCGGCGGCGCCTTCTGGCAGCTGCTGCTCGACGGGGACGGCATGGACGCGCTCAAGGACGGGTACCAGATCGTGCTCCCCGAGGACGCCCGCGCAGCCAGCATCATCAGCGATCACTCCGAGAAGATGGCCGAGCTCAGCGAGCAGGACGCGGCGGAGTCCGGTCGTCGAACGACGAGGAAGATCGGCAGTTTTGTCAGCTGGGATGGTACTCATCCTTACGTCCAAAGATTCTTGATTCGTTTCGTCTCTCTGCTCAGATCCGTTTCTTCACTGTTTGGTCCCATGTAGCTAAGCTAGCTAGGCTGGACTGTGTAGTAGAGAAATGTTCAGATACCTCCCCTGAGTGTAGCAATTTTGACTTTTTTCCACGGTGCCGTCTGAGACTTTCCAAAAGTTTTAATTAGCTGACTCAAGAGTTGTAAATGGAAAGTACTACCTAGAAGAGAACTCGGCGTGAGTGATCTGAGTAGTACATATGAAGATGGGCAATCAGAGTATATTGCAATTTCTTGTTTATGCATATATGTGCCACCGGGATCTTTCTTCAGTTTGTAAAATCCATTTCAAACGAATTGCTTTGTGTCCCTTTGGCATATCAGTGATCTCCCAAGTTTCATTACTCTTAAACAAGCTGATGTCTGTCCATATCTTCTCTCCATGGCACTTCTTTACCTGCCACTTCAACAGATGTGGGTTCCTCTGCTCTACTTCGCCCGACGCTCATTCTCAGCGTCTATCTTCTTCCAACACAACATCTCGAGACACACAATTTCTTTGCACAAGGATCCAACATCCTATAGGCCTTACTGTCTGGCTCATACCCGATCAGTGCCATCTCTGAACTTTGGTCGGCTAGTTTTGTTTGTGAGGTGACCACCAACTTCCTTCATGTGTCCGATGCAGCCAAACGTGTGCAAGTGCTCAATTCGTCGGTGCACGATTCAACAGATAAACTGCAGTGGACACTACTGACTTCACCCCAAAACTGTCCAGGCTGACCCTTGCTCTTTAGTAGACTTTTTGCCATGTCAACCATAGTCGGATTCCATGATTTCCTTCAGTAGAGCATGAAAGCTTTTGTGTGCAACTGCAAAACGAGCATGCCATAACCAAAGGAGTTTCTGAAACTTTCGACAGTGGGCAGACTGTTCAATGTTCAGTATGTACAGTCTGTCAATGCCCTTCTTACTTTCGCCAGCACCTTGCGCTCTTTGTCCAGTACTGTCATCAGCCCCTCGTCCACTGAGTACTTGCAGATAAATTCATCTAGTTGCCCCAAACTGATGATATTGCTACTCAACTTCGGAATGAAGTAAACATCTGTCGGAAGCCAGTGCTCTTCATTGTGGGCGACAAAGAGGACTGAGCCACGCCCCTCAATGCCCACCACTGAACCATTTCCAGTGATTCTTCAGTCCAGTTCGAAAAACTTCTCAACATCCCTGGTCATATGCTTGCTCACATCTCTGTCCAAGTACCATGGCTTGTTTGCCAAACTTGACAGCTTGGCCACGACCTTGCCAAACTCTTCGTGCCCATCACCTTTTCTCCTGAAATACGTGACCTTTTTTTAATGTCATGAATATTATTTTTGAACGATGCAAAACATTTTTTCAAACTGCACGTACATTTTTTACATTATATAAAAATTCCTTTCAAATTTTCAAGAACGTATTTTTGAAATGCGTAAATAGTTTCTAAAATCACAAACTTTTTTCCAATGGGACGGATATTTTTTTCTGAATTAGGAAATACTTTTTTACATTGTACTCCCTCCGTTCCTAAATATTTGTCTTTCTAGATATTTCAACAAGTGACTACATATGGAGCAAAATGAGTGAATCTACCCTCTAAAATATGTCTACATACATCCGTATGTGGTAGCCATTTAAAATGTCTAGAAAGACAATTATTTAGGAACGGAGGGAGTATATTTTTTTAAATATGTCACAATCTTTTAGAAACACATGTACATTTTTTAAATGTCAAAACATTTGTTTTGAATACTATGATTTTTTTAATAACTTTGCACAAATTGTTTTTCACACTGCGTTAACATCATTTTAAATGCTCGATAAAAATATAAGGTTATTATTTTTTCGAAATATATAATATATTTTATTATATTTTTTAAATTTAAAATAATTAAAAAATAAAATATAAAAAAGAACGAACCTGACACTACTGGTCGGCCCACCACATGCCTGCTTAAGGCAAAACTAGCTTCTATCTCGCGTTTAAGTGAGATATAGGAGGCATTTGGCTACCTGCGTAACCCTCAGTCAGGCACGCTGGATGCAACTTTTTTCATTGTTCAATGCAAACACTATCGGGTTTGCACGACACGCTTCTCAAACCATCTCCGAGCCTGTCTCAGTGGAAACGGCTGGATCAACCGTTTTCAGCAAGCCGGGCCCGAGCGATGTTCTCCAGTGCACGTGGGTAGCTCTGATGGTACATGGTTATAGGTGGTTTGCAGGTGGTTTTCTCTATTCACCTACTTAATCTCCTTTATTCCTTCTACACAACTGTGCTTTGATTCGAGATAAGCGGTGCACGAAAAGGATGCACCTCGATGTTCTGATTCTATTCGGGCGATCGGATCGTAGTTTCTTTCACTCTTTATGTTGAATTTTGTGTTCTGGAGTCTTTTTGGATGAATTTTGACAAAATTGTGGCACACATTTGACCATTAGAAATTTCCTTTGATGAGTAGCTTTACTTTGCTGTTTGACACGACTTTCGTGTTGTACGTTTTCTGTTTCACAGATTCATAGATGAGTAGATCTACATGTGACCAGTGTACTCTAATATGCATATCACCCTCCTAATCTTGTTCGCTAGTATCTTCTAATCCACACACCCGTCCTTCGATTCGCGATAAGTTGTACACTAAAAAAGATGGACATCGAATGGTTCCATTCAGGTGATTGGTTTGTGATTTCATTGACCGTAAATGTTTAATTCCATGTTTATGTTTGAAGTTATTTTGGGCCTTAAGCAGGCTTTAGACTGGGGCCTTTTTACATAAATGGACCACTGCTTGGGCCATGCCACATGTCGACTTTCAATAGGTGCATCTCGTCCATTGGATGTGTGACACATGTCACGAGGTCGACTTGACGCGTGGCTTCACTAGCAAATGAGAGGCTGACACGTGAAAAATTGTCATTGGTCATGGCTGTTAAGGGGCATCGGATCCAGAACACGCACCCGATAGCTTAACGGTGACCCATTACGGTGGCTACCACGTGTCGGTTATCTTCGACAAAAACTTCTATGACACGCCATTTATCATCATGGAAGTGGTCACTTACGCGATGAAAAAGTGATTATTTTCATAGAACACATTCCCGGCAACACAAGTATGGCTATCTTGAATCTGTCATAAAACCATCACGAATGTATATGGGCAAGAGAAAACGTGACCTATTGTGACAAAGGTGTATCATCACGAATGTGTCTTTTTTTTGTACTGTAAGGAACGTTTAACATGCCTCTACTATGATCAAGAATCTTGTTAGCGACTTCATTTTATATAGAGATGGGTTTAAGGTAGTTTATAGTCAAATAAAGTATAGTTGTGTTAAAATATGGATAATTTATAGGCAAAGTCTACGAGTGTGAAGGCTTGTTCCAGTTTTCTTTTCTGGATTTTCGCAACAAGCAGTTAGTAAACCAACGTTGTACCAGTGCTAATGATGATGCGAGTATTTGGCACTCTCGTTTATCTCATGTTAATTTTGGTTTAATGTCTTGTCTATACAACATGGGTTTAATTTCAAATTATACTATTGCCAAGGTTTTATATGCCATAGTTGTATGCAATCAAAACAATCTCGAAAGTCTCGCATAGCAGTCGAGGAGAAACTAGGAACCTCTATAACTCATATATTCTGATCTGTATGAGATGAATGGTGTGTAGACAAAAGATGAAAAGAGATATTTCATGACATTTATTGATGATGCAACTAGATTTTGCTATGTTGATGAGGCTTTAGACTACTTTAAAATCTATGACAAAAGATGGAGTCGGAACTTACTCTTTAGATGCAACCAGTGTTAAGGAAGAGTGGTTGCATGAGCATGATGGACTTGCATGTTGCTAATAAACCAGTGTCGGATATTCTTATAAATTGACAGTCAAACATGTATTGTCAATATGAATTTGAAGGATAATGTGAAGTCCTCAAGACATGTCAAGGGACGTTTGATGTTTATCAAAAAATTGAGAAACTCCATAGTAATAATTGTTACATATATTCAAACAGACAGAAACCTCCCAAATCCCGTTACAAAGGGACTATGACGAATTGTGATACATAATGCATTGATGAAGATGATACCCATATGTGTTATGCCATAACAGTAACCCAACATTTGTGATCATAGATCCTATGAATTAGGATCTAAAAAAACAAGCTATTTATTAATAGAGGAGAGTAACCTATAACTCTCTTTATGTGAAGATGCAGAACTCTTAGAGCTGTAAAGCATGTTGATAACATGTCTTAATGTGTTTCTGTTGTCTATGTTTAGGAAAGATGTTGTCCTACAAATAATTTTTGAAGGAACACACCCATATGAGACCAACTGTTAAATTCGCAGTCTATGAGACTTAGGAGATCTCTAGTAAGCTCACCAGTACAACACATATGCTCCACGCGCGGGCTAGGCTACTGACATCCAGGTACTGCTGTACTGGTTATGAATTTATGTTAAATCTATTTGCACAAAATTTGCAATTCCAGGAATATTCCATTATTCAAGTTATGGGTGGATGTAGCTTAAAGGTCTAATAGAAGTTCAATTTATGAGTCTCTGCTGAAATACTAATCTTACATTCTTAAGAAGTTGGTCCCAATTCTCTCAACATGCAAAGTGTCCACCTCAAAGTCCCACTCAGCCATCCATCTCAACAAATATGACACATCATCAAGTTTTTTCTCTATCCTCTCGGCCATTCCACATCGTTTTTCTACATAGGGCCCCACATCGCACGCTTCTTCTTAAGGCATGCGACCTCTCTGTTTTCATCGTAGCGCTGCCCCTGCTTCCCAATTGCAACCTCTTGCCTTCTCCACAACAACTTCTCACCCACTTCATCCTTTCCAAAGTCAATTAAATCACGGTAGTGGAAAGGATACATCTATACATTTACACTCGGGGCCATTGATCGATCAAATCAGAGCCAAGAGGATGATACGACGAGGTCAGAGGTTCAGGTCGAGGTTTCCAATCCACTACGAGGACCGTGGCCAAACTCATGCGCCGCCTGTTGGGGAACGTAGCAGAATTTTAAAATTTTCTACGCATCACCAAGATCAATCTATGGAGTCATCTAGCAACGAGGGAGAAAGGAGTGCATCTACATACCCTTGTAGATCGCGAGCGGAAGCGTTCAAGAGAAAGGGGTTGATGGAGTCGTACTCGTCGTGATCCAAATCACCGATGACCTAGCGCCGAACGGACGGCACCTCCGCGTTCAACACACGTATGGTTGGGAAGACGTCTCCTCCAACTTGATCCAGCAAGGGGAAAGGAGAGGTTGATGAAGATCTAGCAGCACGACGGCGTGGTGGTGGAAGCAACAGCGATCTCGGTAGGGCTTCGCCAAACTCAGTGAGAGGGAGAGGTGTCACGGGAGGGAGAGGGAGGCGCCAGGGGCTAGGGTGCGGCCGCCCTCCCTCCCCCCACTATATATAGGACCCCTAGGGGGGCGCCGGCCCTAGGAGATGGGATCTCCAAGGGGGGCGGCGGCCAAGGGGGGTGGCTTGCCCCCCAAGCCAAGTGGGGCGCCCCCACCCCTAGGGTTTCCAACCCTAGGCGCAGGGGGAGGCCCAAGGGGCCCTCCGGGATAGGTGGCCCCACCCGGTGGACCCCCGGGACCCTTTCGGTGGTCCCGGTACAATACCGATTACCCTCGAAACTTTCCCGATGGCCGAAACTTGACTTCCTATATATAAATCTTCACCTCCGGACCATTCCGTAACTCCTCGTGACGTCCGGGATCTCATCCAGGGCTCCGAACAACTTTCGGGTTACCGTATACTAATATCTCAACAACCCTAGCGTTACCGAACCTTAAGTGTGTAGACCCTACGGGTTCGGGAGACACGTAGACATAACCGAGACGACTCTCCGGTCAATAACCAACAACGGGATCTGGATACCCATGTTGGCTCCGACATGCTCCTCGATGATCTCATCGGATGAACCACGATGTCGAGGATTCAATCAATCTCATATACAATTCCCTTTGTCAATCGGTATGTTACTTGCCCGAGACTCGATCGTCAGTATCCCAATACCTCGTTCAATCTCGTTACCGGCAAGTCACTTTACTCATACCGTAATGCATGATCCCGTGATCAACCACTTGGTCACATTGAGCTCATTATGATGATGCATTACCGAGTAGGCCCAGAGATACCTCTCCGTCATACAGAGTGACAAATCCCAGTCTTGATACGTGCCAACCCAACAGACACTTTCGAAGATACCCGTAGTGCACCTTTATAGTCACCCAGTTACGTTGTGACGTTTGGCACACCCAAAGCACTCCTACGGTATCCGGGAGTTACACAATCTCATGGTCTAAGGAAATGATACTTGACATTCGGAAAAGCTCTAGCAAACGAACTACACGATCTTTGAGCTATGCTTAGGATTGGGTCTTGTCCATCACACCATTCTCCTAACGATGTGATCCCGTTATCAATGATATCCAATGTCCATAGTCAGGAAACCATGACTATCTTTTGATCAACGAGCTAGTCAACTAGAGGCTCACTAGGGACGTGTTGTGGTCTATGTATTCACACATGTATTACAATTTCCGGATAACACAATTATAGCATGAACAATAGAAAATTATCATGAACAAGGAAATATAATAATAACCATTTTATTATTGCCTCTAGGGCATATTTCCAATAGTCTCCCACTTGCACTAGAGTCAATAGTCTAGTTACATTGTGATGAATCGAACACCCATAGAGTCCTGGTGTTGATCATGTTTTGCTCTAGGGAGAGGTTTAGTCAACGGATCTGCCACATTCAGGTCCGTATGTACTTTACAAATATCTATGTCTCCATTTTGAACACTTCCACAAATGAAGTTGAAGCGATGCTTGATATGCCTGGTCTTCCTGTGAGACCTGGGCTCCTTGGCAAGGGCAATAGCTCCAGTGTTGTCACAGAAGAGAGTCATCGGGCCCGACGCATTGGGAATGACTTCTAGGTCGGTAATGAACTCCTTCACCCAGATTGCTTCTTGTGCTGCCTCCGAGGCTGCCATGTACTCCGCTTCACATGTAGATCCCGCCACAACGCTTTGCTTGCAACTGCACCAGCTTACTGCCCCACCATTCAAAATATACACATATCCGATTTATGACTTAGAGTCATCCAGATCTGTGTCGAAGCTAGCATCGATGTAACCATTTATGACGAGCTCTTCATCACCTTCATAAATGAGAAACATATCCTTAGTCCTCTTCAGGTACTTCAGTATATTCTTGACCACTGTCCAGTGTTCCATGCCGGGATTACTTTGGTACCTTCCTACCAAACTGACGGCAAGGTTTACATCAGGTCTGGTACACATCATAGCATACATGATAGACGAGGCATAGGGGACGACACTCATCTTTTCTCTATCTTCTGTCGTGGTCGGGCATTGAGCCATGCTCAATCTCGTACCTTGCAATACAGGCAAGAACCCCTTCTTTGACTGATCCATATTGAACTTCTTCAATATCTTGTCAAGGTATGTACTCTGTGGAAGACCAATGAGGCGTCTCGATCTATCTCTATAGATATTGATGCCTAATATGTAAGCAGCTTCTCCAAGATCCTTCATTGAAAAACACTTGTTCAAGTAGGCCTTTATGCTTTCCAAGAATTCTATATCATTTCCCATCAACAGTATGTCATCCACATACAATATGAGAAATGCTACAGAGCTCCCACTCACTTTCTTGTAAATGTAGGCTTCTCCATAAGTCTGCATAAACCCAAACGCTTTGATCATCTCATCAAAACAAATGTTCCAACTCCGAGATGCTTGCACCAGCCCATAGATCGAGCGTTGGAGCTTGCACACCTTGTCAGCATTCTTAGGATCGACAAAACCTTCCGGCTGCATCATATACAACTCTTCCTTAAGGAAACCATTAAAGTATGCCGTTTTGACGTCCATTTGCCATATCTCATAATCATAGAATGCGGCAATTGCTAACATGATTCGGACGGACTTCAGCTTCGCTATGGGTGAGAAAGTCTCATTGTAGTCAACCCCTTGAACTTGTCGATAACCCTTAGCGACAAGCCGAGCTTTATAGATGGTTACATTACCATCCACGTCTGTCTTCTTCTTAAAGATCTATTTATTTTCTATGGCTCGCCGATCATCGGGCAAGTCAGTCAAAGTCCATACTTCGTTTTCATACATGGATCCTATCTCGGATTTCATGGTTTCCAGCCATTTGTCGGAATCTGGGCCCGCCATCGCTTCTTCATAGTTCGAAGGTTCACCATTGTCTAACAACATGATTTCCAGGACAGGGTTGCCGTACCACTCTCGTGCGGAACGTGTCCTTGTGGACCTACGAAGTTCAGTAGCAACTTGATCTGAAGTTTCATGATCATCATCATTAACTTCCTCTCTAGTCGGTGCAGGCACCTCAGGAACATTTTCTTGAGCTGCGCCACTCTCCGGTTCAAGAGGCAACACTTCATCTAGTTCTACTTTCCTCCCACTTACTTCTTTCGAGAGAAACTCTTTCTCTAGAAAGGATCCATTCTTGGCAACAAAGATCTTGCCTTCGGATCTGAGGTAGAAGGTATACCCAATAGTTTCTTTAGGGTATCCTATGAAGACGCATTTTTCCGACTTGGGTTCGAGCTTTTCAGGTTGAAGTTTCTTGACATAAGCATCACATCCCCAAACTTTTAGAAACGACAGCTTAGGTTTCTTCCCAAACCATAATTCATACGGTGTCGTCTCAACGGATTTCGACGGAGCCCTATTTAAAGTGAATGTGGCAGTCTCTAAAGCACAGCCCCAAAATGATAGCGGTAGATCGGTAAGAGACATCATAGATCACACCATATCCAATAGAGTGCGATTACGACGTTCGGACACACCATTACGCTGAGGTGTTCCAGGTGGCGTGAGTTGTAAAACTATTCCACATTTCCTTAAGTGTGTGCCAAATTCGTGACTCAAGTATTCTCCCCCACGATCTGATCGCAAGAACTTGATTTTTCTGTCACGTTGATTCTCAACCTCACTCTAAAATTCCTTGAACTTTTCAAAGATCTCAGACTTGTGTTTCATTAAGTAGACATACCCATATCTACTCAAGTCATCTGTGAGGGTGAGAACATAATGATAGCCACCGCGAGCCTCAACACTCATTGGACCGCATACATCAGTATGTATGATTTCCAATAAGTTGGTTGCTCGCTCCATTGTTCGTGAGAACGGAGTCTTGGTCATTTTACCCATGAGGCATGGTTCGCACGTGTCAAATGATTCGTAATCAAGAGACTCCAAAAGTCCATCTGCATGGAGCTTCTTCATGCGTTTGACACCTATGTGACCAAGGCGGCAGTGCCACAAATATGTGGGACTATCATTATCAACCTTACATCTTTTGGTATTCACACTATGAATATGTGTAACATTACACTCGAGATTCATTAAGAATAAACCATTCACCAGCGGGGCATGACCATAAAACATATCTCTCATATAAATAGAACAACCATTATTCTCGGATTTAAATGAGTAGCCATCTTGAATTAAACGAGATCCTGATACAATGTTCATGCTCAAAGCTGGCACTAAATAACAATTATTGAGGTTTAAAACTAATCCCGTAGGTAAATGTAGAGGCAGCGTGCCGACGGCGATCACATCGACCTTGGAACCATTCCTGACGCGCATCGTCACCTCGTCCTTCGCCAGTCTCTGCTTATTCCGCAGCTCCTGCTTTGAATTGCAAATGTGAGCAACGACACCGATATCAAATACCCAGGAGCTACTACGAGTACTGGTAAGGTACACATCAATTACATGTATATCACATATACCTTTAGTGTTGCCGGCCTTCTTGTCTGCTAAGTATTTGGGGCAGTTCCACTTCCAGTGACCACTTCCCTTGCAATAAAAACACTCAGTCTCAAGCTTGGGTCCATTCTTTGACTTCTTCCTGCCAGCTTGCTTGCCGGGCACGGCAACTCCCTTGCCGTCCTTCTTGAAGTTCTTTTTACCCTTGCCTTTCTTGAACTTAGTGGTTTTATTCACCATCAACACTTGATGTTCCTTTTTGATTTCCACCTCCGCTGATTTCAGCATTGAATATACCTCAGGAATGGTCTTTTCCATCCCCTGCATATTGAAGTTCATCACAAAGCTCTTATAGCTCGGTGGAAGCGACTGAAGGATTCTGTCAATGACCACGTCATCCGGGAGATTAACTCCCAGCTGAGTCAAGCGGTTATGCAACCCAGACATTTTGAGTATGTGCTCACTGACAGAACTATTTTCCTCCATCTTACAACTGACAGAACCCGGGCATGAGCTTGGAAAACCATTTTTAGCTCTTCGAACATCTCATATGCTCCGTGTTGCTCAAAACGCTTTTGGAGCCCCGGTTCTAAGCTGTAAAGCATGCCGCACTGAACGAGGGAGTAATCATCAGCACGTGACTGCCAAGCGTTCATAACGTCTTGGTTCTTTGGGATGGGTGCGTCACCTAGCGGTGCTTCTAGGACATAATCTTTCTTGGCAGCTATGAGGATGATCCTCAGGTTCCGGACCCAGTCCGTATAGTTGCTGCCATCATCTTTCAGCTTGGTTTTCTCTAGGAACGCGTTGAAGTTGAGGGCAACATTAGCGTGGGCCATTTGATCTACAAGACATAATGTAAAGATTTTAGACTAAGTTCATGATAATTAAGTTCATCTAATCAAATTATTCAATGAACTCCCACTCAGATAGACATCCCTCTAGTCATCTAAGTGAAAGATGATCCGAGTCAACTAGGCCGTGTCCGATCATCACGTGAGATGGACTAGTCAACATCGGTGAACATCTTCATGTTGATTGTATCTTCTATATGACTCATGCTCGACCTTTCGGTCTTCTGTGTTCCGAGGCCATGTCTGTACATGCTAGGCTCGTCAAGTCAACCTAAGTGTATTGCGTGTGTAAATCTGGCTTACACCCGTTGTATTTGAACGTTAGAATCTATCACACCCGATCATCACGTGGTGCTTCGAAACAACAAACCTTCGCAACGGTGCACATTTAGGGGGAACACTTTCTTGAAATTATTACGAGGGGTCATCTTATTTAAGCTACCGTCGTTCTAAGCAAATAAGATGTAGAACATGATAAACATCACATACAATCAAATAGTGACATGATATGGCCAATATCATTTGCTCCTTTTGATCTCCATCTTCGGGGTTCCATGATCATCGTTGTCATCGGCATGACACCATGATCTCCATCATCGTGTCTTCTTGAAGTTGTCTCATCATCTATTACTTCTACTACTATGGCTAACGCTTTAGCAATAAAGTAAAGTAATTACATGATGTTTATGTTGACACGCAGGTCATAAATAAATTAAGACAACTCCTATGGCTCCTGCCGGTTGTCATACTCATCGACATGCAAGTCGTGATTCCTATTACAAGAACATGATCAATCTCATACATCACATATATCATTCATCACATCCTTTTGGCCATATCACATCACACGACACATGCTGCAAAAACAAGTTAGACGTCCTCTAATTGTTGTTGCAAGTTTTTACGTGGTTGCTAAAGGTTTCTAGCAAGAACATTTCTTACCTACGCCAAAACCACAACGTGATATGCCAATTTCTATTTACCCTTCATAAGGACCCTTTTCATCGAATCCGATCCGACTAAAGTGGGAGAGACAGACACCCGCTAGCCACCTTATGCAACTAGTGCATGTCAGTCGGTGGAACCAGTCTCACGTAAGCGTACGTGTAAGGTCGGTCCGGGCCGCTTCATCCCACGATGCCGCTGAATCAAGATAAGACTAGTAACGACAAGTAAATTGACAATATCGACGCCCACAACTGCTTTGTATTCTACTCGTGCATAGAAACTACGCATAGACCTAGCTCATGATGCCACTGTTGGGGAACGTAGCAGAATTTTAAAATTTTCTACGCATCACCAAGATCAATCTATGGAGTCATCTAGAAACGAGGGAGAAGGGAGTGCATCTACATACCCTTGTAGATCGCGAGCGGAAGCGTTCAAGAGAACGGGGTTGATGGAGGCGTACTCGTCGTGATCCAAATCACCGATGACCTAGTGCCGAACGGACGACACATCTGCGTTCAACACACGTATGGTTGGGAAGACGTCTCCTCCAACTTGATCCAGCAAGGGGAAAGGAGAGGTTGATGAAGATCCAACAGCACGACGGCGTGGTGGTGGAAGCAACGGCGATCTCGGCAGGGCTTCGCCAAACTCAGCGAGAGGGAGAGGTGTCACGGGAGGGAGAGGGAGGCGCCAGGGGCTAGGGTGCGGCTTTCCTCCCCCCACTATATATAGGACCCCTAGGGGGGGCGCCGGCCCTAGGAGATGGGATCTCCAAGGGGGGCGGCAGCCAAGGGGGGTGGCTTGCCCCCCAAGCCAAGTGGGGCGCCCCCCACCCCTAGGGTTTCCAACCCTAGGCATAGGGGGAGGCCCAAGGGGGGTGCACCAGCCCACTAGGGACTGGTTCCCCTCCCACTTCAGCCCATGGGGCCCTCCGGGATAGGTGGCCCCACCCGGTGGACCCCCGGGACCCTTTCGGTGGTCCCAGTACAATACCGATTACCCCCGAAACTTTCCCGATGGCCGAAACTTGACTTCCTATATATAAATCTGCACCTCCGGACCATTCCGGAACTCCTCGTGACGTCCGGGATCTCATCCGGGACTCCGAAAAACTTTCGGGTTACCGTATACTAATATCTCAACAACCCTAGCGTTACCGAACCTTAAGTGTGTAGACCCTACGGGTTCGGGAGACACGCAGACATGACCGAGACGACTCTCCGGTCAATAACCAACAGCGTGATCTGGATACCCATGTTGGCTCCCACATGCTCCTCGATGATCTCATCGGATGAACCACGATGTCTAGGATTCAATCAATCCCGTATACAATTCCCTTTTTCAATCGATGCGTTACTTGCCCGAGACTCGATCGTCGGTATCCCAATACCTCGTTCAATCTCGTTACCAGCAAGTCACTTTACTCGTACCGTAATGCATGATCCCGTGATCAACCACTTGGTCACATTGAGCTCATTATGATGATGCATTATCGAGTGGGCCGAGAGATACCTCTCTGTCATACGGAGTGACAAATCCCAGTCTCGATTCGTGCCAACCCAACAGACACTTTCGGAGATACCCGTAGTGCACCTTTATAGTCACCCAGTTATGTTGTGACGTTTGGCACACCCAAAGCACTCCTACGGTATCTGAGAGTTGCACATTCTCATGGTCTAAGGAAATGATACTTGACATTCGGAAAAGCTCTAGCAAACGAACTACACGATCTTTGAGCTATGCTTAGGATTGGGTCTTGTCCATCACATCATTCTCCTAAGGATGTGATCCCATTATCAATGACATCCAATGTCCATAGTCAGGAAACCATGACTATCTTTTGATCAACAAGCTAGTCAACTAGGGGCTCACTAGGGACGTGTTGTGGTCTATGTATTCACACATGTATTACGATTTCCGAATAACACAATTATAGCATGAACAATAGACAATTATCATGAACAAGGAAATATAATAATAACCATTTTATTATTGCCTCTAGGGCATATTTCCAACACCGCCTCACTCCATCAGCGTCAGGAATAACAATGCCACTGTCATGGATCTTTAGAGGCTCGGGAGGAGGATGACAAAGAGACCAACATGGATCTATAGTTCTGGATGACCAAACACTGGCTAGGTGGTGGCAACCCCTGTGTCCAAGCGGGAATCGAAGCATATCCAAAACGCGGTTGGAGGGAACTTGCGAAGAAATCATGATGAATAGTATTCCACGAATTTGTGCAGTGTTGCAGATTAATCAGGTGAGACGAGGTCCCCAAGTTTTGGGATTCTTTTCAAAAGGCCATGGGCACCAACATTCACTTCAGCACATCTTTTCATCCTCAAACTAGTGGCCAAGTCGAGCGAGTAAATCAGATTCTTGAAGATATGCTCAGGGCTTGCGTCATCTCTTTCGGCATGAAGTGGGAAGATTGTCTTCCATATGACGAGTTCTCCTACAACAACAGCTTCCAAGCGAGTTCGGGCAAGGCCCCATTTGAAATTCTCTATGGCAGGAAGTGTCGTACTCCTCTTAACTGGTCAGAGACTGGTGAACGTCAACTTCTTGGAAATGACTTGATCATAGAGGCAGAAGAGATGTGCAAAGTCATTCGTGATAATCTCAAAACCGCGCAATCGCGCCAGAAGAGTTACTATGATAGTAAGCATCGTAACTTGGATTTCGAGATCGGAGACCATGTCTACCTCCGCGTCTCTCCAATGAAAGGTACTCGTCGCTTCGGTATCAAAGGGAAGCTTGCCCCTAGATACGTGGGTCCTTTCAAGATCGTCAGCAAGAGAGGCGATCTCGCCTACCAACTTGAGTTTCCCTCCAACTTTGCAAACGTGCACGACGTGTTTCATGTCTCTCAGCTCTGCAAGTGTTTCAAGACTCCTGACCGCACTGTCAACTTCGAAGACATTGATCTCCAAGAAGACATGTCTTATCATGATCACCCTGTTGCTATTCTTGAAGAAACTGAGCGCAAGACTCGCAACAAGTCTATCAAATTCCTCAAAGTCAAGTGGTCACATCATTCTGACCGTGAAGCCACCTGGGAACGCGAGGATCACCTCCGTTCTGAGTACCCGGAGTTTTTCCAGTCCTAGATCTCGGGGCGAGATCCTTTCGTAGTGGTGGAGTGTTGTAACACCCCGGATGTAATTTACCTTATTTATATTCCAACTCTTGCCATTTTCGGCACTAAGTTACTTTTATTTCCTCATTGTCGGGTTTTTTTCTCCGTGTGTTTTGTCTTTGTCATGCATCTCATATCATGTCATCATGTGCATTGCATTTGCACACGTGTTCGTCTCATGCATCCGAGCATTTTCCCCATTGTCCGTTTTGCATTCCAGCGCTCCTATGTCCTCCGGTGTCCCTTTCTACCTCTTTTCATGTGTGGGTACTAAACGTTTTCGGATTGGACCGAGACTTGTCATGCGGCCTTGGTTTACTATCGGTAGACCGCCTGTTAAGTTTCGTGCCATTTGGACTTCGTTTGATACTCCAACGGTTAACCGAGGGACCGAAAAGGCCTCGTGTGTGTTGCAGCCCAACACCCTTCCAAAGTGGCCCAAAACCCACCTAAACCTCCTCCATCATCTAGATCGTTCGGTCACGATCGTGTGGCCGCAAACCGCACCTCATTTGGAGCTTCCTAGCTCCCTCTACCTCTATAAATATGTCCCTCCACAAAAATCTCGGGTCTCCTCCCCCTAACTCTAGAGAAACTCCACCCGCCGTCGCCGGACAAAAATCCGGGCATCGGACGTGTCCGCCCACTGCCGCCGACCAATCAGACGACGCCTCCTGTCCCGGGGGTGACCACATCGCCGCCTCAGCCCCGCCGGCCTGCGAGGCCCAGGCCCCCCCCCCCCCCGTCGCCCGACCGGGCCCGAGCTGCCCCGCGCGCGCCGCCTTCTTCTTCCTCCGTGCCGCCCCGATCCACCGGAATGCCGCGCTCCGCCGCCTGCTCGCCGGGGAGCTCGCCCACCGCCCTGAGCTCGCGCCACCACGCCGGCCTCCAGCGCCGCCCGACGCTCGCAACTCCTCCGCCGTCGCCGGATCCATCCTCCCTCGCTCCGGTGGCTCTAAGGCCGGCCACCGCGCCCCTGTTCCGGCCAACCTCTGGCGTCCTCGAACCCGGAAGCTACAGTGCCCGTCGCCGGATCCGATCGGGAGCTACAGTAACCCTAGATCCAGTTGACCTTTTCCCCTCTCCTCCTGATACTTTTTGCATACTTTGACATGCCATAACTCTGTCATCGTGGCTCCGATTCGCGCGTGTAGCATATCAAAATGTTAGTCTCGACAAGTACATCATTTCATCTCATTGCATCATTTTCATTTGAGCTCATCTTAATGCTCGAAATACTGTTGGAAGAAGGCTATGTGATGATAGTTGCAGATCTGTTTCAGCAAATGCACTTTTGTCACTTTTGCCATGATTAATGTGTGCATGCTATGATTCTGAGCTCTACATGTGTTTTGAAGAATGCCATGTCATCTTTACAGGGGTGTATGTCATGTATTTTTGTGATCTTTATGGTGACTAGCACAAGCATGCAAAGTAGCTTACTCAATGATGCTGATTTCAGGGACTTAGAATTTCACTAAGTCCTTGCCCTGTCATTATTTTTATGCCATATGTTCATGTTGTTTTTTAGTGATCCGTGCCTCTTTTAAGCATGATCAGTAAGGATGTTTTGTAGATAATGTTGTGCTCTATCCATCCATGTCTTTGTTTGCAATTATGGAGCACCCTAGCTTGAGTCTATCGAGCTCTACTTTTACTATAGAATGTTCCTGGCAGATTGTTAACATGTTTAGCGATTTTGCCGAGCTTGTTGTTGTTAATCCATGCATGCTATGTTGTTGTTCTTGCCATGTCTATTTTCTGGTAGTATGCTTAGTTTGTCATGAAATGCCTCGTAGTGAGTGCATCGAGCTCGTAAACATGCCTACTTGATATTTGTTTTGCCCTGCTCCAGCTTTTCACCAAGTCTGAATCTGTTTATGTTTTTGCTATGTTCACATGCTTGCAATTGTATTTTCTGATCCCTTTTTGCTTATGGTCACTAAGGGACTTTTGTTATATGCTTTGAGTAGCTTCATACCATGCCTTGCTTTGCCATGATATGTTCCTGTAGCATGTAGTTATCATGCTCTAAACATTGCTTCCTGATGATAAATTCCTGACTTGCTGTTAATTTCACTAAGTCTGTAACCTGTTATCTTTTGCACTTTTGCCATGCTTCTTTGAACCTGCTATTGAGTGAATTAGCCGTAGCTCAGTGTTCATCTTTTGTCAAGCATCATGAGTGGACCCCTGCCATGTATTTTTTTGCTATGTTTGGATGCAGTAGCATGCTGTTCTAGATGCATTTAGATGGTCTCGTGCTGATTATCGCAGACCGGTGCCATATTTGTTTTGCTTGCCATTTCCAAACCGTGCATCCGATTTCGGTGATCTTTATATCGATTTCGACCGAAATCAACTCCTCTTTCCAGTGGCACTCTTGGATTTCCAAGTTGAGTCTAGGTTCAATCATTCCTTTCCAAATCATGCCTATGCATCACATACGCATCCCGCATATCATACCATGTTTGCATCATGTTGCTTGAGCATTGCACGTGGTTGATTGTGTTCCTTTTGCTTGTTGTTCTTGTTGGGTAGAGCCGAGAGACGAGTACGTGAACGAGGAGCCCGTTGAGTATGCTTACGAGGATCAAGACAACTCTGAGAACTTTGCAGGCAAGATGACCATACCCTCGAAATCACTTCTATCTTTGATCGCTCTTTTGCTATGCCTATGCTACCATACCTACCACTTGCTTATCATGCCTCCCATATTACCATGTCAAACCTCTAACCCACCTTGTCCTAGCAAACCGTTGTTTGGCTATGTTACCACTTTGCTCAGCCCCTCTTATAGTGTTGCTAGTTGCAGGTGAAGATTGGAGATCGTTCCTTGTTGGAACATGTTTATTGTTGGGATATCACCATATTATCTTGTTTATCTTAATGCACCTATATACTTGGTAAAGGGTGGAAGGCTCGGCCTTATGCCTGGTGTTTTGTTCCACTCTTGCCGCCCTAGTTTTCCATCATATCGGTGTTATGTTCCCGGATTTTGCGTTCCTTACACAGTTGGGTTATAATGGGAACCCCTTGACAGTTCGTCTTGAATAAAACTCCTCCAGCAATGCCCAACATTGGTTTTACCATTCGCCACCTAGCCTCTTTTTCCCTTGGGTTCCGCGGACTCAAGGGTCATCTTTATTTAAACCCTCGGGCCATTGCTCCTCTGAGTGTTGGTCCAACCTGTCTGCTGTCGGTGGCCACCAGGGGCAACTCTGGGCTGGCCTACCGGAACCTTGGACAATCCGGTGTGCCCTGAGAACGAGATATGTGCAGCTCCTATCGGGATTTTTCGGCACATTCGGGTGGCTTTGTTGGTTTAGTTTTACCATTGTCGAGATGTCTTGTAACCGGGATGCCGAGTCTGATCGGATTGTCTTGGGAGAAGGAATATCCTTCGTTGACCGTGAGAGCTTGTGATGGGCTAAGTTGGGACTCCCCTGCAGGGATTTGAACTTTCGAAAGCCGTGCCCATGGTTATGGGCATATGGGAATTTGTAATGTCCGGTTGTAGATAACCTGAAACTTATCTTAATTAAAATGCACCAACCGCGTGTGTAACCATGATGGTATCTTCTCGGCGGAGTCCGGGAAGTGAACACGGTGTTGGAGTAATGCTTGACGTAGGTTGTTCTAGGATCACTTCTTGATCATAGTTGTTCGACCGTGCTTTTGCCCTCTCTTGTCGCTCTCATTTGCGTATGTTAGCCACCATATATGCTAGTCGCTTGCTGCAACTCCACATCATACCCTTACCTTACCTATAAGCTTAAATAGTCTTGACCGTGAGGGTGTGAGATTGTTGAGTCCCCGTGACTCACATATTACTTCCAAAACCAGATGCAGGGACCGATGATACCACTCCAGATGATATGACCGAGCTCAAGTGGGAGTTCGATGAAGACTCTCATCGTTACTATGTGTCTTTCCCAGATGATCAGTAGTGGTGCCCAGTTGGGGCGATCGGGGACTATGTTGCATTTGGGGTTTATCTTCATTTTGGTTCCGTAGTCGGACCTTGAGTGTATTTGGACGAATGTAATGTTATTTATGATATTTGTGTGACGTGGCGAGTGTAAGCCAACTATGTATCTCTTCCCTTATTGTATTACATGGGTTGTTTGCGAAGATTACCTCACTTGCGACATTGCTTTCAATGCGGTTATAGCCGCATCGAGGGCGTTACAAGGTCCCCAACTCCCCGTGTATTGCTGAACTTTTCATCTACCTCGGCTTCGTCCTGTTTGAAAATATAGTCTTTACCAATCACAGCCTAACAGGACTGTGATGGTACCACCGCTGAGAACCACAACAACGGCTGAGGATCTTGCTAATGTGTTGCAGGTGCGCTGTGTAGGTGCAGATAGACATTGGATTCATAACATGGCCTGACAAATGACCTGACTGCGACACATCGTAGTTGCTCCCTACTATGCCTTCTGCCCGACGGAAGACGCTGCTCCTTCCACCACAGACGCGCCCGGTGCAAGGCTGACGTCCGGTGCCTGCGATAGCTGACCGTCGTCTCGACACGCCTCACGAACTGTCTTCTGTCTTTCCCGACCGCAATGTTGTTGTGCTGCTCGCTGCCACATTGTCCCATTGAATACTGTTGCTCGGGAGGTATTTACTTCTGGAGTCTATAGGGCTCTGATTATTGTTTTTTTAAAGAAGGTGCAATTCCATTGAAAATAAGTTACCATTGTTTCCCTCATAATATGTTGCTTCAACTCACTCTGGCTTAAGACTAGAACGGAGAGCCTTTCTCCCTCATTTGATGATTTCATAGATAAAACTCTATAGTGTGATTACCATATTTTAATTTATATTCATTTTCCATTAGCATTTTAATTTTCCATGGCATGCCAGCATACTGCTTGCCCAAATGACCGGCTAGCTTCTTTTCCCAAAAATAGTGAATATACAACACATTGCTGAAGATTGTAATTCTTTCTCTAACCATACATGTTGCAGACTATTATAACATTGAAGACTGAATGAAGGTGTCTGCAAGGGAATCAATAGCTTTGATTATCTTCGTAATACTTTTTTCTTACTGATGATTCTTTTGGTAAATATTCTGCAAGTTATGTTCTACAAGATATAAGAGATGTATTATTCTCAGAAAACCTGATAATATATACCACCAATAGTTTTAATTGTCTTCATATAGTGTGGATTCTATTCAAAAACCACATGCTCGGTTCACATCAACATTCAATGATGAAATCACTATTATCTGTTTAATCATATGGTGGGGGCTCCTATTTAGCTATAGTAGATAAAAACTATAAAGGAGTCATTGTTATTCATAGCAAATGATTGATATGTTTAATGATCTCATATGTTCTTGGTCGTATTTCAATAAATTTTAAGCTATTAATTCCCGTTGCAACATGCGGGGAATCCTCTAGCATACTAAACAAGTAGTGAGAACGTGCAAATCTCTAAATGGACATTTAAGATCTGGTCCGGAAATGTTAAAATTAATGGACTTGGCCATGTACATTTATAGAAATTCCTAAGTAAATCTCAAAAACCCATGACTAAATGGCAAGAGTGGATATGTAACCTTTAGTCTCATACCACTAGTGGAGGTGGTATGTGATACCAAGTTATGTAGTGGGGTCTCCCTGCGCTAAATGATTGGTATGTCGAGAGAAAGAAAACATATCATGTGTCTCCCCTCGCGGAAAATTTTCGTGTTTTGACCCTTTTCTGAAACCTATTCGAGATTTGACCCTAGTTTGAAATTTCTTCGAGATCTGACCCTTTTGCTACCGCCAGAGTCCATGGCGGTAGGGTCTAACAGCCTATCGCCAGGGACTTTGGCGGTAGGAAACATCGCTACCGCCAACCGGGCTGGCGGTAGTCTGCACACACCTACCGCCAAGGTGCTTGGCGGTAGGCACGAGCACGCACTGTGTTCAATACTTAGGAGGTTTTTGGCGGTAGGTCATGCAACCCTTCCGCCAGGGACCTTGGCGGTAGGCTGTTATACCCTACCGCCATGGTCCCTGGCGGTAGCAAAAGGGTCAGATCTCGATTTTTTTTCAAACTAGGGTCAAATCTTGAATAGGTTTCAGAAAAGGGTCAAAACACGAAATTTAGCCTCCCCTCGCCAGACCAGAGCGAAGGGCACGGTCGAGCGACATGCATGCGAATGGTTCATCGAAATCTGGTTCGTGGCCTTTCAAGAACATGACTTTCTTTTGTGTTTTACTTTTCTCCATCCCAAACATCGGCGTGCACGGGCAAACGTGAGAGCAGGTCTCGGGAACCTCTTGCCATTGTGATCCTTGCACGGGGAGAAGACGAATTATGTTTTTGGCAAGCGCTTCGCGCGACCGCTTGCATTCTTTATCACGGGTCGTCTACCTGCAAGGTCAGGCGTTATTGCGCACCGTCGTTATCAACATATGCATCGACCGGCCTTCACCAACAACGACGTTAACAACATCGCCTTTGCAACAACAACAATTACTTCATCTACAAACTATCGTATGTGCGCTATGATCTAGTCAAGACTCTAATTATGGTTGTCGCCACATTTGGGATGATGTTGTTCATGATGTTTAGTGCAACTAGTATGTTCGCCAAATGCATTGTAATTGTTGTTTTAATCATGATTTATATTTCCAAATTAATCATCAATAAATCGCCTAATTTTCCAACAGTTTGGTTTTTTTTTCCAACAGTTTGGTTGGCAGCTAGATTTGGCACCGACGACCGCAGAGGCACCGGTCGCACTCTGGCGTTGGGGCGCTCGGACTGTGTGGAATCGCCGCGACAGATGCCCGGTGCGGTTGGGCGCTCAGAGGAGAGGAAGGCGATGCCCGTGGGCTCCCGCGGCCTGGCGGAGGGCGTTCGGGAGCACGGACTGCTGTTGGTGGTGTTGGACGTCGGTTGTGGTGCTGCCGGGGAGGAAGAAACTTCTACATATCAAGGGACGCGTACAATACGTGCACAGGACCAGGAAGAACCAGGGCCGTCATGGCGTTCGTGTCATGATGGAAAACCTCTACATATCAAGGGACGCGTACAATACGTGCACACCAGGGACAACTGAAACGAGACTCACTGTACCATCACCATGCCTCCACAACGCACACATGCACGTATGTTCGCCTGTCTGCCTAGGGCCGGGCCACGGGTGCTTATTACACAACCAACCATATTGGAACTTAGTACGTACGTAGCTGCTTGGAATACACGGTGCACACACAAGAACACATACCAGCAGCAGCATTATCATGTCTTCTTCACAATGATTCGCAGCCCCTTCTCTGGATGCAATCCCGCTCACACTTATCGTTCTCCTCCGATGGCGGGCCGTCACACTCACAGTTCTGGCATGCGCAGACGAACATGCAAGTCTGACACGATTCACTGCACTGAAGCCAGCCCTGACGCAGCCTCTGGGCCAGCTCGTCCAGCGCCGCCGACGCGGGCTTCACGAGCCGCAGCAGGGCCGCGCCGACGTCGTCCTCACCGCCATCCGCAACGTCGAGGGCTGGGCCGCGGCCATGCACGGCCGTGAGCTGTGTTCCGGCGCAGAGGATCACCAGCATGGAGATGGCGGCCACCTTCATCGTGGATGGAGCGCAGGCCATCGCAACGGCAGCTACTTTGCGTGGTGAAGAGTAGTGGGTAATAGAGAGATGTGATGCCAAATGTGCTGCCTAGCTCGCCTCTATTTATAGATGGAAAAAGTTGGAGTTGTCTCATTTTTTTTTGGAAGCAAGGCAAAAGATTTGCCATTTTCATTGATTAAGATAGAAGTTTTAACAGGAACCCGCCAGGCGGGGGAAAGAAGTCTACTCTCGCGGCATTACATTACAGAGGTGCCTAGCGCCTGCAAGCGCCCAAATACGAGCCTCCTCCTTTATCCTAGCAGTGATCATGATCACCGTGGTAGCGGCATTCCTAAAAACTCTTGCATTGCGCTCATTCCAGAGTTCCCAGGAAACAAGCATGAGCATGGAGGCCAGAGCCTTCCTCGGGGGGGCCCTATCTAGGATAGTCTTGAACCACCATTCCTTTACAGAAATTTCGTGACGCCAGCCTGCAACTACAGCACTGTTTATGCCGATCCATGAAGCCACATTAGCCCAAACACGTTGGGAAAATCTGCATTGGAATAGGAGGTGTGATGCAGATTCAGCAACTTGCTTGCATAAAGGGCAAAGCCCACAATTGGGCCAGCCCCGACGCTACAGCCTGTCCGCAGTCCAAACACGATTTTGGATAACGAGCCAAGCAAAAAACTTGCACTTGGGAGGAGCCCAGGCTTTCCAAACGGACATGTTCATGTTGCTCCTGAGATGGCCCTCAAACTGCGCCATGTAGGCCGAAGAAGCGGAATACTCGCCACATTATCTTCCTTTTTCTAGCGTGGAGTTCCACATTATCTTCACGCCTATGAATTCATAGGCAAAGGGACGGGACAGTCGAACCGTATCCATCTCGAGCGTACGTGCATCACGTGGTGCAACAAGTACTATATGGACCATTGAGACTTTGAGAGCCAGTGCCCAGCAGACACGTCCAGTCCTCCATTAAACGGGGCGCTGGCCATCCACCTAACTGAAATGATCTGTCTACCAAAGGACGGTGCGTGCGCCCAAGGGCCAATACCCAATAGCGACTCACACAAAGAAGAAATAAATTGATTCACCCATCTAATATAAACTTCCATACACATTTCGGCAGCTCTCCATCGCCGCCAACTCTCAATTCTCACTTCCATCGCTAGCTACAATAACCCCGACCAACAAAACCATATGTGTGAACCTGAGCTTAGTTCAGATGATTAGTTTCTTTGTGGTGGAATCAGGTCATCAGGGTTCAAGTCCTGAACTCGAACTAGTGTTCGCATTTTTCTGGATTGATTTTAGTCTTTTCAGCAACATTCGTTCAGTGAAAGAAGACGTTGTTGTCGACTATGGAGACTGATGTGGTGACTTCATGTATCTCAAGATGATGTGTCAGCTAGTCTCTTAGAGGTGCGTCTAAGATATGTTATACATGTGTGTGCGCGTTTATAGAGAAGAGAGTGTGTGTGTGTGAATTTATATATGAGTGTCTGCTTCTGTATTGTGTGTTATAAGAAACAAAGTCGGTTTTCTTATGGATACTATCGTTGTTTACGCGCAGAAAACCCAAGAAACAACCAATAACGTTAAATTCAAGTTACACATGATGACATGCGTATATATTGTTGCATACCGAAATGAAGAGCATTTTTTAATGGGTATAAGGGCATCCACATCGGCGATCCATAAATTTTCTCCCGTATCCTTCCACAGACAGGGATCAGTCTGCAGACGCGGATGCGGAAGACCACCATCCAACGTTGTCCGCATATATTTTAACAACTTTATGAACCAACGGGATGAAATTCGTGCAAACACGACGGGTTTCATATAAACCGGACATCATTCATGCAAACACAGAGAATTTTCATTACATTTAGAACCCAAAAAAAACCTACGGCGGCTGCGGGCATCCAAGCCCTTGTTGTTCCCTTCATGGGATAGCCTCTGCATCCGTCGTCTCCATGAGCACCAGCGATAAGACCAATGAAGTGAAGTTGCGGTCTCTGGCGAGGAAGAGTAGAACATGGGAGAGGGACCGGCCACATGAGGCACAAGGCCCTACCGCCTCCCATGCCCTACTCATCCTCGGAGGAGTCCGCGCCTTGTCCGTCGCCGATGGACGTGAGGTCCATGATGGAAATGTTGGCGCCCACATTGTCACTGTCCCACTGGGCCGCCTGATAGTTCGTCAGAGGTGCATAGGAGGCGCAGTTGGCGTTGTTCTCCTTCACAATCGCCTGCAGCTGCGCCTCCGCGGCGGCCGCTTCTTGGCGAGCGGCGGCTTGAGCGCGGATGGCTTCGTAGATCACACGCGGCACCGCGACGAAGTTGGGTTTGCCGCGACCATGTCTGCCAAGGACTCCTTGCTCACGCGCTCGTCGTAGATCTGGCCCTCTGCCAGCCGGTGTTGCTCCTGGAGGAACATGTTGTAATGATGTTCCTCCTGCGCTTGCTAGAACACTAACATAGGCGCCGCCATAGGCCGCACCTCTGCCATGGCGGCGTTGTAGTGCGACTGCGCTTCCTCCATGGTGAAGCCGAGGTGCACACGCTCGGGCTCCGGTGCGGTGTCGTTGGAGCCCGTCTCCATCGTGGGGTCATCCTCGCCGTCAGAGACCTCGAGCGAGCTGGCCGGCAAGCCGACCTCGATCAGCCTGGCACGATGGCTCTGTCAGGCGTCCGCCTCATGCTTCATCTCCGTGGAAAGGGTCTTCGTTAGAGCTTCGCTACCTGCAGTCATGGCGGATGCGGTGCAAGGGGGAGGATGTGGAGCGGCTTATTTTGTGGCGTGGAGTTAGCTGGGTGTGGCTGCCTTTAAATAGGGGATTCCGGTGAGGCCAGGCGTCTGGGTTCATCAATGCGCGACGCTGGAGTGGGTTTCTCGGCTGGCAAGCCTGCTTATTGATGGCATACGGACAGACGGGGCCTTGAATGGGCATGGTAGATATTTTTTTATGTCTCGTCTAGTAACGCATCTCCAGCATTGAATAGGTGCGGACACCGGGGACGCGTCGCGGGCGGCGCCCTCACCCGGTGTGCCGCTTCAATGGCGGAGGCGGTGAGAAGTCGCGTCCGCTCTAGAGCTGGCTTCAATATGGAGCGGCCACTCCACATTGGCATGAACGCTGGCAATTGGGACCGGGTGGGAACGCGCGAGCTAGGGAGGAGGGGGGTTGGGTGGGCTAGGATGGTCAGAAGCGGGCGTGGGTGCTGTCCAGACACCCACAAAGCCCCCGACGTTTGTCTCCGATTTCTGGAAGAAAGTGCGTTTGGACCGGTGCAGGACCGTGTTGCATGGCACAATACGTCTGGACCGCGCGATCCAGACGTATACGGGCGGTTTAAGGGTCAGCATTAGTGATTCCCTAACGATTCTTTATTCAAGCAACTTCAACGGAAACATTACAATGTCATGTGGTTGAAGGAACCACACATGTCTTCCTACACCTAAAGACAAAGCAAATTTAGCTATACAATCAGCCTTAGAGTTTTGAGACTTTCTCTCATACAATAAAATCACAGTCCAAAAAATCTAGTTTACTAGCACAAATCTCGTGGATAATAGTTGTATCCCTCCCACCTTGGTTTGCCTTAGTATCAGCAACCCGAAGAGACAATGACCCAGGAGATGTTCAAATCATTGGCCAAAGCCAAACCCTCACGGCATGCTAGGGCTTTCAAAGTTGGCGCATCGGTAATGCCCATGAAATCGAACGTCGATGAACCCATATAATTACCCAAATGATCACGACAAATTACAGCCACATCACCTCAATCACCATATCTCCTATTACACCATCAACATTGATCTTCATATTACCATTTGGTGGCCTAATCCACGGCCGCCGAACGCTAACACGAGTTGGCACTTCTCTGGCAGGCTAGATCAACAAATACCTTTGAAATTTTGTTCTCAGTCCCAAATTTAGCACTGCCCTTCATCTTTTTGGGGCTGGGCAGGCCACCATAGCCTAGTTTGGCCCAGTCGTCGCTCCGCCATTGCATCCATGCACGAAAGAAATCGACTAAGACCAGGTATACATTGTACTTACTTAGCTTGCCCGTGTCGTAGCTCCGGTCGCCAAAGATGGCGGTCACGTTGATGCCTTCGTCGGCCAACATCATGTTCCACATGTCCTCGACGATGAAACTAGGCTCCACCACCTTGTACATACCGTTCTTAACATAGATCGTGTGGCAGTTCGTGTTGCGGCCGTGGGGCAGCCGCAAGAGCATCCATGATCATCATGTACTTGTCGTTATCTTCCAATGCCACTAGCGCATCGCCCGCTACATCTGCAAATGCCCCTTTTCTTTGCCGATAGAATCAAGTATGCAAGCTAGGAAAATGGGACATGGTGAGCGAGTTATGGGTTGCTTGTGATTTTAAGCAGAAAGATAGTTGGCCGATCAAATTAATATAGTGAGTGAGTTGCGCAATAAAGGAAATGGAACATGTTCTTTGATGCACCTAACAAAAGAGATGGAGCATGTTTTCCTGATCAGATGAGTGTAGTAAGAAGTGGAAAAGCTATGTACAAGCCAATAGGGGCATACCCCCTCAACACACTAATATTTGTTTTTGCATGACGGGCATCATTCGCCCCCCATCCCCACCCCAATCTCTCTTATGCACAAATGGAACATGTTTATTAGCATGCCCTCATCAACCTGGATGAAGCTTCGAGGTGTGAACTTGATGGCCTCCTAACGTCTTAGATGATGTGATAACCCGGCCAGCTGACTACATGAACACAATACGAGAGTTGACCTGCCATGAACAACCGAGGTAAGTCGCCACCATAGACTCATGTCGGGTGAGCTCATCGGCACCAGACACATCACAAAACTAAAATGAAAAACCCACCACTGTCATCGGCAGTTAGCCTCCCCTGAGTCGTGATGGTGTTTTTTCATGTCTATTGCGTGAAAGACGTGGCATGATGCTGCACTTATGGAAAAGTGCGCTCGCATCGCCGAAGACGAAGTCCACGGTGCCTTCAATGTGGCGCTCGTGGTAGAGCTGCGTGTGAGATGCTTACCATACAGAGTGTCTTGGTAGAGGAGGATGGTACAATACGCGAAGTA